>NC_088602.1:183048967-183378967 GCF_036013475.1 Columba livia | reverse complement strand
TTTGGTTTTTTTCCTGCCTCCTTCAAGAACAAGTGGATTTCAGTATAAAAGTCTGCCAAGTCTTTAAAAATCCTCTGAAAATTCTCTTTCTCAGTGAAGTACATGTCAGTATAAAAGTCTGCAAAGCTTAGAAAAGCTCCTAACACTTCTCCTCCACAGTGATGCCTGCAGGACTTGGGTCAGGCAGCAGATTTGGCTGGCAGTCACACCATTGTCCATCATACTAACTAGTATTTTCTCATTGTCAGCTTGTGCTCCCTGCTCCTTTTTATTTTATTTCTGTGCTGTGCCTCATCTTACACAGGAACTGTTTACCTTATGGGACAGGGACTGAATTTATACTGTTTGAATCATACAAATTTAAGGGATCTACAGCTATGAAATACCTGTTTTTTACCATCCACCACTTCTTATGTTAAGGGAGCATACTCAAATGCTTTCCCTTGGAGAACAGGGTTTGTGGACCTATCTCAAGGTATGTTTGAATGGACAGTTAGTCCAACGAAGAGTTCACCTAGACTATGCGTGCTTTGAGAGGTACAGGGAGATCTGCATTCAGGCCCCTCATGCTTACGCCAGTGACAGAGGCACATAGGATACAGAGTAGGAAAAGCCGACACAGCTGGACATGAGCCAGCACAGCTCTGGCTTTAGTCTGGATGCACTTGACTAACATGGGCACAGTGACAGTCTGAGACAGGGCTCCAACAAAGAGGTTCAGATCTCCAAACACGCCCAAATTGTGGTAGTCATATGCTGCCCTAAACTCACCATCTCACTAAAATTAGTCCACCATACTAACATATTTATCTAATACTGGTAGTGTCATGCTGCCCATGCTGTCATGAGCAGGAAGAAGAAAGCCTATGGTCAAAAGAAACCCTTTAGAAAAGTTTACAAAGGGGATCTTATTTCTTAAACGTCATCACCTTGTTTATTGTAGTGGTTGCACTCACATGCCCCATAACGACAACAGAAGCAGAACTAGGACAAAATTTCCCCAGAGATATGGCTCCAAAGCACTGAGATTTATTATTTCACACTCTGTTGCAGTGTAGGAAACCTGGCTGACGCCTGAGGCATTTGTGCCAGTTCACCTGAGCACACACAAGGGGAGGTTGGTGTCCCAAAGCTTCCCCAAGCCAGACCACTCATTTCAGAGCCGACCTTTGGGATACAGTTGTTCTCCTGCTTTGGAGTTGCTAGAAATGTTGAAATTCACTCCAAGCACGTTCACATGTCTTCTCGTAATATTCTGTACTTAATAGACAGAGAGATCTCTGGAAAATTCATTGAAGTTTTTTTTTTCCCACATAGCCAGACAAGGCAGGAAGGGCAGTTTATGGCCACAGTTTCTCTGCTTCTTGGAGGCAGCTTGACAGTAACTCTAAAATTTCCAGGGCTGTTATTGCTACCACGTGGTCCCTGCTAACGCGGCCAGGAGCTGTTTGCGATTGTACATGACCTCTGTCGTGAACAGGAGAGGGTAAGACCTGGCTCAGTCTAAAGGAATAAAGACTAATACTCTGGTGAGGGAGCGCTGCACACCAAGCCCAAATCTGACTGGACTCTGCCATTGACTGAAGGAATTAAACTCCTGTCTCAGGGCCCTCAGCTACAACACAGGTACCTGCCCCCATCGGGCTATGTGATACTTACAGCACGGTGGACCAGTGTAAAACCTGTCATACCCTAAAGGCCAACTTCAGGATTAATGGATGAGGTGTGAATCATAGTGGAAATTAGTTAAGTATTTCTAAGTTGTTACAAATACTGAGCAGTGAAAAGAAAGATTACACCTGACCTCAAGGAGGTAATGCTACAGAGACAAGGGCCTTTCAAGGTAATGTAGCTACAGTGGAAAGGCAAAACCAGGAAAGGAAGAACTAAAAAAAAAGTGCAAACAAATAACTGAAAAAGGAAAAAAAGCCAAGAAAAGGAAGCCTTTCCAGAAGGGAAATAACAAAATAAAAAATAAACAAACAGGTTGAGGAAAATCGATATGCTCAAACAATTTCAAAAAGAAAAAATAAAATCATTTAAAAAAAATAAACAAAACCTCCCCAAACATTTGTAAGAGGCCTTTCCCACATTACTCTTAACTCTTCCTTTTAACACTTTGTGCACATTAGTTTAAAATCACAAAAACTGATTAATCAAATCTGGGTATAGTATGGATATTCTTCTTGCTAAAAAGTCCAGGATAAATACCATATAAGGTCTAGGATGGACTGGTATCTGCTTTTCCCACTAGCCCCATGGATTTGAACAATAAATTAATATTATTTCAATATGTAATGATTTTATTATTTCTAATTCCCAACCAATTATCCATTAGAATCTGTAATATATTTTGTAAGACACCACTCTTAAGAGTTGACAACCCTTGGTAAAAGAAGATATTAATAACTTTTAAATAATCGCTATGAGATTAATCTTAATTTTGAGGTTGTTCTCCTTTATGATTGACGAGGTTAGCACTTTCATTGTCCCTCCTCTTTGTTCTTATTCTGATTGGACTAATGACTGTGACATGACAGATTTTCTTGTCCTACTTTCTACTTTGGGTAGTGATTCACTTTTTCCTCTGACAATTAAGATATATCTTAGAGAATTACTGTTCTATACACTACACTGAACATAAGTCAAAACAATTTTTAGTTGTTTGCAGGCCCCAGAGGAAACTGCTAGCATGTGCATATTGCACCCTCTATAAATGAATGCATGAATTATACATCAATGTTATACGTCTCAATTCTTTTTAGATTATGAGTTGTTTATAGAGCACATTAAGATTATACAGAATTTAGCATGCAAAGTGACCCAAAGCCTGTCTTGCTGAGTGCATAATAAAGGTGCCAGATTACATCTGCAGAGAATACAGCTACACCATTTACAAAAAGAGAAACAATGTAAAGCTTCAAAAAGGAAAATACAAGGAGTTCTCCTGTATATCAGGAGGGCTCCATGGCTCCACTGACTAATCATCAACAGAAACCAGTAAACATAACTACATCATCATAAGCCTTAAGCGCATGAGTCAGTACTATCTAGTTTAGTATATTAAAATATGCAAAACCCACATCTTTCCCTGGGAATTTGTGAAAGTTGGATTTAGATGTGGGTTCTCCAACTGCATGTTTTTTCTGCTCATGAGTCAAAGCCACTGTAAAGGTTTTAGAAGACTAAATTACACAGGCTACAGTTTTATGATCCTGAAATCAAAGATTTCAAGCACAAGAGAATCCACCTTTCTGAAGATCTAATCCAAATTATCACAGTTTTCTTGGCATAACATGAAAAGATCTTTTTCAGAATGTAAGCAGCTATATTCCAAGAAGCAAACTTCAGGGATTTCAGAAAGAGCAAGAACATTAAAAAAAAAAACCTGTGCCTGTAATCAAGGGCAAATGGGTAACAGGATTATGAAGAGCTTTACCAAGTACACATGTGAAAAAGTAGGTCTAGGATTGGGGCAGAAGATAACAATGATTCAAAAATTATGATATTGAACAGTCTGGAAGTCCAAGCATATGGTAAGAGAAGATGACCCGCTAATGTAAGTAGATAAATGCAAGTGAAGAAAAACATGAGGACCTTCACATTTGGATGAAGCACCGGGAAAGAGCATTAGGCGGCTTTCCGCTCAGAATTTGGGGAGAGCAATCAATGAAAGGAAGAACTGGAAAATAAACCCCCAAAATAATACAAATGGTTTTGAAAATTAACATCAGATGCAAAAAGACACTTTCAAGCTATGATCCCCCAAATCCTATTTTCAGTGTTCATAAAAAAGGCTGCCACGAATTTACCAGGCACAGTTAAAGTAAACTGATATACTGAACACTAGAGGTGTTTTCAGAGATCAGGAATTATGCTGAGGAAAGGTGAATCTGGAAAGAATTACAATTGGGTTGACTTAAGTGAATAATTTTAATGCTTTTTAAATTAAAACAACTTTCATTCAAAATTACATTTTCATTTCCAGTCAGTGGTACATTTAACACAGAGTAAATCCAAACAATTTTACATCTGATTTTTATGCTTGCCCCACAACAAAATCCATTACTCACATAGGTCTGGTAAGTACCTTTCATTCAGACTAAAGGAAGGCGTAATTAAATATTCCCATGTGTGATGACACCTGAAACAGAAACTCCTGCCCAAGGTAAACTCCTGCCTATATGGTAAGCAGTTAAGCCAGTTTGGCCAATAGGCTTCTCTGATTTCTCATTTGATTTCAAGGCAATGGGTTGAGGCATAGATGTTTTTTAGCCTTGTGTTATTATGTGCTGAGGGCAAACAAAGGGCTAAAAGCAACCCAGCAAACAGCACAAATTGTACTCATCAGAAATAAATGCAGGGCTTAGTGTTGTACAGGGCCAATTGGAAAGTCAGACTTGGCTACCATAAGCTAAAAAGTTGGTCATTAAATTGTCTTTGCATACCCTCTTAGGACAATTATGCAAATGAAGTTGCAACAGATAAATACCAAGAATGATCAAATTCTGTTATTGAAAGAGAGAAGCCAGAAAAGCCTCCAAATATTGGGAAATCATTCGTTCCAAAGGACAATAAATTACTCTGTGGCTAATGTTCATTAAAAAAATCCATATGAAAAGGTACAAAACCAAAGAAACAGAACCTGGCAGTGCTGATCTGAACTGGGTTCCAGACCACAAGGCTCACAAAGCCTTCTCCTCCATGAAAATGAACACTGAGAGGGGGAAAGATATATCCACATACATAGAAGATATTTATACATACATACATATGCATGTATAAACCCTTTAATTCTGCCTTGGACAAGGCCTTTGGAAAAAGATTATTTGCATTAACCATAGCCCTGGCCATGAAACAGCATTCAGGTTTCCATGCCATTTTTCATCTCACGGTTTCAAATCATAACACAGCAAGAAAAATAAACAAACAAACAAACAAAACAAAAAACACACACACAAAACAAAATAAAAAACCCGCAGTATCTGTCACATACAGAGTCCATCCTGTTTTTCCTGATAGAAGTTGCATATGTGTTCATTCATAATCAAGCCTATGAGCTTTTATACATGAAGGCAGGCCTCGAGTTCCTCTTCTACCTGGCATGGAGAGTAATGAAATCTGAAGTGATCCTGAATCTGTCTCCAGGAAAGTGCTGCCTCATCCCCTGATGTTTCTGTTGTGATAGTCAGATTCATTGTACCTGAGCTGACAGCTGCTGTCTTAACCCAAATGCATACCATGAAATGTCTTTAGGGGCCTTAGAGAAGAGGAAGGTGATCTTGAACATAATGTATTTATTTTGCAGAGAGAGCTGAGACTGTGAAGGCAGGACAGCTCACGTGCTCATGGAAATTTCTCAACTAGATGAGATATATTTGTGACAGCACTGAAGAAGTCAGGAGAACAACACAATCTGCATTATAAAAGGCACCCCGTGTCCGGGATTCAGCCTTCAGCAGGGATGGAAAGGCACCTCGAGGGCACAAAACACTGAAGAGCAGCAACACTCCCACTCGCATCACTGGAAACAGATCTTTCACGACATTATTCCCAGCTTTCTTGCAGCTTCTGTGTAACAGATGAAGTGCCAGGAAAAGGATGGCAGTAGAGCTTGAATGCATCTAACCTAACTTAATGTTGCTTCTCTCTACAAATAACATAAAAGAAAGCTTATGACTGATTATGTTCATAAATATTTGTTTCCTAGGGAAAAAAAAAAAACACCCACCTCAACAGGAGCAGTCAGTAGTTGAAACTTAGTTCAGGTTTTCAACTTCGTTTCACCTTTGTAGAAACACGCTGTTTTTCTCATGTAGAGACCCATAAAAATAGTGTCTTTTAATTTTTGTAATAGATATTTAATAAGACATAATAATTATTTGCTAACTATTTACACCCAGAAGCAAAAAGTTTTACTTTCAGTTATCAACTCTTTATAGTCTCCACCTGTTTTGGAGCAAAACTGGGTTATGATATCATGCAATTTAAAGACTACATTTTTATTGACATTAGCCACCCAGCCTCTACTCATACATTAAAGCAACATCAAAATGTATCTGACATCCTCTTGCTCTTTGACATCCATGAGGTTGCAATCTACAGAAAATAAGCTAGAGGAGCAACACCCAAGGACGGAAATCAGACTAGGTAAGGGTCTGCTTTTCCCAAACTAGTTGTAAAGTAGTTGGACAAACAAAGATTAGAGAGTTGGTACACAAAAGGGAAAGCTGCTTTTTCTGGGGGCTGACATATTACAGATAAACCCAGTATTTTTATGCAGTGTATACTAAAACCACTGTGAACAAGCAACATGTGAAAGCTTTGAGGCTGTTTGGAGTTAGCAGATGCATCCACTCTGGCAACTCCTAATTACATCATCAGTTGTTTGCCTCTTTAATCCACAATGTTCACTTCTTACTTCGCTGAGGAAATGACCAGATACCTTGAGCTAGCTAACATACAGTCCTGGTGGGGGTCCTGGTGATGACCATGAGCCAGCACTGGGGCCTTGTGGCCAGGAAGGCCAATGGTACCTGGGGTGTATTAGAATGGGGGTGGTTAGTAGGTCCAGAGAGGATCTCCTTCCCCTCTAGTCTGCCCTGGTGAGACCACACCTGGAATATTGTGTCCAGTTCTGGGCCCCTCAGTTCCAGAAGGACAGGGAACTGCTGGAAAGAGTCCAGTGCAGGGCAACAAAGATGATTAAGGGAGTGGAGCATCTCCCTTATGAAGAAAGGCTGAGGGAGCTGGGTCTCTTTAGTTTGGAGAACAGGAGACTGAGGGGTGACCTTATTAATGTTTACAAATATACAAAGGGTGAGTGTCGTGAGGATGGAGCCAGGCTCTTCTTGGTGACAACCAACGGTAGGATAAGGGTAATGGATTCAAACTGGAACACAAGAGGTTCCACTTAAATCTGAGAAGAAACTTCCTCTCAGTGAGGGTAACAGAGCACTGGAACAGGCTGCCCAGGGAGGTTGTGGAGTCTCCTTCTCTGGAGACATTCAAAACCCACCTGGACATGTTCCTGTGTAACCTCATCTAAGTGTTCCTGCTCCAGCAGGGGGATCGGACTAGATGATCTTTTGAGGTCCCTTCCAATCCCCAACATTCTGTGATTCTGTAATTCCACAATAACCTGCCAGTCTACTAAAACCTGTTTCTCAGCACATTTCATGATTGATATACTGGTATCTCTGTGCATGGCTATACATGGGAAGAAACACGTATTCTTCATTTATGTATGCTCAGAAGTAGTAACTCACATGCTGTAAAATTCTGGAAAAGACAGAAAAACTTTTCTTTTTTTTTTTTTTTTTTTTTAAAGACATGCTGGCAGATAAGCTGATATGGGGGAGTCTAGTGCCTACCACCATCATGATTTTGACGCATCTGACAACTTTCTGTGATGCAGGAAGTGTCTCACTGGCCTATACTGACACTCTAGAAACAGGGTAAATCACTGAAAGTTCATGAAGAATTAAATAGTGGGGCAGGCATTTTGATTTCAGGATATTCCCTTTATTTTATAGCAGCAATTATCTCACATAACTGAAATAATATGGGTTATTCCAGACTAAAGAATGGCTCATAGCCTCAGCTTTTTCTTTCTAGACTTAAATTCCTTTGCTATATCCACAGGAGTCCTCTAAACCTTAGGATTACTGTTGGCTGTCTAGGATACCATCAAACTTTCAAAATCTTTTTAAAACTGGACACAGTATTCACAAGGGTAAGCAAAGTTGCATGAATCAGAATTATTTTCCTGTCCTTAAAAGTCATGCCTTATTTATATATCTTGTACAGTACTCATTTTTTGCAACTTCATCATACTGTGCACTCCTGTCTCATTTGCTCTCCATCACCCTCAGGTCCTCCTCTGCATTGCTGCATTTTAAATCTTATGATTAGAGAACTGGCCTTAAGTAAAAATAACCAACTCAATGAGCCCTTACCCAGAATTTTGAGAATTCAGATAATCCAACCAAATATTCCTCTACTCTCCTAACTCCATCTTCCCTAGTCACACTGCAAATAAGCACATTTACTCCCACCACACACTAATCCTATTATAATTACTTCTCAGAAAGCCTATGCTATGGGTTGAGAAGAAATGGAGAAGAAAATAAAAAACTGTGCCAGAGGCTCTAGTCCTGTCAGGGGCAGGTAAGTGTTCCTTCCAGCACTCAGTGTGAACCTACCACTCTTTCAACCTGAGGGTGGAACCAGGAATTGCTGCTTTGTTATAATCATCACCTCTGCTCCAGCATCTTTCCCTTAGCAGCACCTCTCTAAAGCATTTCTCTACCTTCTCTGGCTTCCCTCAAAGTCCCACAAAGTTGGAAAACTCCTGCCTGGTGGCAAGTGGGCATGTTCTTCTGCATTGCAAAGGGGCTCTTAGCTATTTAATACGGGAGTATGCTGAAGTTACATTTTACATTCTATTTCTGCAATCAATATCACTATAAACTCCCACATAAAGCAGAGGGAGATGAGATTCTTAATTTATATGATTATAAAAGTTGATGCTTCATGAAAATCACCAAAATAACAAAACAAAACAAAGCACAACATTACAGCATGATTTCCTTTGCATCAACAAGGTTAATTGTTGCAAAATCAACCTCCTAATTTGAAAGACACATTCCTTGGTCTCTCTTCTGCTGATTTTATTCCTACCAAGCAGCAAATTTGTGAAAAAGGAAAACCTACAGTCAGCTTCTGGTTCTATTCACATTACACTGCACATAGTGGCAGAGGCTAAGGGACCTTCATCCCTGGAAGTTTTCCAGACTCAGCTATTCAAAGCCATGGCTGACCTGGTTTAGTTCTGCTTCAAGCAGGAGATGGGGTAGATAACATCCACAGGTTCCTTCCAAACATTTCTGGGAATCTGCTCTATGAAAGCAGCAGGAAAGTCAATTGTATCTCAGTGCTTTTTAGATGTCAAATACTGAATAAGGGAAGAGGAGAAAATGCATCTAAAAATAAAAACAGAGTCAAAGGATGCCTTGTTTTTCCTGTCTCACAACAGCAACAAAAGCCAGGAGCAGACAGAAAAAAAAAAAAAAAGATATTTTTCTCTCTGGCAGCTTGGGTGGGTGACTCACAGCAAGTAATGAACTCTCTGCACACTGCTCCTGTCAGCGCCGACTGAATTCGCCTTCTGAGCCCTGACCTGGGCCAGGCGACTGCGGACAGAAAGAGGTAACTTGGCTTCTTCCTAGCAGTTTTGTCGATAAGACATAATGCTGAGGACAGCTGAGGACAGCAATCACTGAAAGTCAGACTTTGCAAAGCAGCTAAAAAACAAGTGGCAGGAAAGCAGGTTGAGAAAATCTCAGCGCTCTCACATGCCACAGCTGCTCTGAATTGCAGCGAGCAGAATCTCTCCCAAGACTTTTCTTCCCAGAACTCAGAGTGTCTTTGGATCACATTAACCTTTACACCTACCTACTGCCAGCCAGAGAATGTACGAAACGTGTTCTTGTACTTCTCATATAGCTAAGTACCCCACCAAAAATTGTAGTTTTCCTTGTGACTTCTAACTTACAAACCAAGCATAAAGATTAAACAAAGGCAATTTTTTAATGTGCGGAGCAGGAAACAGAATTTGAGGATGATTTTGTAATTAACTGATTTTTGTCCAGTTACTATACACTGTAATTGCACATAAGCACCGAGGTACTGATGGCATATTTCACTTAGATGCCATGCATTTTCACAATGCTTGTATACCCAGAAAAGGCTATTCATGCTCTTCCAGAGTAATGGGAAGACAGTCTTGCAGTAAAGGTTTGTTTTTAAACTTCCACTTGTGCTTTGCAGAACCAATGGTTTTGCACATCAGCAAAACTTACTATTACATTTATTAGATGCAGAAAGTTGAATTATATTTCATTTGACCTTCAGCTATGGATACTAGCTTTTAGCCTTCATAGCTCAGACAGCACCATACTAGTGTCATGCTTCCCCATGCAAATAGGGTTTTCCTTATATCTTACACCTAAAGGCAATGAGCATTATGGCTGTGACATCTGCTGCCAGTGCAGCTGTGGCTCCAGCTGGTTTTCTTCCCTGGGGTAAACGAACAGCACAGTACTTAGATTCTGAGGGGAGTTTAACTGATTGTAGACAATATCATCATAATCAGTAATCATATCACTATTTGTTTTGGAAGAAGTTGTTTCACAAGAAGTATGATTTAAGAAGCATTCCCCAGATTTCTCAGGCTTCAGAACGACAAACCTGTTTTTTCTTGTCTTTACTGTATACAACGTTTTACTGCTTACTCGTACACCAGGGAGAACAAGAGCATCTTATGCAGGCATTGCACAGCTTGAGGCTAAAAAGAACCATCTCCACATTGCACAGGCTTTATGACTGGAAGTTTTTCCTGTTGAATTCACCAGCACAAGGACCAAAGTGACTGTTTATATTACATGTAGGGCTGATGGAAGCTTTTAGGTTCACACCCTGGGAACGGATTCTTCTTGGCCACATTCTGGAAATGGCTCAGGAAGCGGCAGAGCACTTTCCTCTTTCTTGACGTCTTACTCCTTTATTTTGGAGGATAAAGTCATTAGATACTGCAAGTCTCTTCCTCCCTTATGCTTTCTAATCTCCTACTTCAAGTCTAATTTAGTTCAGTTTTAAGTTTAGTTTAGTTTAGTTAGTTTAGTTAGTTTAGTTAGTTAGTTTAGTTTAGTTTTAAGTTTAAGCAAACTCACAGTTGCACATGAAATAGGATGATTTGGGGATGCTTGTGAAGTAGGCACATACCACAGGATCTTCTGTGACCATGGTGGATTAGTCCTAGTGAAGGTGGTGGCTCCTTCTAGCACTCCTTAAAAAATCCACAGATGCTGTTAGCAATGTCACTGCCATACAGGCATTTGACCATTAGGAACTGTCCCTGACAGATAAGAAGCTACTGAAAAGCAGTCATGAGAAATTACTTGTATTTAATTCCAGTTAGGCTAGATCTTAATCTGTGACTTCAGGCTGAAGAAGAAAGAGTTCTGTGAGTGAATCTCCTGCTGTAGGATGTTCTGAGGAGAGCTGCATGATCACAACAGTTGACTCCTTTCTGACAGACAGTCTCTGCTCAAGGTCAGGTAAGAGCAAAACAAGTGAATGCAACAGTAATTATTTAGGGAAAAAAGAGACAACATCAACAAGACTTGGAATTTTAACTGAGGTGAAAGGAGCTTATGCTTATCTTAAAGATGCAAATGATGGTAAGTAAACACATTTATTGTCTTTTGAAGACAGAACCATTGATCTGTTTGCCCTTGTTATGTTGTCTAATTGATCACCTAACTGGCTGATTGGATTAAAATGTATTCCTGCTATGTGCCCTTTCCTCCTCATAGCTTCTATTTCTTAAATTTTTAGAGCATATTAAAAATCAGTTAACAGCGCTTTTTCTGATTGCAGTTCACACTTTTAATATCTCTTGTTATTTTAAGCACACTGTGAGCTCTAGAACAATGTTATATATCCTCTGTTATGTTTTCTGTCTCTAAGTGCTGTATTTATTTGGTCATTTTCCATTTACTGGTAATTGGTTCCTGTAACATAACTACACTTTTTACTTACAGGAAATCTGCAGGTACTACAATTCAGCTTCACCAGAAAAGTCAATCTTTGAGAAACGGAAATCTCATAGATACTATCTTCACTTAGCCTACAGGCATCTGGTGAAATCTAAAAAGACAGGTATTTATTATAAGTTTTAATTTTTGTTTCTCTTCTGTGATTTAGGAGATAACCTCCTATCATGTACAATGAACCTTGTAAATTTTTTTTAAAGTAATCAATATTTGGTTAACGTTACCATTTCAAAGTACGCACTCTTCAATTATGAAATATTATTTTGCAACTAAAATATCGAATGGGGAGCCAGGAACCATACAGTATCAAGAACAAAAACCATACTTATGGCCCAGTTCTTCATTACCTTGCTCTGCCTTAAGGGTCTATCAGCAGGCAGCAGCTTCTTTCTCAAGTTTCAAAGGGCTGGCTCAAAACTTGCAGTGCAGGTTTGGCCCCTTGGTTAATTTTAGAGGGTGTCCTGGGAATTACAGGATCTCTGTGGCGCTCTAGCAGGGGCTGCCCTGTGCCAAAACGGCTGAAGGATCAGTGTCTTTGCCTCACCTCCACATTGAAACCAGCTGGCAAGAGAAACTGGAGGACTTAAATAAAAGGTCCTCTGAGACAGCAGGTCTAACATCCTATATAATGCAAAGGGTTATTTTTTTTCCTTAGCATTTAAACAGTGCAAAATGTGTGACTTGACATGAAACACATGACTCGAGTTATAAAATGTGATGGAAGCATATTGACCCAAGCCTTGCCACTGTGTTTAAGAGATTCAAAGTTAGACACGATAAGCAACTGCTGTCAGAAGCAGTCAGTCATCTCTGAGACCCAGCAAGTACATGTGAATTCAGCAACCCCCAGCAGCAAAAGAAGACTCCAGACTACAGCCATTTGCTTGTCACCTTCATTTGGGTGTCAGGTTCTATAGGAAGAAGAGTCTCAGAAACATTCACAGATGACCTGGTAACTTGAAATATCAGAACAGTAAGTATTATAGTCACTGAGTATATACTCAAGAGTGGAGAGAATGTAGAAGATAATTTATTTAAAACAAAATTCCATTAAAAATGTGACTCACTGAGGATTAGGCAACTCTTTTGGAAGTCTCTTTTACCATACCAATAACACAGGCATTTTGGAAAGCTCCTCTCCTTACAGTTTCAAAAATTTCAACACATTACTCAGATTGCAAAAAGGAAACTCTAGCGCTTCTATAAAAGTCTCAGCAATGGAAAGCTTTAAAAGCTCACCTTTCTGTTGGTATTTCTCTTGTTCAGGATAAAAGAATAAATGATGCTGGACTACAATTCAAAATAATAATAGGATCAACCTCTCTATTCTCTGTCAACAACCCAAAGATTACATTTTCCCATTACCTTTGGGGTGTACTAGAAAAATCCCTGGAATGCAATTTCCAGCTAAGCTTCTTCAGGAAGAAATCCAGTTCCTGTCCTCCAATGGCCTTTAGTGACTTAAAGAACATCAAGGGTAGGAGATTCACAGGCAAGGGCAATTCACATCATAGAAATATTTATGCAGTGCTCTTAACCACTAATGTAGGCAGATCCATTCAACCCCTGGGAGCAAAAGGTTCCTCCAGAAAAAGAAAATTGGCCAGGGTCCCATTTGTGTTCATCTGCATGAAGAAGCTATTGCAAAACAATCAAGCCAGGTGTGAACTTAAAGTACAATAGCCACTTGTCTTGTTTCTCTTAGCGGTCTGGCTCCACCAGTTTTCACTGGGGTGGCTACAGAAGCTGCTGTTGACAGCTGGATGTTTGCCTCTTGCTCAGGGGTTTCTACCTCCATTATAAGGCTAGTTCATGAAGCAGCTGTTGGGCTGCCACAAATCACAGACTAAAATTAAGGAAAATCATCAGGTATAAAAGAGAACCAAGAATGTATTCTTGTCCTAGGTAATCCTAGGCATCCTAAACAACATCAAGGACATAAAATAAATGAGATTTGTAGGTAGCCTGAAAAAAACTGCCAACAAGGATTCTTAGGATGCCTCATGCTGGATATGGGAACGGGGTGAAATTCCAAGTGCTCCCAGGAGTCCTCGCCAAATGTGATTCAAACATAACCAGTGTCCATACCCAAAACAGTGTCTTTCCACCACCTAATCTGAGCTGCTGCTCTTCTAAATGAGCCTTCACAGAGCAACAGAATCCTGTTTGTGCCACCCAGTTGGGTTTACAGGCAACTTCTTTTGATATAGTGAATAGTGTAAAAATAACTACATGTGTGGACAATGTACCAACAACTGTAAGGTCAGTTAGATCTTTCTATTTGTCTATGGGTCTCTAGACTTCAGCCTGAATGGTAAAAAAATTGAAAAAATTTTACCAAGGGGAAGTACCACCTGCAATAATTTTAAACCAAAAATTTCTTCCAACTTTTCACACAGCTTTTAATGTTGCTCAGGGAAAAGATAAAGACAAAACCAAAACCAAACAAAACCAAAAAAACAAAACCACCACCACCAAACAAAAAAAACACAACAACCACAACAAACAAAAACACACATACGCACACAAAAAAAAAGGGGGAAAAGAAAGGTTTATGAAAAGGCAGGCTTCAATAATATTTTTTAAATATATTTTTGGACATGCTTTTAGTTCTGGTTCAGGGACCTTTAAGTAATGATGGATAAAATGCGTACAAACGGAGCTTGAAAGGTCATGAGTTATGTAAGAATATTGGTCATGATTACTTTTTTTGATGCTTCAGAATTATTTCTATGTCTTCTAAGAAAAGGCTGTTTCTATTTATGTAGAAAAGCCTCCAGGAGACCATTCTAGCTTCTGAAAAGGCAAGGGCAGTAATGCTTCAAGTACCTGTTAGGCTGTGTGATAAGCCTCATGCTGCATTTTGCTGATTACGTCAGGCTCCAAAAGAGGCAAATATTATGACTTTATAAGATGAAACTATGTTCCCGCTGATCATGTGACGTGGGAGCTGATAGCCATTTCACCTGGATTTGAAGGAGTCATTGAGCAAAAATCCAGCTTTCACATTACAGCAAACAGGAGCTCTGCCTCTGGCTCTTATGCCCTCCCTATATTACAGTGTGCTGGCAAATCATTGTCCCCATTTTGCAGTATGTTGTCATTATGACTTCCAAAATTATGTCTTTTCCTTGGTGACCAGTGCAGAAAAGCAAGTAGCCTAAACAGACGTCTTTATTATAAAAACGTTCTTAATGTCGCTTTTCTGTATGAAGCCATCAACATCTATAAGGAGCATCTGCATCGGTTTGAAAACTTTTCTGACAAAGATTATCTGCATGCAATGTGGTTCAAGGAACAAGTTGAAATGGCAAATATGAGCACTTCAGTACTGGATCTCCAGCAAAATTTTGCTGCTTTTGCAAAGCAGAACTATGTTTTCTGTAAAGACGTAGGTTCCTTTTGACAACCACGACTCTGAAGAAATTAAGTATTTGCAGTTAGCTCTTCCTCTCCCCTTTCTTTTTAATTAATGAAAAAGACATGACACCTGTAGGGACTGAAAAATATGTTGCGGCTGTAATTATGGAGCCATTCGGATTGTACAGCTGGGATTCTGCCAAAGCCAGATGAAGGTGCAGGCTGCCATGTGGCTTGGAGATGCTTCTTCCCCCTCCTGTTAGGATGCCAGTGAGATTACAGTCGTCCTCTGAAACATTTTGTTGCTGCCCGGGGAGAAAGCACCAAATTGATGTAGGTCTCAGACTCCAGAGGTTCATGGTTTGGGGTGGCTACCCTAATTTTGTGTGTATCTGCATGTGTGAGTCTCCTCCACAGTTTGCTGGACATGTCCCTCAGCCTGCATTTCCACATCACCCCATCCTCCTTGGGTAAATGAGCCGTTCTGGTTTTCAGCACTGCCATCTCTCCTGACAGCAGACATTTGAACCTTGCCACAAGGCAGATGGCAGCTCTTCCTCATGCATCTCCTCCTTCCTCAACATGGCTGACACCTTCTGTTTTGGACAGACGGGTTTGTAGCAGCTCTTTCACCTCCATGTTTCTCCAGGCTTCAGCACAGGCACTGCCCTTCACTGCTTTTAGTGAGGCTGAAGTTGTGCCCAGTGACAAAATGATGAGAGCTGTGGAAATCCTACAGGAGAGCAGGAAAACGTGACAGGAATGGGTGGCAGAAGGCAGACTGGGGGCTTGGAGGGATCTGAGCGGATAAGGCCTGAGGAAGATGGCTGGCACAGCACTGCTGTCACGGGGGGATCTCAGGAGGAGAAGATGGTGGGAGCCACACAGGACCTGCCAGGGAAGGAAAACATGGCAGAGCAGCAAAAACCCTGCATGGCAGCCCCCGGTCCTGCACGGGCTGGGCAGAGGGGCTGCTGCGGCCCCCACACGTGAAACCTCCAACAGGAACTGAAAGAAGGGTGTTTGAAGGTAGACGTGTATTTCCTTGCTGACTGACTTTTATTTCTTTTTTTACCTGCATGTAATGTAATGATTTCTGTTACAGGTAGCTCAAACACATGTTTTAAATTATTATTGAAATGTTTTCAATGTGTGAGAATTCATTATTTTAACAAGGCTTAAGATACCAACCATAATTATAGCACTCAATAATGGAAGCTTATTAGTCTAAAGTTTTCCTAGGACTGAATAAGATGGTTAATGTCCAAGAACACTCTTACACATAGAAAAAGGTTATAGACATATTTATTAGCCAGAACTCTGAGAGGCTTCAAGTCTTAACTAAAATCTGAACGTCAGTATGAAATGTATATCTTCATTAACTGTTACAGTAACTTTCTGTTCTATTTCCTAGTCTTTGAACATAACAGTTTATCACTGTATCCTCAACAAATTGAAATGGTTATTTAATTTTATCACAAGTCTACCTATCTTTAAATAAGCATTTCAGAACAGTTCTCTTCTTCTGCAGACGGCAGTTTCATTCATACCTCAGGGCAGCTGCTATCAGATCATTCTCAAACCATAGTAGTAGGAGAAAAAAATTTTCAAAATCTAGTGTGGAGAATTCTCACTTCATGGTATTTGTGTCACAGTTGTTTTATTAGATGTTTGGGAGAAAATAAACCATTCTTCTGACAGAAGATAATCTTTATCTGTGGTGCTCATATGGGAAAACTATTGTACACCTTTGTGTGCCTACTGTCAAAAATTCTGAAACCGCATTAATATTCATGGTTTCATTTGTCCTAAACCCATTCTTTAGGTTCCTAAGTCCTGATCCTTCAAACCAATGAAGAGAGTATGAAACCTTTTAATTTTATTGATAATATCTTAGGCATTAGCATCACTGAGGCCAGACTTACCCAAACCTAAAACATGAACTGTGCACTGAATACTGTGTATGCAGAGTAAGAGCTTTGGCATTCCTTGCTCTTCCTGAAGCATATTATACCGCCCGCAATATGTTGTCCCAAAGATAGAGCTCCATTTGATGTCGTATGACTAGACTTTGTTGTTGTTCTCTCGTCTTCTTAACTGAAAACTTGACTTGAACTTCAGTAGAGTCCCAAATAAACCACATGACAGTATTCAAGAGGCAGGAGAGATTAAAAGGAGTTGGGTAATCTTTGGAATAGACGAGAATAGTTTATGCATACTAGAGATGCACCCCTTTATAGGTCATATCTAATGATACCCAAAATATCTTCTCCCACACCCTCTTAGGACTTAGGAAGGGAAAAAAAGAGAAAAGTGAAATGACACAGTATACCCTGATCTATCCACGGCACCACAGAAACAGAGTATTCTCCATACTTTTTTTGTCCTTGTCTCAGAAATTCACATGCAGTTTAGTCTTTCTCTGGGTGCTTTTTTGCACCCACAACTCCAATCAGACTGTGAGGTCATCTTAGTTTAGGAATCAGGCTATCATACCTGCAATACAAGATTACAGGGATACTGCAGTATTTCCCAAGTCGAAAATGACCTACTGTACAGCTACGTCGCTACTGAGCTGAACTGGGGTTACACATACTTGACCCACACAGCAAGACTGGAATTTGAATTCCAAGAATTGAGAACATCTTTAAGGCTATCAGGTTCCACAGATGTATAAATAACCAAGCATAAAAGCTTTCCTGCTAGTACTGATTTTTCTTGAAGTTACTGTGTCTGAATTGATTACTCAGCAAGTTTAAGCATAGCAGCTGACAGAAACATGAATCAGTGCTCAAACCACATACTATTTTGACTGACATTGGAATAAAACCAGTTAGACCTGCTGGATGTTTTGACATCTCTTGCTAAATCAAAGTGATTTTATGAGTTAATCTTTTATGGCAGCAAGAACTCAGCTAAGAAGAAACTCGATCTAGAAATAGTACCTAGTAGTTTTTCTTAAAGCAATAATTATATTGACTCTCTTCATTTAGTAATTCACGCATGCCAAATAACACAGGAATGTGTTCAATACTCAAATTAAAATTAATTAAAAAAAACAGATTTTTGAGGGAATTTGGAATTACTTTTCAATAAGTTATGTTTACCTTTAATGATCTTCATTAATAGAGTATTGAGTATGTTTGTGATGCTTATGTTACAAAGAAGTTGTACAACGAAGTAGAGCATTTATTAGAAAAATGCCTTATCTGTTCTCAGCACTAAAGGATCGTTTTACTTTCTAGAGATACACATAAGATTCAGAATACCTCAAGTATAAACTTTGCTGGTTTTCAGTAAACATTTCATTAGTTCCATGGAATTTAATTCCCACTTTACTATTAAACAAGTGACAGACTGAAGGGATTAACAAAGTCTTAACTTTTCCCTGGTGTGTCAAAATAAACAGCTCCTTTCCCCAGACAGACACAGTTGGTATCTGCCAGCCACAATGGAAGCAATGAATGTGTCGTTTATCAGAAATGATGGCTACTGTTAAAATTATTCCTACCTTATTGCAACACATGCTAACAAGCAAAAGACACAATTTCAATAAATAACATCTCCTATCAGCATCTAATTCTCGTGGTCTTGAGGATACATAATTAGACTCCACAATAAGCCCCATGTGTGAAGGATTTCTCAGCTGCCTTCTCCAAGTTGGGTGTCTCTGCCTACTTGAGGAACAACTTTTATGGGTCCCTCAGTAGAAGAAACCTCTGTTATCCAGAAGCAAAATGTTTATTTCTGTAAATACTGGGACTTCAGACACAAACTGAAACCAATATCAAAGCTACGTTTCCACTAAAATACACAGGGGAATGAGTAATGGAACTGCTGATGTAAACTTATTTTTAGAGGTGTCAACCTCCAGGAATGCAATCCAGGATCTGCAGTTATAAAATTATTGTTATGGGGTAGTAGTTTTAATTACTATGCAATTTTAATTACTAAAATGTGTAGTCTGGAGAAATGCATAATAATGGACCAGCTCTTAATAATTGCCTCATTACAAATTCAGGGATGCAACTCCTACTTTTTCAATCAAATTATCTTATTTTTGTGGCTTATAGGACTATACAATGAGGAGAAGAAGAAAAATCTTAAGCTCAAACCAAATATGCTATTTCTGCCTGTCTGTTTTTCCTTTGGATGCATGTAACAAAAACAGTTCCTCATCTGACAAAAGAACCCTTTATTTGTTTTAAATTACAACAGTGTTTCGGTATTCCATTAAAATCATTACATGTTTTTGGTAATATTTTTGCAGATTACATTAGAGGTTTATGATGATGTCATCACACTGGAGAGAATGTGTTGTCTAGAAAGGCTTCTCTTTGATGCTGTGCCATTTTTTTGGTTCCTTTTCAAACAACCAGCATCTAGAAGACACAAGGGATGAAGAGGCTCAGAAGACTTGGCTGTGGCAAGTACCACTGAAACAGAGATGGGAGTGGAGCACTGCTGATTTGTGCAGCCCAGAAAGTTTTTATATTACTTTTCTTCCACAGTTTCCCTGAGGAGAAAGACTGAAAATATAGGTTACTGTCACCCTTCCCTCAGGAAGAAAGAGCACTTCCACTTTGTATAATCTCATAGTGAAGATGTGTGTTCAGATCCCCTCAGGCAGAGTGGGGATATGAACTGGTTTTCCCAGAATCTCAGCGAATATTCCAGCCAGCTGACTACCGGAAAGGGCTGAAATTCCTCCTCCTGGCCCGTGAATTCAAGCTTTTGTTTCGAAAGATATTCATGAAAAGTGACAGGCTCTGAAATATTGCAGAAATGTCAAAAGAAACTGTTCTAGTTGGCCCTAAATAGTTTTGTTTGTTTGGGTTTGTTGTTGTTGTTGTTTGGGTTTTTGGGGCGTTTTGTTGTTATTGTTTAAGAAAGTGATTAATACACAGAGGATTGTTTGGCCGTTTTCTACATTTAAGACAGTAAGCCTAACTGCTCAAAACTCTTCTTTCCCAGGTGGTCAAACTCCACCTTTCTCATCAGGACACGGGTAGTTTATTGTCTTATCCCCTTGGAGTAAGTACACGCACCTTATCACTTGTTTTGCTCTTGTGCCTCAGGGACAATCACAAGATTTATGTCCATCTTCATTTGCTTCTTGACTCCTCCTGTGCCGTGTTCAAGAAATTTATTGAGCACAGGTGTTTTTCTTGGCCTTGACAAAGCACTGGGTCATCAGTTCCAGGCCTGCCAGAACCGGTCCTGCTTTAACCGCCCGCTCCACCACCCCCCGGTATCTCGGTGCAGCGCCCTGGGAAGCGCCTCTTTCCACCACTTTGCATTTGGAGTCCGTCGCTGGGAACCAACTCCTGCCACATTCTGAGGTAAGTATCTGTGTGTCCTCAAAGCATAAAGCCTCTTCCTCAGATACTTTTATTTTTGTTCCTCGAAAAACTCGACATCTGGTAAATGCTGTCCACTTGCTTATTGAAACTAAACCTCTAAGTTACTTCTTTAAGAAGGGAGAATGTATTTTATATCTTTGTCTATTTTCATATAGAACCACTTATGCTAAAAATTTGATACTCCTCTATTTACTGGTTTTTAATGGTAGCTCATGCACCTAGAGATGAAAGCAGTCTGTACACTAAAGTACTGAGTTGGATTTTTCCCTTGTTGTCATATTTCTAAAATATCAGAAAATAATCAAAATATGGAAAATATAAAGCAACACCACCATTAACTTTTATTAAAAAAAAAGTCATGTAAAAACTGTACAGTGTGAAGTCATGGTAATAAAGTATGCCTAAGATTAATACCGTAAGCTTGGAAATAATTGTGATAAATTAAAACCACTTTATATTTAAAACCTCTTTGTTAGTTTTAGAAAGAATCCCTGAGAACTGAAAAATAACAATAACATCATTAAAATAGTAACTTTTTATCATTATTCTGAGAGAGTATATTTCACGTAAGTGCAATTTCCCCCCAGTCTTCCAGTTCTACCATTAGATTTCCAATTTTCCAAACTACAGATACACTTTGACTGTGTACCCCACACTTCCGAGAGAGGAGGCTCATGAGTGGGAGGGGTTGATGCCTCAGCAGTATCTGTTAGGCCTGCCCAAAATTCCTCCACCTCTCTTCCGTCACTCTGATACTCCTGCTCTTCTGCCCAGGCTCCCTCAGTGCTCTCCTAATCCCATGACACACACAGAAGATCGGCTCATGTTTTCCCTCTTTGTTCTGTGCTTCCCCAAATCCTACACAATGTAAAGGTGGAAGGAACATGAACAACTGTCTAGATTGCCCCTTAAGCAAAAGGTTACCAATGTAATCTCTTTTTACACTTAATTCTTCCTATGTGGACTTGCTTATGAAACTAGAAATATTTCAGAAAGTTGTCATCAACCCCAGCACCAAGTCTTTCTAATTCAGATTTAACTTCATGGATCAGTTCAGCGAATATAAAATACAATAAGCCATAAGATAAGCCAATTTTTGGACATTTTCCAAGTCAAATTAGTATACACTCATTTTTTTTTAATTAACACATGCTCATTTTTTTCCATTTCAAAATTAAAATAAAAACATAACTAAAAGAATAACTAGGTCACTATACTTTCCTTTCTTAGTGCTGATGTCAGTAGCAAAAATTTAAATTCTCCTTCTATCCTGTATTTTGAGAAAAACAAAACCAAAACCTGAAATATTTTGACAATAAAATACATAATGGCATGTAAATATAGTGATGGAAGACCCAAACTACACTCAAGTTTTTTAAGCAGTTACTGAAAAAGGACAGTACTGAAAAAGCTGGACCTTTAGTCATAATGCACAACCTACTTCCAGGGCAACGTGTGATACAGTATTTGCCTGCATAGCTCCGAGTGAAGTCAAAAAGGGATGTCTTTTCAGTCAAGAATGATGAAAAGCTTTTGTTCGGACATTGCTGTTTTGTCTTGATAATTGGACTTTTATAAAAGTTTATCAGAAAAGCAGAACAACACCGTGCTCTGTGATTAGCTCGAAAATCTTCCTGGCAGGACCGACACAGTGCTGATGGGGACCTGTTATACACCTCACTGCATAAAGCCGCATGTGTCACAGACTTCTCATTAGGATGAAATCTTGACCCTACCCAAGTCAGATTTGTCACCCATTTAATTGCAGCCGCAATTACCTCCTTAATGTTTTTGAGCATCTTCAGAGAAGACAATTAGCTGCTTCTGGCCAAGTCAAACAAGCAAGGAACTTCATGGCAGATTTCCCTGCCATGATCTCGTGAGGAGTGGTTTTGTCTGTCCTATTTCCAACACGGACTGAAAGACAGAACTGAAGTACTTTGGGTTTGGTGAAAGCTTGAATGCAGGCAGGGAGAGCTGCAGACAAAGGTCTTGCCCTGTATAGGGCAGTTTTGTCGGCTGCAGGTGTTACTCCTGCTCTGGAGGGCTATTTCCAGCCAAATAATGTCAGAAACAGTACTCCATCGAGAAACAGGCCCGGCAGCTCCATGAAGACAGAAGAAAGCCTGTACAAAACTGTGCTCCTCAAATGCACATGTCCAGACCACAGACACCATCCTACCAAGGTTCATTTTACCTTATTTTGAATCCGGTTTGTTTCTGCAAGATCTTCCGTAGGTGAGGAATGGGTTTTGTCACCCAGCGTGTGAACTGAGGAAACGCCAGGAGCAGAGAGGAGTCCCCAACTGCAGCGGTGCCCTGGAAGATGCGCTGCCCCGTATTCTTTTCTTAACATGTTTTTCATCCTATTTCTCCCACTAGTTGATTGAGGACTGCAGTGTGACCTACTCCAGATGTGGAGTGTGGAATGTTTTGCTGGAAACAGCTAAACCCACACCTCCGCGCTGCGGCCACCCCTGTGCCCGCGGGGCCGACAGGGGCCACCAGGTGCCGGGCACCCCAGAGGCTTCTGCTCAGCTTGGAATCCAGAGTTGTAGCTTTCCAGAAGTGTGCCCCAACGCTGTAGTAGTCTGAAGTTGTGTCCCACTTGACCCAGCAAAAACGCTGCAGCCAAGAGTGCAGGTTTTGTAAGAGAGGAAGACAGAATACATCACAGTGTTTTTTTAAACTCTACTGTAGGTGAAGTGGGCTCTTCTGGAGATTAGAGGGTTCTGGGTTGTGCTGCTTAATTTTAATCTGTGCAAGTATTTCATCAAACACTTACAATGGAAGATGTTAACATCTCTAGGGGCTTTCACTCTTCTTTATGGGAAGTTTTCTCTGCACTGTAGAGTCACATTCCCTCTTGTGTTTTCTGTGGTCCCGTGTGTCTTCTCTTCTTTTGCTGTTACCATCGGACTCTTATGTAGAACGCAAGTGTACATACATTATTGTATTCAAATAAGAAATAATCTGCCCTTAGTGTCTCCATTTGCTAGACAGGGAGACACGCTGGACTCCATGTCCCGGCATGCCCGGCGGGCGGGGCGCGCATGCCCGCGCTGCCGCAACGCCCGGCGCTCCCGCCTCTCCCGCCTCCCTCAGCCGGGCTGCCGCGGCGGAGCAGCGGTAACACCATGGAGGCCGCTCCACAGCCCCGGCCCGGCGGGGCCGCCGCCCCCCTGCCGCCGCCGCCGCCCCCGGAGCAGGAGCGGAAGCTGGAGCAGGAGAAGCTGTCGGGGGTGGTGAAGAGCGTCCACCGACGGCTACGCAAGAAGTACCGGGAAGGTAACCGCGGGGGAGGGGGCCGCTCGCTCCCCTCACCGCGGGAGCCGGGCCGGCAGCGGGGGATGGCCCGGTTGGAGCCGCCGTTCCGCGGCGGGAGGAGGAGAGTCCCCTCCGCGGGGTCTCCGCTCGGATCTGGGTGTCCCCCCGGCGGCGGGGGAGCGCGGTGCCCTCAGCCGCTGCCGGAGCGCCGCGGGCCGGCTGGGCCTCGGACCGCTGCCGGAGGGGGTGTGCCGGGGGGGCGGCGGCCGGGAGCAGCTCCGGGCTCGCTTCCTGCCTCTTCCCGGGCGGCCGGGGCACCGTTGCCGTGGGCTTCCCGCAGCCCCGCCGAGGAGTCCCGGTCGGATCTGCCGAGGTTTTGCCGCTTTCCGTGGGCTCTTGGCAGGGGGAGACCCCTTGGTGGCTCAGGAGGGCGCACGGCGCATCTCTAGGAGCTTTGCCCGTGGGATGTAGGAGAAGAGGATTGGTGGGCACGGGTGATGCTGCGAGGTGAAAGCGTGCGCTTGGCTGGAGGTCTGCTGCACCGGGGGGTGGACGTGGGTCCGTGCGGCCCGACGGTGCTGTTCCGTGTGCCGTTCGGTAGCTGATCGCTGCAGTGAGGCCTTTCACCACAGGCAGCTTCCAGGTTGCGCGGCAGTGTTTTCCAGATTGGAAATCCACAGGAGTGGGGAGGACAGTAGGTCATGAATGCCGAGAGATTGAATGGCAATCTGGAGTGGCACAGGTCTTTGTGGACTGTTTGTGCCTCCTGTCTTTCAGACGTGGAGGGATACTAAAGGCTGGAGTACTAACTGAAAACAGATTGCTATAAGTCCTTGAAAAATTTACTTTAGCATCAATATTAATGCTCTTATGCAAGGTTCTTTTGGGTGGTATTGGAATGCTGAAAACCTCCCAGAAATGCTTTCAGATGAGTGTCAGAGTTGAGATTTATTTGCTGAAGTCTGTGGTCTCTTCAAGTTGATTATAATGATCTGTCTAATCTTTATAATACAGGCTACAAAAAAAATCATCCGTTCATTCTTTGAGTGAGTCCCCAACACTTTACTGACCTGCTGCATACCTCAAGACAGACACCCATGAAATGGGAACTCTTCCTGTTGTCGGCACTAGTTCTTGTTTCTCCTCTGTGTCTGTGTATGACACTTCTGTTAAAGTAACAAGGTTGTTTCTGGACTTCAGAAGGGAGACACTGATCAAGAGTCACTGTTTATTTTAGACTTGGTGAGCCAACACTGGAGGGAGAGTCTCCCTTGTTCTCCCAGTGCTTGAGTGAAGGAACATAGTATGGTTAAATGATCAAATTTTGGCAAAGAGTCCAGGTTTTAGCAGTTCATTTTTGTCTCTTATTTCAGAGTGCCTGCACATTAAGATGGACAAACATTGGCACTGTTAACTTAAAAAAAAAAAAAAAGGCGAGCAATCTCTGTAACAATTGAAATTTTTTAGATGAGAGCCTAAATGACATGGAAGTCTATGTAAGCCCACTTCTCAGCAAAGAACAAGTTAGTATGCAGGGCTAAGTTGTGTTTTATCTTCAGTTTAAGTGGCTAAGCAGAAGAGACAGTACTACTCTCTTTCTTATGTCCTGTAAATCATGTATTAGTGGAAACTTTATAGTGATTTTTTTAGTGTCTCTAAATTGGCAATATTGTATGTATTTTCATGGAGAGAGTTAAAAAGCAAACAGTTCATCACATCACATCTATGCAACAGGGAGAGCTCCACCCATTACCTACTCATCCAATAGTAAGTACTCTTTACAAGTTACTGGCGATGAGTGGTTGTTGTACTTCATATGTTAGGTTCCTTCAGCTTCAGAATTTTATTTTTGGAGTCTTTTTTCCCTACATTTCTCCGTGCTTCTAAAAACAAACTAGAGAATCTCCTTCCTAAATGCTTCCAGTGTCATTCTGAAATTGTAATACTAGGACATGATTGACCTCTGCAGGATCTTTTCTTGGATTTTTTTGTTTTCTAATACTCGGCAACAATGACTGACAAGTACGTTACCCAGACAAAATCAAAGTTGACATTTTGCTAAAGAGAAGTAAAAAAGCAACAAATGATCTGTAATTTCTCGGTACGATTTGAATTACAACTTGAATATGAAAAAGTAAAGAGAAAAAAATACACCCTTGGTTGTATGCTTACAGCTTATTATACAGGGAAAGCCTCTTGACTACACAGTGCAGTGTACCCACCTCCATATGAAGTGGGAACAGAGCTATCTGTTTTATTGAAGAATCTTGTATTGTTATTTTTTTTGCTTGTTGTTGGGTTTTTTGTTGTTCTCGATGCTGGGTTTCTTTTCTTTGCTTCTTCTTATGTTATTAGAGTTCTGTGAAATTAGTTTCCATTGTGTCTAAATAAGCAAACAAGCAAACAGTACTAGAATTGCTGTTGCATGGATTTTGGTGCTTTGTCTGTAATGCTAAAATAGAATTGCATATTAATTTTGTTGGTAGAGGGAAAAGCATGTTGGGTATCCTTCTGAAAGCTATATGGTTATGTTGCTTAGGGTGGATAAGTCTAAGAAAGCCCTTGGTATTGTAATATGATATTAAGTTACTGCCTTCTGTTAGAAGTGTTGAAGGGAAATAGACACGTCCTTGACACACTGAGATGTTTGTTGATAGAAATCATACAGGCTTGATTTTAATAAGCTGATTTATTTGAGAATTCATTTGCCTTGCTGATGTTCGCAAGCCTTGAGTTTCAAGAAGCAATTGAAAAGGCAAGTCAGTGTATTATCTGACTTGCTTATAACTGGCACCATTGTTATAATTTTGTTTAATTTCCCACAATGGTCCCCCTCTTTTTTTGAAGATGAGCCAGTGGAAGAGAGACAATATGCTTCAAAACTTCAAGCTAACATGTTTCTGAAAAAGCTGCAGATTTGTCAAAGTGCAAGAGCAATATTTCTTAACTAGGAATGCATCACAATTTATTTGTGGTTACTAAGAGATTGCTAAAGTTTAGTCAGCATCATGTCGTCTAAAAGGTTTGATGTGAAAAACTGTAACTCTTGATTCATCAAAGCTGAATCTTGGCTTATTTTTTAAATTCTGCGTTTGTTGAACCAGTTCCATTTTTAAGTATGGTTGATGGATTTTGTATGTACTTCCGTACTGTGGCTCATGTCATGTAATGGCCCCAGAGCATGCCGGTGTATTTATGACAAGCATTTGCCATATTCAAAATGTAGCAGCTTAAATTCTCTAAAGGTTGCATTGAAGTGCATTTTTTTTTTGTTTTTTGTTTTTTTTTTTTTTTCTCTCAACAATTTTAACTTTTTTACAGTGTGATTAGTACTTACCTTTCCCTATTTTTGAGGGTATTACTAATCTAGAGTGACTTCTAGTGGAAATATTTATATTTTTTCTCCTTTTTCATTTCCTTTTCATCGTTTTTGATTTCCTTCCCTTCCCCTTACTTCCTATCTGCTATTAATTAGTGAATAAAGAAGGGAAGTGTATGTATAATTACAAATGCCATGGTAGATTTTGCGATTGATACTCTTTTTTTTAAATCTCCTGTGGGAGATAACGTTATCTACTCTGAATACTACAGTAGTAGTATAAGCCCCATATTTTAGAATGGTTTAATGAAGTTTAACTAATTAGTATGAGTTTTTCAGTGTGAAAAATAGTGTATTTTTTTAACTAAGGTGATTGGTCCTTGTACACACTGAGTGAATGTGTCAACTAAATTAGCTAATCATTAATATGTTGTTGCAGAGTACTTTAAGGCAGTGATAGACACAGACAAAGCCTGTCTAGTGGTTCCTAAAAATACACATAATTCCTTAGGTTAGCCTATAAACTTTGCTTTCATGAAGAACACTTCTTTAAGTGAGAAGAAAACACACTGAGGTGTCGTGTTCACTTAGGAGTGCATCTCTTTAGCATAAGACTTGTGTTTTTCTGAGGTTTTACTCCTGGTTCCTGTCCAAAATGAATTAGTTTAATCTTAGTTATCTACACACCAGGGTAAAATCCAAAAGCTGAAACTGCTCTCAAGTGCTCAGTTATTCACTTATGAAACTTCATGGTTCTGCATGCTTGACACAAGCACTTACGAAGTAGAGAAATTAGGGATTTTCATGAGGCTTGAATTTCTCCTACTAGCCTGTTACAGCATGGAGATGCGGTAAAAAACGAGTTTTGGTTTAGCCTCTTGCTCTTGGTTCTGTTGCTTGGTACCACAGATGACCAAAATTTTTTCCTCTATGAATTAGGCAGCTGGAGCCGCGGGCTGGAGTGCATTGTATCAGTTGCGTATATGCATGTATGTTGCATTTATGGCATGGATGCTGATGTCTGTCAAGCCTGACAGACAGGCTCATAAAGGCAGATTTAGTGGTTCGTAGGGAACTAAACATGATCTATTGAACAGCTGCTATGTGACATTAGTTTGTTTGTTTCTAGTTGCTTGTAGCAGCCAAGTAGGTTTAATTTTTACCAAGATAAAAATCCCATTCCCTGAGAGAGAGGCGGCCATTTTTTCCTCTGAGTTGTTTATTACCTTTGTAGTCATGCAGAGCTGTATTTATCAAGAAAACATTTTCTGGGCAGCATGACCCTTGGTTATAGATGATTTTATACGTAGTCTAGAAAGATGATTTACAAGACCCTCTATTTCTCCCTAGAAATCCTGCTTTGAGCACAACTGGAAAAAAAAAATGCCGAGGTATCTGTAAAGGTATTTTATGAAATATTTTGCTGTGTGTTCACTAAAGCATTTCATTTCTCCTTCAGTACATCTCTTAAGGATGTTCAGGCTTGGAATCACAAAGAACTGGTATTTGTCCTGTATTAGTTCCTGCATCACATAAGCTGATAGAAAACTTTCTATGTGGGAGTTTGGTTCTTTGAAAGAAAGATTTGTCGAAACTTCAAAGAAATGGATGATGACTTTATTAAGAGGTTTTTCAGATCCAGAAAATTAGGAAGAATTTACAGGACCCTGCCTGATGATAACAAGTAGCCTGAATAGGTGGGTGGTTTAGACATTCATGTGGGAGTGTTGTTCTTAAGTCAGTTGCTTTATGGTCTCTTCCTCTTTCGTGTTTTTCATGAAAAACCTTGAGAGAGCTTAAGATCTTCCTGATGTGAAACAGGAAACATTTTGAAATAGTGGCATTTTTCACAGGACAGGAAAACTTTGTCACTGAACTCTCCACGGTAAGTTAACGGTTGTTACACCTTTTTGTTAAATATAACCGGTTTATTATAGAACAAAACCTAAGTTTTCAAGATCTCCATTTGTCTTTCCCCACCTGCATTCATTTCTTGGAAGAGGGAGACATTTTGAAGCAACAGAAACCGAGTTCCATTTCATTACAATTAAAATCGGCATAAGCATTAAGATTGCCTTTACGGTTTGCACACCACAGTTTTGCAGTGAAACTTACATTAGAAATCCTATCGTATTTTACAGTTTGGGGTATTTAATCATTGGTATCATTTAGCTAGCCCACAGATTTTGAAAACCCACTGGTTACAGCACAGACTTGGATGCACTGAACAAACATCTATATGTAACCTCCTTCCCTGCTTGTTTATTGCCTTGGCAGGGAAGATATTCTTATTGCAGGGTCTGCATGATGAAATCTATACCTGTGCCTCACCTTCCGATTTTTGTTCCTGCGTTTGCACAAATCTACCAGAATCAGTAGTTTCCGTAATGTGTTCATCTCTGCACTGGTGTCCTTAAGGTGCAGCACATAGTCCATCCCGCAAAGTCAGGTTTGGGGAAGAGAAGGGTGATGGTTTCCAATAGGGTAGAACAAACACCTGGAGGCAGTAATTGCTTAAACTGTTACATTAAACTGTTATATTAGACTTAAATTTAAACTGCTGAAATAGGCTCTATGCTGTTTGCATGACAGCCATTGGAGATTTATAGTGGATCAGAGACACAGATCATTCCTCGGGGTGATAGAAGTTGATCCCTACTAGATGCTTTAGATAGAAGATGAATTGTACCCTGGGAGTTTGTTTAGTGTAAACAGATAGTAAGCTGACAGGTCAGATGTAGAAATCTGCATTTGGTCAAATGAATCCTTTCCTTGTGAGCAGGAGAGAAGAACATTGATCTTGAGATTAAAAAAAAAAAAAAAAGTACAAGAATCTGATATTTTTATTGTGAAATATTTCAGGTAAATCCTAAGAAATGTAAAGCAAACGTCAGGCAAGAGAAGAGAAATATTAGCTCTGACTGCTTGAACTTTGTCCAAGTTGAAGTTCATGTTCCGTATTTAGACATGTAAAATTGGAAAACAGTGAGGCCAAAATATGTAATGTTTTTCACAAAAATACAGGATATGCTGTTTTAGTAAGACAGATGTTCAGTAAGTTTCTAGTTTATCTTGTATAGATGGAAAGTTGTAAATAGCATAGTATTAGCTGATATTCCTTATGTAATTAATGTTATTAATAATTGCTGCAGTATCCAGACATTTAATAGTACAGCTAAATTTCAACTGACACATTAATGAGGAGATTTAGCTGGATATTCACAGGAATTTTATTTCAGCTTGGGCCTAGTGGACAGTGCAGGGTTGCTTTTCCCGCTTACTGTTAGGCTGTTGTAGAAACCAGTTTACTGTTTCCAGCAAGTGAGAGGCTTCCTTAAGAGGCTGAAAATGAGTTGGATTTTTGTCATTCCACAGTGCATTGCCATCAACAACCAAAAAGAAAGCTCAAAGATCTTGCTGGGTGTTTCTATGGCCAGGAGCCCTTCATCTGGAGTTATCCAGCATTGTCATGCACGCTTTTTAACTCTAAGGATGGGTTTGCTTTTTATGATGAGCAATTTAAAAAGCTTTATTAATAACTATTATGCAAATATGAACATGTCACTTTTGCTTCTGTCTTTCGTTGTTTGTCGATGTATTGAGCTTGTTTTCTCTGCTACCAGAGCCATCAAAGGTAGAAATAGTGAGGCAATGTGCTGTTAAATAGAAACATTGAAAAAGGAGTGGATTCGATCTGGTTTTTTAGACTACCAATTTATATTAGCATGTAGATAGCCAAAACTTCAAAGTCTTGTTCGGATTTGGTTGGTTGGTTTTTGTTTGTATTTGGTTTTTTTTGGCTTTGTTTGTGTTTTGGGTTTTTTTGGTTGTATTTTGTTTTTTGTTTTGTTTTCAATTACAGCTACTTTGGATTCATAAAATTGAGGTTTTCCAAAAGGAAATAATGGCTGTTCTAATTCCAGTTTTCCTCCAGTGTTAAAAAACTGCTTCTTTTGGGAGGAGTTGTTGATTAAGACCTAAACCCCTATTGCATCCACCTGAAGCTTAAGTGAATGGTGTCAGCTTAATTCTGAGTTGCAGGATCTTGTTCAGTCATGGATGAAGTATTTTGTGCTTGTTTTTGAGATTGTCAGAGATGACTGCACTGTTTTTCTGAAGAGCAATGATGGAACTGAGGAAAATAGTAATTACAAAACTTGTCTTGTGGGTGCAGATAGTGCTTTTAACTCTGTATGACTTAACTACTTTATTGCTTGATAAAACAGAGCGAGTCAAATCAGTTGTTGGGAGTTTTATCCCATTCCAAATTGAAAAATACTGCCTTTAGCAAAACTGAGCTCTGTTTCTTTTACACACAGAGGGTTGTGTGTTTTGTTTAAAATACCAATTGATATGATTTGTTCTGTCAGAAGTTGAAAAACGATTCGCTAATAAATTTTTCCATGTATTTCATAACCATACCTTAAATGATAGTTCCATTTAACACTCTGTAAAGAAATGCCTTTTAAAAGTAAAATAGGCAAAGAAAAAATAGGATGGAAGACAGTTCCATTTTTGTTCTTAAAATAAACTGCCTGGAGAGAATAGTTATTGTGTGGGATGATCCCACCAAGAGTGGCAAACCTGCTCTTCTCACACTGTGCCAGGGACCTTTGAGATCTTGTAAACAGATGTGGAGTGAGGGGGGGTTCTTACTGAGCTTGTGTGATTCTTCTTTATTAAAATGTTTTCAGTTGTTGAAACTTACAGCTAACGTTAGGTCTCTAGTGCTGTTACCCACAATTAAAACCATCTTGTAATTAGGATCATTTAAAAATAACTTCTGCATGCCTGACCTGTTCTCTCTGTGACAGGATTCAGCAACTGCTGATTACTCTGTGGTTGAGTTTGGGGGTATGATTTGGCTATTCTGTTGGCAATGTTAATGTGGGTGGAAACTATTTAGAGGGATTCATCTGTTCTGGATAAAGAGTATTGGATTTTTGTTGTTGCATTAGAAAAAGACTGTCAGAAAGAACCTACAAGATAGTTAGTCATTTATCACTGGGTTTTTTTGTTTTTAAAGGAATAGTCAATCTTTGAGGTGAAAATTAGATAGTGTATTTATTTTCTAGGCAATTCTGGATACAGAGGAAAGCAAACATTAAATATTTTTAAAATAATGTCACTGTTGTGATTTGAGAGATGTGTGAAACTCCTGTTATGAGCCATTCTTGCCAATCACACTTTTTAGCTGGACATTGTCATAACTTGGTGGAGATTTGAAGTGTATCAAGATCTCTGAAGAGTCAGTGCTCAAAACAGGTTTTAAATCACAAAAGACAAGGTGATCTCTAAGTAAAAATGTCAAGTAGCCTTAAACGTTATATTCTGGTATGGTCACGAGTACATGAGAGGAGAAGTTTAATGCACAGAATCAAATATTAACATTAAGATGTGATCAAAGATGCAAGACACTTTTTTATTGCTTTAGATTCACCTAGCACAAACTTATATTTAATTTACAGCATTATTGATTGCTTAACAGAAGATTATCTTATTTATTTAGTAGCCGTTAGTTTTACAGTGAAACTTTCATGTGTCTTTTACTGCCTTTTTGGTTACACAAGGAATGATTCATAAATACATGCTTAACTCCACTAGAATTAATGCAGTATTTACACATGGATTATAATGTATTGTTTGAAAAATTAATACACCGTGGATTATATATATTGTTTGAAAAAAATTAATATATAGCTTTTACTGTGTTCTGGGTATTGGTTTGCAAGTGGATGCTGCCAGACCTGTTGCAGTCAATGCCTCAAAATCTCAGCAGACAGGAAGCATTATTTGTGTTTTCAATTGCTCAGTATTGGAGCATGATTCTGGAACTGAAGTTCCTATAAATGTAATGCACCTGTCTGTGCCTTCTCAAAGCTCACCCTGGAGAAGAATGGGGGGGGTGGCCAAAAAAACCAAAACGAACAAAAAAACCCCACCACAAAAAAACCCACACCACACACAAACAACAACAACAAAACCCACACATACCCAAAACAAAAGAAACATCCTCACTACCATGATACTTGTCCAGGGGAAACTGGACTTCAGATGCTTCTTTGGAAGCCCCTGCACAATGATGCCCATCTTAAGAAAACACCTTACCTGCAGTTGGTTTGGAGCTTCCATTAATAAAAGGACAGACAAATGGGCATCACACCAAACCCAGTATTGACAGTGCTGTAAGGAAGAACTGATTAGTTAAGAATATCTTCTTCCCCGTCTGCCTTATTTCTTAAGTTTTAAGGAAAAGTGGTATTTGGTAGTAGAATAATTGCTTAAGAATAGACCAAATGAAGTAATGGACTAAAAGAAGAATGGTATTAAACTTGGGATTTTGTATTTATGATGTTTTCGATCAGTAAGTGTTCACTTGTTTACTTTTTCCTTTCTGATTAGCCGTGTATTCTTCAAACAAAACTTTAGCAGCTGTATGTCACTCGAGCATTTCACAGCAGTCTGGAGCACACAGTGAGATTCAGAGTATTGTGGCAGATGAACTATGAAACTTTATCTAAATTGCAGAAGAATTAATTGGCTTTGAGAATACACTTTGAACTTGACTAGTGCTTTCTGGCTTGGTGCTACATGAGCTCTGTGCTTTGTTTACACAAGAAATAAAGATTTGTCAGAGTTGTGCTTGTTTTGCCCCCTTTGCTGGTAGGCCACTGTCTATACCACTTCTTGCTCTCTTTTGTCAGTAGAGTATGTTCTGTCCTACATGATTGTTTCCACATAAGACCTTTTTGAAATCTCTGAAAACTGGCAAGTTCTAGCAGAAACCCTTGTGGGACCTGCCTGCTGTGGCTTGGGTGTTTCTCTGCTCCAGTGGTCACCTGGTGACAACACCAGCAACTTTTCTTATAAAGCAACTGTCTCTGAACTTGAGTCATTTGGGAAAAAATTAGGGATACCACTCAAATATACTGTATTTTTTGTCCAGTGTAATAACTTTCTCATATATGCTTGTTGAATAGCAAGCAGAATATGTGATTTCTTGCATAGTTTCACTGTTTTGTTAAAACTAAATCATATCCACTCCCATCTCATCTACCATCTCGCATAAGGGAGTATAAACACCTAACCTTAAACATGACTCATTTTGATGATTGTACGAGTGTGCTAGATGATTATTTTTCAGGAGAAAATTGCTGTGACATCCCTAAACCAAACTGAAATAGGGAGTCACCTGGATGGTTGGATTAAATCTTCTCAGTATGCAAATACTTGTACTTGTCCATCGTATCCAGGCTTGCTCTAAGTGGAGGACAGGTGAGGTGAGGAATTGTTATGGCTTTGCACATGAGGGGAAAAAAAGAGAAAAGGTTGCCACTGGAAGAAATCTGTTAATACTGCTGATTAAAACAAAGTCTATCGAAGAACTTGTCCTAAGTCGGTTAGAAATAGGAATCTCTTACTGCTGCGAGAAGTACAGGTCATACTCTAAGCTACTTTCAGGCTTTAGCAGACATTAGTAGTTAGCTTATGCTTCATACACTTTTAAAATATTGCTTTGTAAGATGAAGGTGCTACAAAATCTGATTTTGGAACCATGTTGTGAAATGCGTTTTGATTGCCCAAGTCAAAGCCTAAAGCGTAGCTCTGCTCTTGAAAACTTTTTTTTAGCTGTATTGGCTTGTAGGGGCAAAATCAGTAGATAATTTTTATTCTGCACATTTATATGTATTTATACTAGATGTTTGCACACATTTGTGGTTAAGATACACAGAAGGAATTGGTGAAGATCATAGCAGTGAGCATGTATTAGGGCAGAAATGTCCTTTTAGTAAGGTATACCAAGGGTTTGCATGCTTAGAAACCACAATAGGAATTGTGGGTGGCCGTGACTAGCATTTATCATGTTTTCATTTAGCATTATATAAAGCAAGCTAGGAGAAGTGGATACTCAGCAGCAAAAGAGGGGAAATCATCATGTTGAATTACTTGGAAGTACCAAAATTTAACCTGCAAGACTTTATCAAGGTGGAGAACATGAAAATAAATCTGCCCCTGGAGGTCAGCAGGCAAATCTATGTGTGATTTTCTGACTGTAGTTGGTTTGATTCTTTTGTACTGTCTGCTAGAAGCTAACTCATCTGGACAGTCTAAATTAGGCAGACATCAATGAAGGCTTGAATTCCTTTTCCAATGTATCCAAAGCAATCTATAGTCTGGGTTAAGGTGCCATTTTAGGCATTTTTGGATGTATTTGCCATGGACATGAATGCTACTAGGAAACCTTTCAGTCATTCATTTCTAAAATGTTTGTCATGTTAATGCTCATGCACAGAATCCTGAAAGCAGAACTTCCCAGGGATTTGAATTTCACACAACAAACTGAACGAAATCAGGACACTGAGAATATTGCTAGTTTTTCAAGTACCCGATAGCCCCTTCTCCAAAACCTTGAATTTTGTGTTTGACTAGAGAAAGGGGACTTTGTTTTTGTTATGTGCAGGTAAAGTAATCTCTTGTTGTGTTACGTAACTTCTTTTAATTGGGAGATGGGGATTTTGCCATGGAGATAATGAGATACTTTGTATCTAATCTGCAGTTTTTTTCTGTTGTTTTGTTTAGTGGGAGACTTTGATAAGATCTGGCGTGAGCACTGTGAGGATGAGGAAACCCTCTGTGAATATGCTGTGGCAATGAAAAACCTTGCAGATAATCACTGGGCAAAAACTTGCGAAGGGGAAGGCCGGATTGAATGGTGTTGCAGGTAAATCTTCATGTACTTGAAAGACTCAGTTGCACATTTCTACTTGCAATTCTTTATAATACAAGGCTTAGGTTTTTTTTTCCTTTTTTTTTGGTCTTTTAAAGTTTTGTTCTATAAAACATTAATGATTTATTGCTTCCTGAAACATATGCTGTCTTACTAACTAAAAAAATAAAGCTTATGAAGTGTTTTGTTATAAGGTGACGCCTTTTTTTAAAGGATCTTCAACAAGCAACTTTTTTTTTTTTTTCAAATACTGAAGATGTTTTCAAGTAAACCTATGAAGTAATTTTCCGTGCATTTGAACCTAAACTAAGCAAATGCAGTGACTGTAGCTCAAGTTTAATTTTCAGGACTTCAGTTTAATTTGCGCATGTAATAGTATTTGATCTCTAAATGCAAATCTCTGGTGCTTAATTTTCAAGTCTTAATCTCCTGCAATAGACTTTAACCTCTGTGAAACTTGTTTTAAATCGATTTTAAACTTTAAAATTTCTGTAAGTCATAAACATCTGATTTTTCTTGGGTTATTCTAGTTGTAAAGTCATGAAGTGAGTTCAGCTAAACTATTTCGATCCTTGAGGACAATAAACTAAAAGAGGCAAAGTGTTGGTCACTCAGGATTCCTACATACAGTTGGTATCTAAGGCATCCTGTGGAATCTGTACAACAGAATAAAACAAAATATTCTTGAAATCTAGCTGGGAAGAGAATTGAATCTGTAGTTAAGAGCTATGCCCAAAACTGGACAGAATGTTCCAATGGCCTTGCCAGGGATAAAATAAAGAAATATTATTGAGGTTGTAGTAAGCTCCTGTTTATGCTGTTGACCCTGTTTGGTGGGTTTCCTGTGCTTTTTGTTTGGGTTGTATTTTTTTATTGGTGTGGGATTGGTTATGCTGATTTGTGATCTCAAACTGCCCATTTCTTTTTTTTTTTTGTAGGCTTCCTCAGTTGTTAGTTGTTTTCTTGTATTTGTGCTATTCATTACTTCTGTGGAAATGCTGGTATTTGTATTTCTCTTTACTAAATTACACTCTCTTGAATCACATTGAATTCTAACACTGTGATTTCTTGCAGCATCTCCTCCCACTCCTGCCCCAGCTTGGCATTGCAGGCCAGTTAAGAGAGTACTGAGTGTTCCTATGGTCAGGTTATCTGCAAAAAAACAAATTATACTGGACACAGGGCAGATTCACATGGAACATTGCTTGATATTTTCTTACAGTTTGATTGTCAATTAATATGTGAAACTTTTTTCAGTAGAGCTGTGTGTGCTTTAATTTCAGGTAAACAGTATTCCCTTAGCTTGTGGCAAGGTTCTTGATTACCCTGTAGGACAGGATAATGTTCCTTGTGGACAGGGGAAGAACAGTTGATGGCCTGCGTATTGAAGTTTTTTGGCTTGGTGTCTCACTTGTTTTCTGTTTGTAGTTCCTACAAGATATACACAGTAAACATTTAAGTAAGTGCCCAGTTTGGGCCTTGATGCATGAATTGATACTAAGAGAATCTACCTGGTAAGAGACACTGAAATGCTCTGTCTCAGTAGAAAGCTTCAGTTATAACAGAATGTACCTTTTCAGTTTGCAAAGCCAAGGGGTCAGGAGCTTTACATCAGTAGAAAAAGTGGGATACATTTCAGTCCTGTGTGTATCGGATTAAACTGAGGCCTGGATGGCTGAATACCAGAACATTTCAGATTGACTTTGTGTTTTGCGATGTTTTGTTCCTTCTCAAAGCTCCAACAGGTGCCAGACAGATGGCAGCTCCCTTTGTTGCTGCTCCTCCTTGTGTCTGGGTGCATAATTGCATGGAAGAGACCTTCACTTGCATGAGACTTCACTGAAAGCTTTTGCTCAGTGCTTTGACTGTCACCATGACAGCAGGAAGGTAGCTGATTTATTAGATTAAGTTTAATTTGGGAGTGGAATGCTGAAAATACTTGGGAATCACTAGTGTATCCCTGCAGAAGAAAGCATAGTCTGGGTTTTTTTGGTTTTCATTGAAATTGTATCTTTTCTGAGATCCGAAACTGAGAAATGTTTTTTTCAACAGTTACCAAAAAAAGTATGTTTGTTTGTTTGTTTTTTAATATTTTCTTTATTTTTCTTGTATTCTCTTACAAACAAGCACCTGATAAAGTAAATCAGAGAATGCAGAATAACCATTAGAGAAGCCATGTGTATGTCTCAGGACCAAGAATAAAGATTTTCTTGCAGCATTCCCATTTTGAAAGTCTTTCTAGCTATTTAGTTGAAGCCACCGGAAGAATCCTTATTCTGACATCAAATCTCGAAACAGATGAGATAAACTTATTACTTTACTTCTTCATTAGTTATTGATTTAAACAAGCACATAGCCAGATTTTAGAAAGTGTAAAAGGTGGAAAGCAGCACATGATAGCCTGTGCTGATGACCACATGCTGCATTGTAAAGGGCTGGTTTTATTGTTTTACTGCAACATTATATATAATAATTAGCGGGGAGGAGGAGCAGGGAGGGGAAGAGGGATTAAAACTTTGTCCCTTGCAGATGCAGGTTAATGATCCCCGAGTGGTGGTGTCAAAAGCCTACAACACTCAACTGTCCTTCCCTTATGTTCTTTATAGATCTTTAGAAAACCAAATACAGTAGCAAATGGTATTTGGAAATAAACATTTCTGTTTCTATTTACTTTCATTTATATTACAACACAAAACTTAAATAAAAATGGTGTAAGATGATGTTTACCCTGAATAATTATCCTAACTCTTAATTTTTGCTGGCATAGGCAGGCTGGTGAACCTTTGTATGGACAATGAATGCCGGCCTGTTCTGGTTCTAGTTAGAACAAAATAAGCTAGACCAGCAGGTTTGCTTCTTTCTGTTGCTTTTGCATCAGTGTTAAGACTTGTGTTGACTTGGCTATTTTTTAAACAACAAAAAACAAAATCTGCACTTCTAACTATAAAAACGGCTGTCATGACAAAGCACTATTTAGACCTGCATTTTTTTAAAAAAAGTCTTTTGACTGTTTCATGAGCAAACTCAACAAATACAGACTGATGAAGTTACTGTCAGGTGAGTACAGAACTGTTTGGAAAAACCTGCAGGGAACAGATGTTAGAAGCCTGTCATTAAAAATGTGATTTACTGAGGACCCTGTCAGTGTCTGCCTCTGCATCTATTACTAATCAATATTTTCTTCAGCAGTCTGCTAAAGTGAAGTCTTATTTATTAAATTTGCAAACGAGGTAAAACAGAAAAGAATTGTCACTCTGAGATCAGGAATAAAATTGACAGTGTTGTTAACTATACCAAATATTATCAACTATACAGATACAGGCCAGGGAGTAATTGGTGTCAGTCTCTTCGGGGAAGCATTTGGATTCTGTATCAGGCCACAAGCTGAATATGAAAACAGTCATGGGATGCTTTCGCAATAAAGGCAAATAACCTACTGGAGTGTGTTAATCAGATTGTCCACAGATACATAAAGTACTCCTCTGACTTTATTTGGCATTGCCCTCAGCCAAAACATCACCTTGGCCGCTCCATTTAAAAAATAAGAAACAGCAGCTTCACTCCAAGAAAGATACAGAAATCATCAAAAATCGTCTCATTTTTTCTAGAAACTGGCTGGAGCTGTCTTGTCTAAGGATGAGAAGGCTTAGTGATCTCTTACAGGATCTTTGAGAATAACAGGACTCTGCTAGAACTGGAAAGCTGATCCTGTTTTGGTCTGGAAGATTGAATGAATGAACGAACGAATGTTTGAAGTCCTTTCAACATTGTTTTGCAGCTTTTCTTGATGAATGCACTCAGCTGAGCAATTCACTTTCAGGAGAATGGAATTAAGAAGGAGGTGATGTAAACAGGAGGAGGGAAACCACTTAAAATAGAAAAAAAGACAACGTTCATTGTTCGTGTTTGTATGATAGTCTTCATTTTTGCTTTTAAATAATACTTAATTCTGACAAAACTGTATCTGTTTGTTGAACACTAGAACTAATTAGAGCAGCGATCATATGATAACTGCTGGCTATTTTCAAGTTCTTGGAATCCTCTGGTGATTAAGGATATTGCTTCCAGAAGCAGGCTTAGGGTCAAGGAGTGGACACCGCACCAGAGAAACATCTGATTACAGACCTAATTGTGTTTCTCAAAAGGAAAATACCTCAAAACCCTAGAACTGAACAAGTACAAAAAATAAAATGGAAAAATGTATTGTATACAAGTTTCTCAACTTGAAGTTTAATGTTATGATAAGAAAAAGTTAAAATACTTTCCACTGAGAAACCTAATGCTCTCACTTATGCTGCATACAGGATTTCCTTAACCTATAGCTGGGTGCTCGTGACAATAGCAAAATATTTTCCAGTGCAGAGGAAACTTTTCTGCTCTTCTAGATACGATTAATGTGTACAAGGGAAATGGTGAATTTTCCCCTCTTTGATTTCTTTTTCTTTGGAGGTTGGGAGGTGGGTGGATTAAACCTGTAGAAGAGTTTACACTTTTTTTTTTTTTTTTGGACCAGCAGTTCTGTTAGTTGACATTAATAAATCTATCCCTCGGTGTGTGGGAAGAGGGGAGAAGTATTTTGCAGACAGCAACCATGATGATAAGTCCAGACTTTCCTTCAGCTCTGAAGGGAAGTATGTTATTTCTCTGTACCCTCACTGCGCTTCATCTTCAATATTAGGTTTTGGTCAGTAAATGCTGTAAGGAAAATAAGTCAACCTCACCTTTCCTCATTATGAAGCAGAAGGAAAGAGATGGACTGTGTCAGTTCTTAGCCTGTAAAGCTGGCTGCTTGAAACCCTTTGAGTATTGATAATGGCTATTAGAAATTGCTTTTTGCCATGGTAAAAGCTGACCACGCCAGCTTTAATATAGTTGTTCATTATTACTTAACAAGAAGAACTAACTACTGAATCTTTAATCGCTTTTAAATTTCATATGGTGTTTCTTTGGCAATTCTCCTCTTTTTTTTGGTCACAGTATTCAAAAATGAAGTTTCTCTTTCATTGCTGGAGATTATAAATAACTGAATATGTATTCATATTGGCTTTCACTGAAACTTCCTGTATGTGTCCAGCCCAAATGGCAGAGCAGGTGGGTCAACTTGAGCACGTTGTTTACTGTTTGAGATTCGTAGTATGGAAGACAAGTTTCACTGAGGAAATACCTATTTTTTGGTTGTTTTTAAGCAGAGACCTCAACTGGATGGCTCACCTGTCTCTCTGCCAGCAAACTTAAGCAGTTTACACCCGAACTGTTTATTTCTCAGTTTATGTAGGCTGCAGCAACTGTGAGCTCAGGTAGCATTTACATTGCACAATTCTGCACTAACAAGTATGTTGATTGTGGAGCTAATATTGGATCATCAAAGAATGAAAGCTTAAGTGTCAGTTAAAAACGGGGCCATTTCAGTTCTCAGAATTACAAGATAGATTCCTTAACTGTATTTCTCTTTGTAGGTAATTCAGGGATGTTCTATTTGTTACTTCAGACAGTTTTTAAATGTAGTCATGTTCATGTAGGTGCATGCTCGCAATCACGGCGTGATCAATGATGGCTTTTACTGGCCATGAAGTTAAATGCGGCTACATCAACAAGTGACCACGGGATGAGCTCCCGAGCGTGATACCTGTGGTGAGCTGCTGTGCCCCATGGAGGTGTGGGGGCTGTGGGGTTTCATAGACAGCTCCTCTGAGGCCACAGGAGCCAAAAGTGCAACAGGTAGTAATTCTGTCCAAATTATTGTACCTTCAGAAAGGTGTGAAATTGAGTTAAACCTCAGTGGTTTTAAAGTCCAGTGTTGCCTGAGGTTTTTTGTTTGGATGGGTGGATTTTTTCTTTTTTTTTTTCTTTTAATTCCCCATAGTAGTGCACAGATATGTGGACCAGAATCTGAATGTGAAGAATTTTACCCGGTTTTGGACATTCTTGTGGTTCTGGCCCCTCTGTCTCCCAGAAGAGAACCCCAGGATTAGGAGGTGCTTCTCCTCATGGTTGACTTTGGTAGTATCTTATGTGCAGACAAGGAAGGTCAGTTAAGAAGAATATAGAATTAGGAGAACTCGGTTGACATGGTAGACAGGGGTAGAAGGATGAAAAAAAAATAATGATTTGCACCAGTACCAGGAATGAGGAAGAAATGGCTTCTCAGTGACAACAGGAGCTTATACCACACTTCACAAGCACATGGTTTTCCTGTGCAACAGGTGTTAATCTGGGCAACATACCAGCTTCTAGTGAGTGAAAAGGTTGATAACATCAGTAGTTGAGGAGAGAAAAAAATACTTTCTCCCAAGGTTGTGGCAATGCTACGCTATTTAAACCACCATTTATTCTGGATGTTTTAAGAGATATAATGAGAAAACAACTCTTCGAAAAATAACGAGACTGCAAGATTCTTACAAAGTAGTAAAGTAGCTGATAAATGGTGAGGAAAAAGATTTCTTTTTTTTCCCCCTTCTTTTTTTTTTCCCCCTTCCTTCCTTTTTTTCCTTCCTTTTCTTCTATTTTTTCCTTCCTTTTCTTCTATTTTTTCCTTCCTTTTCTTCTATTTTTTCCTTCCTTTTCTTCTATTTTTTCCTTCCTTTTCTTCCTTTTTTTCCTTCCTTTTCTTCCTTTTTTTCCTTCCTTTTCTTCCTTTTTTTCCTTCCTTTTCTTCCTTTTTCTCCTTCCTTTTCTTCCTTTTTCTCCTTCCTTTTCTTCCTTTTTTTCCTTCCTTTTCTTCCTTTTTTTCCTTCCTTTTCTTCCTTTTTTTCCTTCCTTTTCTTCCTTTTTTTCCTTCCTTTTCTTCCTTTTTTTCCTTCCTTTTCTTCCTTTTTTTCCTTCCTTTTCTTCCTTTTTTTCCTTCCTTTTCTTCCTTTTTTTCCTTCCTTTTCTTCCTTTTTTTCCTTCCTTTTCTTCCTTTTTTTCCTTCCTTTTCTTCCTTTTTTTCCTTCCTTTTCTTCCTTTTTTTCCTTCCTTTTCTTCCTTTTTTTCCTTCCTTTTCTTCCTTTTTTTCCTTCCTTTTCTTCCTTTTTTTCCTTCCTTTTCTTCCTTTTTTTCCTTCCTTTTCTTCCTTTTTTTCCTTCCTTTTCTTCCTTTTTTTCCTTCCTTTTCTTCCTTTTTTTTTTTTCTTTCCTTTCTTTCCCAAAATGATGCACAGGAATAAGTAGTTCCAAATTGATCATATACTTATAAACAAACAATACAGGTGTGAAATACAAATTTTATTATCAGACCAGCAATAATTCAGGTGTTTTTCTAGGGTTCTTCTTTGTTTACTGATATTTCTAATCTCTTCCCTGGTAAGTTAAATGACTGGCTCCTTCTGCTTCAACTTTGTTAATTTTATAATTGCTGTCTTTCCATACTTGCAATCTCTAATAGATGGAGTTGGTATGGTTTCACAGTTTGTATATCTGGGAGTTTTGCGGCCTGGACTGCTGTTCACGCCTCTGTGTGTGATTTTGCTCCATACTGTTAAGATGTGGATTTTATTTCTTTATTCCACGTAGCTGCTCTTTGGTCTGAAAACAGCTCTGGTTACTCAGAATTTGTAACTTTTTGATTATAACATTTACTGAGTTTTTCTCATATAGCTGTCTTCCTGCTCTAAGTTTACTGTCTATATTATAGACTTTTTATGTTTAGTGCAAGAATGCAAGTGGTCTGCTTGAGCAAGTGAAACTTGCTTGCGCTTTGAGTTTGCTAGACACAGGTCAGTTTTGATCTTGAGGTCCTATGGGTATGTCAGCGCAGAAATGTCTCCAGGATAACTTTTTTTTCCCTTCACAGCAAGAATTAGTAACTTGGACATAATGTGCTGCTGTAATTATACATTTACCGATTTAAAGTTGTCATTTCCTACCAACTTGGAGTAAAGCAACGTCTATCTGTACCTATTTGATGGCGTATGTTTCCCTGTAAGGAATTCAACTCCAATGACTTTTCTTTCCTTCATGTCTTATATGCTGGAGAAGCTGGATGTATTTGGTACTTATAATATTGCCAACTCTTACCTAAGGCCTGCGTATTCAAAGTCCTTGTCTCATTTTTTTTTTATTTAAATACAGCATTATACCAACATGTCCTTCCCTGAATCTGTGATGTGAAATACAGTGTTATCTTGGTTCTGCTTTGTATAAGATGTTATTAAACTACACTTGACCTTATGTTTTCTGGAGTGTTTCCTTCAAACCTCTGCATTTTTGTTAGAGGAAAATTAAGTGAATTTCAAGAAAGCATCATACAAATGAATTGTTATGAAAACAACATTCAAACAAGTACTATTTCTGTTAAACTTTCTGTGCAGATACTTGGCTGGCACATCTAATTAAAAATACTGCTTTGCACAGGGTGAGTCAGGCTTTTTAATTTCACGGCAACAAATTGTTTCCAATTCTAGTTCTGTTTTGTGGATAAAATTCAGTTATTCTTAAACATAATTCTTGCTTCTCATACACTAATGCTGACTACTCATTGAAGTATGCAGGTGCAATTTAACTTTTTTAACATGCATTCCTTTTAAACTGGTTAACATTTCTGTTCAAGTAGGAGCAGATTATTTTGTTCTGGTTCCTATTAGCAAAATAATTAAGTATGGGAAAAATTAAAAGCCAAACTTTAAAAGCCTTCCACAATAGTACAGCTACTGCAGATATCTGTTACTTAAAAACAAAAACCACCCCAGGCAACCTCAATTAAAATTAAAAACTGGAGTATGTAAATTAGTCCATAAGCCTGGATTATGTTTCTTTTCCCACACATTACATGCCTTGCAAGACAAATGTTTCAAAGGCCTTTGCGTTTATGGAGAGCTAGTTAATAACTGTTTGCACCTTAGTGAAGAACTGTGGTGCTTGGCTGACAGCTGACGTTTACCGTCTGGTGGTGTTCTGACAAGACTTCTGTTGTCTTGCACTAAACGTTTATCCAGATAAAACTATTTTGAATCTGTTTACTCAGCTGTGATTTATGGCCTGATTTTTGGAAGTGAAACGCTGCTCAACTTTAATTACGTCTTTGGGTGTATTGCAGTTTCCTAAAACTGATTTAACAAAGTTGTGTAAAACCCAGATCTGTTTAAAAGCTGGCTCTACTTGTATCTCTTAAACATCTGTCTTGTGTCTTATTTATAGTAATAACTAAAAACAGCATTCTGTTTTTCTGGGGAATTTTTCTTTTTGTCTTTTCAGTGTATGCCGAGAATATTTTCAGAACGGTGGGAAAAGAAAAGCACTTGAAAAAGATGAAAAAAGAGCGCTTCTTGCTTCCAAGACCACTCCAGCTTTAAATGTTCCCCAGGCTCCCAAGGTTGAAGATCCCTTGCCAAACTTTGGCTTGACAAATCATGAAGCTGTAACAGAAGAGTAAGTTTTACTTGTTTTCCAGACTTTTTTTTTTTTCCCTTCTAGGTGTTATAAGACTTACCTGGATGTTTTCTCTCTATAACATATTAGATCAATCTGATGTCTTTTTAATAATTCAGGAAGGGCATTTTCATGTGAACATATATACATGTTTCAAGAAGTATTTTTATTGTAGTATATTTTGGTGGATGCCATGAAAAAAAAATGCTTGAGAATGACAACTTAGTCATCTTCATTTAAGTGTTAGAGCAATTTCACTTTCGTGTGTCATTGATGTGCAATGCAATTTATATTAAACCTTGAGGTGAAATAAGGGAGACGTTAATTAAGTTAGAATCTAATGGCTGTTGAGCATTGTTGAAAAGTCGCTTGTGTAAGTACTAAGTGCCAAATGTAAATATCAGAGTACTTAAACCTTTCTCTACATAAATAATTGCAGAGAAATTCTTGATTCCAATTATACACTTCAAAAGCAATTTTGAATTATAACCCGTAATTTTAAATGTCGTAGCTTTCTGATGACTGGCTCCGCAGAAGTTGTAGTATCCTTGAGGTATTTCTCTAACAACAGTTTTAATTTTGTTTTTGACCTTCACTCAAGTAAGAATTTTTTTTTTGGCATTCAGGAGTAGCTTTCTTATTTCAGTTACAGTCCCACCCTCCTTTTCTCCTTAAATAACATGGGTCATGTTTGTGGCTATTCCATGTGCGATGGAAAAAATTCAGTATATTTTGCAAGTATAATGAAATAATGAATGCATAAGCATATTATGATTAAATGTCACACTTATGGCTTCATATTCTTTATAGACCAGTTCCTTCAACTGTCTGCAATAGTGGTTTTTTTGTTCTGTGAAGAGATTTTTCTCATTATTGCATAGCATGTCTTCTGTGATCAGCACTAACTTTAAGTTACATATATTATTAGTTAGGAAAGGAACGAGCATGTTACTCATGTTATTAGCAGATGTCTGTCATAATGAGCTGGCATTTTTTGTGGTTGCTCATGTTTGTAAAGTAACTTGCAAAAGGCATAAAGATCTCAAATGTGTATATAGTTGAATAGTTACAGACAAAATGAAAACACTTTCCCCATTGTTGTCCTATTATGACAAAACAGATGCTTCCAAAATGAAGGTAGTGACTTCTCGTAAGCTGACTTGCCCTACCAACTCCTCTTTTTAGTGCTCATTTTGCCAAGTCAGCCTCAAAATGAATACCTGTTTTTAATGAGAACAGCTAGGTACTTTCACATACAAATACTTTATATCATCTGAATAATGCTGGCATCTGTTAACACATAATTTTAGCATTACTATAAATAACCATTTGTTGGTTCGTGGTGGTTTTTTTCTTTTTTTTAATCAATGGGTTTCATGATCACACACTACTTAAAGTTGATTTGTCTTCCGGTGGGAGGCCTTGTTGTGATAAAGCATTAGTGTTCTCTTTGCATGTGCTCCACATACTTTTTACAGAGTGTATAATGGCTGTTGTGGAGCTAATTTCACTTGAGTTTCCTCTTGTTAACAGTAGTCTTTAGCCTTATCTTTTGTTCTGACTAGTGTGTAGAGAAAGTAGTTAATAGTGGAGTTTTTATTTAATAACTTTAAAAGTATTTGTTAATATAGTGAGTGATGATGATTTTTATCTTCATTCTCAAAACTTTAAAAATACATACATCCGTAAAGACATACCTGCAAAGACAAGATTCATAATATTTACATGAGTAAGCAACAAATGGTAGTAAGGTTTTTTAGGTACTTGTACAGACCATAAAGCAACAAGGCATAGCTGTTCCAAATTACTGCCCAGAGAAGTCAAGATTGAGATTTTTCCTCTATGCCTTATAGAAGAACTTATGGGATTTTTCAGAGTGAAAATGGATTGTGTATTACAAAAAGCAATACCTTTCTCCTGAAATGCTTTTCTACCATGTCTACCTCCTTCTTGGGGAGGTCTCGGTACAAGGGATATGGGAGAACGTCCCACCACACACACTCTTGTTCAAATACTGTCACTCCACTCTGGTAATGTAATGCTACAAATAAGAGTTGTGGAGTTGTCCGTACGTATGACTAAGCCTGTGACTTTTTGTTTTACTCTGGTAAAGAGAGTAATTTTGTTCTTCCCGTACATAATCCTCTCTCAAGTAGTATTAAAAGCATGTTGCTTATGTAGGAGCCCTTTCTGAGCTTACCTTTACTGGCAAGCCATTGTAGAGATACTGTACTTTTCTTAGTAAAAAGGAAAGCTAGCTCAGGAATAAAAGGTTGCTCAGGTAGTGAAAAAGATGCTGGGAGATGTGGAGAGAAGTAGGAAGCACTCAGCCAGCACTTAAAGGTGATGGTAGGAAACATCATAGGAACCAGAACTGCAAATTTACTGCAATTCAGAAAGTCACTCAGCTACTTTGAACCCATTTCTAGTTCCTCATGTTGCTCACCGCTTTGCCAGATTAAAATTGGTGAGCCTCACAGAAATAACTAGCGTGAATAATGCCTTTTTACTTTCATCTTGGTGAAATGTAACACTGTTCACCGCACTTCCTTCCATCCCAGAATGAGTTCTTATGTCTCTAACATTACAATTGCTCCTTGTGAAGGTGGGCATCAAAGTGGCTCGGTCTTGCAAGATAAAAGCAGCTGTTATCTGCTGTTTAACAGCTCCTCCCTTCAATAAATCAGTCCCTGCTTTGTTCTCTTTTTGACTATTGTTATCTTTTTCTATCAAATTAAAGACTCTTACTTTTTATCCTTAATGGTAAAAATCATAACCTTTTTGGTATAGATTCTTCTCAGGTGATGGTTTGACTATCTCTTAAGGTACAACCTGTCATTCATTCTTTCATTTGTGTTTCAGCAAGCTAGACATGCCCATTGGGTATCTTTATGTGTGGATGTTATATAAGATTTGAGGCATACCAGTGTTCCCAGTCAGAAACAGATGTATAGCTTTGTTCTGTTTTTCTGACAGCAGTATAAGGCTTCTCCATTTTTTGCCCTTGCATCCTTGATAAATAATAGAGTAATTGAAAACTGTAAACTAGTAGATCAGCGCTTGAAGTGATTAATTTCAGAGGTAAAGTCACTTTCCTTACAGTCATATAGCTACTCTATCTACTTCCAAGAGAAAATGTCACTTACCTGTACAGCACCTAGTTGAATAATAGGTGCATTTTTAAGGGGGCTAATAATCAAGAGCTGTAGTCCATCTAATAAAGCTCCTGAAATAAACAAGTGTGGGATATATTTAAAATGCACTGATTTCCTAGGTTATGTACACTTTACCAGTTCCTGATGTTTAACTTCACATTTTGTTTTCCTACCTGTACACTGATGCATTGGAGAATAGTGAATTCAATATGTGTTTGGAAATTACCTGCATTGGCAAAGTACTTCCATTGCTTTTAATTTTGTCTTGACTAAAAATCACCAAGAAACAGGGGAGCTGAAAGGAGGACTTCTAACAAAGTCACTGGATCAGTGGCTGTCACCTGGATTACAGTTACATTCTGAACTTGAGGCACAGTGCTGAAAAAGTAGGTATCTGAATTGGTGGTCTGTGCCCTCTATATGTGTTCAGTGACCAAATCTAAAATGCTTCCAAATTATTTCAAGCACTTAGCTAGGATGGTGTTCCTCCTAGTAACTGGCAGCCTGAGGATTGCTTCTATGCGGTCCATTGTGCCTGTGTTCTGAGAGGCAGCGAAACCTGACAAGCAACAGGAAATCAAGACACAAGTGAGCATCTGAATCTCTGCTACTTCTAAGGTTTCAGAGTACATTTGCATTGAACTTGGACTACAAGGCTCCTTGGATGTGACACACCTATCAGAGTGAATTTGCCCTGAACTGAATGCCTTAGATGTCCATCAGTGTAGAAAGGAGTCTCTAGCTTCTGCTCAGCTTGGAATCCAGAGTTGTAGCTTTCCAGAAGTTTGCCCCAACGCTGTAGTAGTCTCAAGTTTTGTCCCACTTAACCCAATCAAAAACTCTACAGCCAAGAGTGCAGGTCTTGTAAGAGAGGAAGACAGAATACATCACAGTGATTTTTTTCACTCTACTGTAGGTGAAGTGGGCTCTTCTGGAGATTAGAGGGTTCTGGGTTGTGCTGCTAAATTTTAATCTGTACAAGTATTCCATCGAACACTTACAATGGAGGACGTTAAGATCTCTAGAGGCTGTTACTCTTCTTTATGGGAAGTTTTCTCTGCACTGTAGAGTCACATTCCCTCTTGTTTTTTCTGTGGTCTCACGTGTCTTCTCTTCTTTTGCTGTTACCATCGGACTCTTATGTAGAACGTGAGTGTACATACATTATTGTATTCAAATAAGAAAGAATCTGCCTTTAGTGTTTCCATTTGCTAGACAAGGAGACATGCTGGTCTGAGAAATTTCATACAAGCCTTATGTGGAAAAAGACACTACCTGACTTGTTTGTGGTTTGTGGCCACCAGGATGTCAATGGTCCCTCTGCAATCTTCAAATTCCTGTGTACAGTTTACACTGAGATTGGCATCCAAGCTGCGAAAAAATTGTTGCTATCATCATCATCCTGAAATCTCACTCAGTGCTAACTGACTCACAGGGTAGCCTGGTAATGTGTGCAGTTTTCACTAAAATTGTTGCATTATTTCTCTTGGCGATGCTGACAGAAGTATCCCCTGGATATCTTCCATTCTGTGTAGAAGCAAAATCCTTAAACTTGGCATTATTCTGCCGAATGCAACAAGAAATCTTTTCTTGCTTCTCCAACGTCCTCTCCTTGGTAGAACGCTGGGAGTTTAGGAGGAACACAGAGAGCCCGGATCTCTTTATTTCTGCTTATTTCTTTTCTGCAATATTCAATACTGCTTTGTTGTTGCTGTGTTGTGTCTGGTTTTGTTTGACTCCATAGCCCTGCAGGCCTGTTCCTGAAAGTTTTTGCAGTTGTCTCTCTAGGGCTGAATCTTTCTCAGAAAGATGACAAATGATATTTTGGAAATGCTAATTTGAGTTGGCTACAGAAACTTGAAGCAAAAAGCAACATTTGCTCACTGAAAATTTATCATTCTCTCCCCTGTGAATCACCTGTGAAAGCTGTGAGTTTGCGTTTGTTTGCCTCTATTAATGGATTCTGGGTATTCCAATATTGTAAAAATCTTGCTGGAAATTTTTAGCCACAGTCCTTTCAAGGATCCAGTAGAAAGAGCTCAAACTCTTGGGTGCTAGCGGTCTAAGGCATTATTGTCAACTGCTGGGTTTTTTGTGGTTTTGTTTTGTTCTGTGGGGGGTTTTAGAGGTTGGTTTGGTTTGGTTTTTGGGTTTTTTTTGGGTGGGGGGGTTGGTTGGTTGAGTTTTTGGGGGTTTTGTTTTGGTTTGTTTGGTTTTTTTGATATGTGGATGCACTCATAAAGTTGTGCTTTAAAGAACAGCTGGATGTAAAGTCTGTACTAGTGGACTTAAACAGAATGGTTTCACTCCAGCATTTACTGGTTTGTTGCAATTACGAAGAAAGAAAAAACAGCAGTGGCCTCCAAATTCAGATGGCAAGGAAAATAAAAAACTAAAGAACTGTGACTTTGGTTGTAGGATCTATTCAACAGCCAAGTTCTTGATATTAGCGACAATTGAGTGCAACATTCAAATTGTAATTATTTTAAGAGGGGCAGCGTATCAGGTTAGACAAACTAAGTGCCAGGATGAGGCAAAACCCAAAACCTTTAAATGATGACATGATAGCTGACTGCTAGTACTTCTCTACAGGTGGCTTGTCTTATCTGGTGCTGCATTATGTATACTGGTAACTACCTTAGTCATGAAGAAAATGCCCATGGTTGCAAACTTGAAGACCACAAATGTTCCTCTAGCCATTGGTCAAGGAGACTATCCTTTGGAAGATAACAATGCTTTCAGAGGCAAGGCAGCAGTCACTATCCTCAGAGGTTGTCAGGCATCTTTTTATCTTATATATTTTTTTTAAACTATATATTTAACTTAAAAGAACAATTATACATTGAGCTTCATAAAGGCATTTCAGACTGGTTTGGCAGTTGGTCACAGGTGATGTCAGAGCCTCCCAAGAAAAGGCAAATCTCATCTGTCAGCCTTCTGCTGTGCTATAAAGGGAACTTCCACCAGACAGTACAAGAATATCTTCTTGTTCTTTCTTTAGTCTGCTGTTTTCTTTCTGATCTCCCACTCCTGCAAAGTTGTTTTGTTTTACCCCAGGAGGTTTTGGACTGTGGTTGAAAAGGTGATGGGCCAGTTATTCAGTGTGAGGATTTTTCATTTTCAGTGACATTTTGGAAGGGTGCATGTCCATCTCTGCAGCATTCTGGAACTAAAATATATAAGTGTCCTCAGCAATCTGTCAACCCTTTTGTATCAGTCCAAGCAGTAAATAGTGATTTCTAAAGTTAATCACCCCCCTTTTTTTATCATTCACCTTTTATAGTTCAGTAGCATAGTTAAGTATTTAGCATGACAACCACTGGCCTTCTTATCTGTAATTTCACCTTGAACATTAGGGTCATCACACAGTGGCAGATAAGGAGATAGATTTTTGGCTCACTAAAATGTTCTCCAGAATTCTTATGAGATAGATCTTCATTTTTGAATGCTTCAGAAGTACTCTTATTAGGACTCTTTCCTAAACCAGATGGCTATTTTTGAGTATTTGCTTTTGGATATTCTAAAAGAAAACTAATTGCATGGCATGGAGTTTGTTTTTTTGTCTTTTGTTCTGTTTTCCCAAGTAGTTTTGAGGGAATACTTCTGTTCATTTAGATGCTTAGAGTAACTTCCCTACAACCAGAGGAGCTAGTTTTTAAGTTTGTGGCTGGACTGATGTAACTCTTTCACAGCATTCATTGAAAATAAAATTGGAGTGAACCTCCAGCAGTCATCCATTTTCAAGAAATATATTTTATTTGCATTATGTTAGCTAATTTTAAAATTTTTGTAGGGAATAACGAAATTATTTTCTTTTTAGGTTGGTTTGTTTGTTTACCTTGGAAGACCATTATGTGTTCTCTTGTCTTTATTAAACCAATTATGGCACTTCAGACGCCCTTTAAAATGAGACTTACAAGTAGATAGATCATAGAGTGTTGCCAGTTTCTCTTTTCAACTCCTGAAATTTTAACTCTGACTTGTGTGACTTCAACACCAATAAATACCACAAAAAGGAAAGTAGGAAACACAAAGCAATAGAGGAAGCCTGTCTAGCGAATACACAAGTGACCATTTTAGTTTCTTACTACAAGTGCACAAGTTAATAGTAGAACATAATTCTTCTGCTTGACGACCATCTGCTTCACTGATGGAGCTTGGTTCTTTGGGTATCTCAGCAATTAAAATAAGGCATTCACTTCTGTTAGTCACTCCTGTGGTGTTTTTTGCATGAGTTATCTGAAATTGTAATTCAGAATATATAGCTTCAAAAATAACATTTGATAAAACTGAATTCTTGCTGTTTCTCAGATTGCTCCACTCCTTGGGGAAGATCAGATTACTTGATGTTGGTAGCTGCTTTAATCCATTTCTGAAGTTTGAAGAATTTCTGACAGTTGGCATAGATATTGTTCCAGCTGTTGAGGTATGTAATGTCTGCTGAATTTAGTATAAATTTGATTCTTGGATATTTTAGAATGCTTCAAATGACTGTTAAAAAAAAATAGTATGTTTAATGCTTAAGTATGTATCCCAAGTATCTGTGCTTTAATAAGAGCTGTGGCCCTCCTACTACATCCTTTACCAGTTGTGAATCTTAAAATTGGAAAATTTAAGTAGCCATCTTTCAATGGCATTTCAGATGAGTCCTTTTCTCTTTAAAAGGCATAAATAAAAACTGAGTAGGCTTACACTTAAGCATGAACCTCTCAGAATTTGCATTTGTTGACACAAGGAAATGACCAGTGACTGTACTTGGTGAGTTTTTCTGGGGAGTTTTAGTAAGCAGAAGTGCACTGTAAGGGGGCTTTTCTGTTTATTACTAGAAATATTACTGAACTTCCACAATCCTGCAGAAAAATTTATGAGCGCTTTTTGGGTAAATTACTTCATTTTTTCTGGGTAGTAAGGTTCTCAAATGCATTAATTCTGCTGCAATCATATGTTCTTTCTGTCTCTTGCTCTTGACCCAACTTTTGACAGTCCTAATAGCCTTTACAAACCAAGCAAAATGATGAAGTGGAATGAAAATTAAAAGATACAGAAAGGAATAAGTTTCTGACAGAAAACAGAAAATCCTTTGACCATACACATCTTGACCACTTACAGTTTAAAATTAGGCTCTATTAAAATCAGTGGCCTAAGGTAACCCTCTGTAGAAGTGGAGAGATGAGAGGAAGCGTACGAGTACAATAATACAGTTAGCTTGAAAGTAAAGCTCTCTTATTTGCCGCAGTGTGGTTTACATGCTAAATGCATGTTATTTTGCTGTGGTTACCAGGTTGAGTCCACTAACACCTAATGTCTACTTTCATGTATGTGCTTAGAGATCATGAAATATATTCTTGAGAGGGGGAAAAAAAAATCTGAGTCGGACAAATTGCTTTCTAAAGCAATTCAATGCTGTTTTCATCTAAAACACAAAGAAACTTTGAGTGGACTCCATCTTGGCTGATTTGAAGGTATCAGTTGTCTAAACGTGATTGCCTTCCAACACTTAGGAGGCTGTAGGACACCTGCGCAGGGCTGTTGGGCATGACATGGGATGTAAAGGAGACACATGCCAGCGAAGTGGCAGCCTATGGCTGCAATATCTGGCAAGTAAATTTCCAGCTAAGATACATAGATCACGGGTTCTAAGTTCCAGTTACAGTCAGTGGGGATCTATTAAAAACAGTCAGTGAAACCTTAACACCTGCTGTTCCATGCTGAGGTGAATTCTGTTCTGACCCTATGGACTGTACTGGCTGCCTCTCCAGTGGCTAATGGGAGCCCAGGCACCTGAAATTACACAAGCTGAATCTAACCATTAATTTTTGGGTATACATAGTTAATATTTTGGTATCTAGTCTATCGTGCTGTTTTCATAAGAAAACTACTTTTGTTCTCATGAAAATCAATTTAAATGTACAGTGACAAAAGCCATTATTGGAAGAGTCCCAGAAAGGTTACTTGTATGGATGTAATGGAGAAATATGAGTAATCCAGGACAGACAACAGGAGAGGGAGCAGTCAGGTAGCTGCAATTTCTGTGTGCTAACCAGTTTTTCAGGCTTTCTCCCAGTACAAGGGAACAATAAGATAATTGATTTCTTGTCACCTGACATTGTTAGTACCTTGGCTTCATGATGGGAACTCCCCAACATGCTACAGTACAGACCAATGTAGTTCCTGTGAGGTGTGTCTCGGGCTCACCAGCTTCTCATACGTCCACCCTCTTGGATACCTTGGTGTGTTCAGGGCACCTTGAAACTCTGCTAGCAAATGCTCTTAGGGTGACATGACATACGGTTTGTGCACTCAAACACATCTGCTAGAATAAGCTTAGGCCCACCTCCAAAACCAGAATTAATAAGCCCCGAGATATTCAAGATTACTCTACTTTGAGCTGTATCAGCACCATAACCTCCTGACTAAATTTAATCTTTAGGCGAGCAGTTGGCCTGGGCTGATTTAAGATTTCAGAATAACAGCCAGAGGGTTCTTAGGGTAGTGAATGTCATCTTCTGGCCTGAAAAGTGGATCTGATAACTTGAAAATAGATGAACTGGTAAAATCTTCTGATTTAGCAGATCTTTCATGTAAGATACCAAAATACTTACTGAAACACATTGAAGCATAGGGCTTCTTAGGATGTTGGTTTCTTCAATAATGTTGAATAGAGGGTTAAATAATTTCTTCTTTAATAAAAACAGATTAATCCATATTCTGCATATAGAAATGCTTTAGATATAGATTAATTAGCTGAGTAAAATGCTTCATCTAATTTGAGGAATAAGAAGGATGTAATTGTAGGAAAATTAGGAGAGGAACTGAAATGTTAATTATATAATAAAAAAAAAAAATAATGTCCTGAAAATGATTAGAATCCCTGTTTCATATACACAGAATATAAACAGTAGAGATATTATTATAGAAATATATTTCCTTTGAAAGGTCTTGTGTTTTACGGGGTAGGGGAACTGCACAAAGATTAGTATTCTCTTTAGATGGGCATTCTTCACTCATTTTCAGTGTGTTGGTATAAGGTACACAGATGGAAACATGCACTATTAGCAACTAGGACAAGAGAAACTGAGACTGGGATAAGCAGAGCAGGTTTCTTGACCCAGTGTTTTGTTGGCTGTTCCTTCAAATGTTCTACTTATAACAGATATTCCAGGGTACAATTAGCAATGGTTATTTTCTTAGATGAGTTTAATTTGTCTACATTAAAAAAAAAAAAAAAAGGCAAAAATTGGGATGAAAGAAGAATCTCCACTTTGGAAAATCCAAATACAATTTCATACTGCTATGAAACATGCTGAATATGCAGCAGATGTTGTATTGGAGTAAATAGAGTCTGAGACAAAAAAGAGGCTGTATGGGTACTGGAATTAAAAATTAGAATATACAAGTAGGATTGTGTTATTAAATGTCAGTGGATGCACAGAGATGTGAGTGCTGTTTCAGTGTCTAGGAGGACTGTAAGATCAGTTCAAGACTTGTATATCTACAGTTTAGTAGCAGTCTCCAGTTTTGTCCTAAAACTGCCTGCAGAGTTCAGATTCCACTTGAAACATTCGACTTTAGTTCTGAAATTGTCTTTAACATTATTTCTACATGACTGTTTTATGAGTATTTTCCCACTACTCACAAATACTTGCAGTCTGAATAGTTTTTTCAATTGTATATGCATAACTTCTGAGTCTTGCTTCTAAGTAAAGTTAGCATGTTGTTCTGAATAATTATTCTTCAAAGCACTTCTTTTTTTAAAAACTTACCAGACGATATCATGCAATTACTACTGTTAATTTCCTGGTTTGTATTACAAGGAAGCAGAAAATAGCCCTGCAGGTTTAATGGTTGCAATTAAATTATTTTTATTATAGACACGTAATGCAAGTCTCTTTCTTAATTTTTGTATGTTGGAGGCCAAGATTAAAGCTGCTGAAAAAAATGAATCACAGGGGTTTTTTAACATTGAATGCTTTTTCTAATTTACTGCATACCCTCAGAAGAGAATGTGATTTTAAAATAAACAGAAATTACATTCTTTTCTACTTGGAAACAATTGTGCATATCAGTTGTTTTATGAATACCTTTACAATAGTGTTCTTAGTGATCTTTGTTGAATCTTGTTTCATAAAACACACTATAAGTATTTTCATGGCATGACAATGCAGGAGATCTAACTCCATGTTTCAGGTGTGTTCTGCAGAACGTTTGTGTCTGCTTTCATGTTCACTTTCCTGTTGAGAGTGTCCGTCATTCACTGCACATTCTCTAGGCATTAGTAACAATTTTTGTTGCTGTCATGTCAAAACCTTGTATCTCAATACCTTTTTTTAATGAAAGAAGTCAGTCCTAGGTTTTGATAAAGTGTCAAAATTTAAATGTAGTGAGTAGCATACTATTATTCTTATTTTTTGAAGGCTCTGTGATTAAGGACGTTAAGAATTTGTTATTCTGTATGTTGTATTGTGGTGTCATTTCCTGTCTTTGACAGCTTGAGTGCACAAATGATGAACAGATTAATTTATAGGCCTTACATTATTTTGATAATTGCCCACATGTGTACCACTACATTTCAGATCTACAGCAAGCTTAAAGCATGGACCTGCACCCCTGCTGCAAAACAGTTAGTGTATGGTAATTTTCTAAGGCATATTGCCTTGACATAGCTGCTTTGTTTCTGTACCAGTAAAGAATTACACTTTTTTTCTCAAGTTACCAAGCTAAGTTTCTTGGATTTTTTTTTAAGAACTAGTGGAAATACTGAGGTATCAAGTTTAGTTTCTAATTACTAATTTCAGGTTTTTAAAAACCTATAAAAGGTTTCCAGCATCTGGAGAAACAGTAGCAAAGTTGGCTTATACCTGTTCTTAAATAATTTGTGAGATAGTTGATTTGATACTTTGTTCTACTTGGCCTAATTTCCTTTTTTAAAAAAATAAAATAAAATAAAATTAACAGTTCTAGACTATCAATCTCTAGTAAATTACTGCACATCTAAAATTTTGCTTTGCAACTGTGAAAGCTCTTATAGCAATATGTGTTATTGTTATTTTGGATTGCTTGATTTAATAGCAAGAGGAATGTTCAGCTGGCTTGACATTTCCTCAAGGGAATTGAGAGGTTGTCATTGATTTTTTTTTCTATGGATTTGGATTGTATTTGCTCTTTAACCTTGATGTTTGTTTGGTCTTCTGTTTTTCTTATTCCACCAGAGCGTATACAAATGTGACTTCTTAAATCTTCAGATCCAGCAACCTCTCCAACTGGCACAAGATGCTATAGATGCCTTTCTTAAGCAACTCAAAAATCCCATTGATTCTCTGCCTGGAGAACTGTTCCACGTTGTTGTTTTCTCACTCCTCCTTTCTTACTTTCCATCGCCTTATCAACGATGGATATGCTGCAAGAAGGCACACGAACTTCTCGTATTAAATGGCTTATTGCTTGTAATAACTCCTGATTCATCTCATCAGAATCGCCGGGCTATGATGATGAAGAGCTGGAAAATTGCCATAGAGTCCTTGGGTTTTAAACGCTTCAAGTATTCCAAGTTTTCTCACATGCACCTGATGGCATTTAGGAAAACGTCCCTGCAAACAACAAGTGACTTAGTTAGCAGGAACTACCCAGGAATGTTGTATATCCCACAGGATTTCAACAGTATAGAGGATGAGGAGTATTCCAACACTTCCTGCTACGTTCGGTCGGATACAGAAGATGAACAGCTCGCTTACGGTTTTATGGAGCTACCTGATGCTCCTTATGACTCGGACTCTGGAGAAAGCCAGTCTAGTTCAATTCCTTTCTATGAGCTAGAAGATCCTATATTGCTTCTAAGTTAATGTAGTCATTGAAGCGCCCTTTCAGTCAAACCTCTTGCTTAAACTAATTTTGCTATACTAACATGAGCTCAACACACAAAAATGGTTTGCATAGAGAAAATGCAAAGGTTTACAGAGTTTGCTATTTTTTTCTACTTTTGAATTTTAAAATTTATTCTTGTATGAAAGTGAAGAAATACAAGTTTTATGCAAATGACTCATGTCATAGCATAAATTGCTGTTACTTTCTTTAGATTCGTATCACTAATTTTTTTTCCAGAAAGGTACCATTCTTTTCTTTAGTGCTGTGAAGTGTGAATTCTATTTAATTTGCTAAATGTTGTTTCAATATTTTAACTCAATGTGGTTGAGCTTAAGGCACTGGAGTTGGTGGGATTCTGAGAAGTATATGTAGGAAGAAATAATTTGCACTTTAATTAAATGTGCAGATAGGTTAAGAGACTTGGTTACACATGTCCCTTCTTAATTACGGAACAAAACTTTTTCTTCCAAAATTTGTTTCACTCTGGTTAAGCTTGGGCTGGAGGAACTATAATGCTTGCACGTTTGATTTTATGTTCATTGCAGTCCTATTGAGATAACATCAAATCAAAATAACACCAAAACACTGGAATATTTTCATCCATAGTTACGCAATGAAATTACACAGTATGTGTAAGTAGTAGTTAGACTTGAGATTTCTAAGGAGGTTATCTCCCTGCTCAGAGGAGGATGGGTACGTCTAGGCAGTTATGTTTCACTTCAAAATTGGAACATAGTTTTGCCGTTTTACAAGTGTACAAGCACTAACAGATATCAGTATTTTCCCAATGGTGGTTGTCTGTATTTTCTCCAAACTGTGTTTTTTGGGGGACAGGGTGGGTTTTGTCATGTTTTAAAGTAAATTATTTATGCCTTTTAAAAACAAACAACTTTTTCTTTAATTGTCCTTACTTGTAGACCTCCCAAGTTATACGGTCACTACAGACCGATTTTGTAAAAAGTTTTTCAAGGGTACACATATTTGCACAAAGCTGTGTATTCACACCTCACAAGTGAAGCCAACTTACACTATTTGTTTGCTTATTTGGACCCAAACATTTTCTAGTTAAATAAAAACTCCACAGCTGTCTGAAAGCTGGTCTGCACTGTAAGGAGATGGAACAGAAGTGCTTTGTATCTCTTAAGTTTTTTAACTTGTGTAATAAATTTGTGAGTTTTTGCAGGAAAGAACCAATTCTGTTCAGTGGTAAAAAATAGAGGATTCAGCATTAGTTTCGCTTAGATTTCCTTCCATTTAAAAATAATGGCCAGAATTTTCAGATGTGAATGTTAGGCTGTTAAATCTATATGTAAGTGCCTAATAATAAATTATTTGAATGAGGTGCCACATCATGGTTTGAAGACTGACCTCAGCAACGTGGTAGAAATATACTAATAGATAGTTTTGCAGATGGTTATGATGAAATCTAACTTACACCATATTAACCTACCATGTTGTATGTATAATACAGAAGCTACCAGATAAACTGAAGTTGTAGCATGGATTTTACAGCAGTTGCTACAAAAACGAAACTTACTCCTTCCATTGAAGCTTTGCACTGTGTCAGAGTTTGACCTACCTGTTTTTGTTTTTTCTTTCATATTGTTTCCTACAGAGTCATCCCGCATTGGTCCTGCTTACACTCAAACATGATCTGGACTGCCATATTTTATTCTTTAACGTAAGCTTTTTGTGTCTCTCAAATGTAAAGCTTACCCTAATATCCGAGTCAAATTTGTTAATCAATCTGAATGATATAGCTATAAACAAACAAATTATATTCTGATGTGTTTAAAAAAAAGAAGTCTATAAGTCAGTATTTGCATCTAATGCTTTTACCGCTTTACTTTCACTAAAATGTTTGTCAGTCAAAGCCTTTCTTCTTCCCGGTTAACCACTGACTGCAGCAGTGCTCAAGTTAAAGGTAAAATATTGGTGCTATAAATTCAGCTGTTTATGGAAGCTTAATCTGTGCATACTTCAAAGTGTACCAAACATTTTAACTTATACTCCTTTTTTAAAAAAAAGTTATATGCTAGCCAACATATGTTGGCATTGGTTAATGTAAATTGATTTGTGATTCATACAAAAAAATCAGTTCAGACCAAGATTTATCTCCCCAAAATAGTTAAAAGTATTAACACTTAAAACTTAAGCCTCTTTGGCAGGTTGGTGACACCATTATATTTGTGGTTTAGGGACCCAGGATTCATAACAGCTTGGTTTTCTTGCTGCTCTTTCTAAATACCTAAAGTGTTTTGTTTGTGTTTTGGGGTTTTTTTGTTGTTGTTTGTGGGGTTTTTTGTTTTTTTTTTTTTTTACAAGGGACAGTAGACTGTTGTGGAGGAAGAAAGTGGGATTTACAGAAATACTTATACCTCCCTGAACAATAAAGTGGTGATATCAGGAGTTGTTGGATATTTGGTTTTGATGCGAGAAGAATGTTTCTAGGTTGTATTTGAAAATTATGACTGTGCAAGAGATCTCTCATTCTTAAGGTGCTGGAGAGAAAGTGGAAAAAATGTGTATTCGCATTTCTGTTGTCTTTATGTCACTACTTTTTGTGAACAAAGCACATTTATTAAAAAAATTGAACTGAAAACCTTTTTAAAAATGGTTTATTTGGGTTTGGAGGTGTCCTTTTTTCTTTCTGTGCAATTGGTTTACACTGAATGCCAGTGAAACCGATGCATAATTATATTCCTTGTTGTCAAGAAAATAGTTGTGTTTGGTTTGTTTTATAAACAAAAATGGAACTTTGGAACATTTGGAACTTGGGTTTCAACTTACACATCTCAGTTGGAGTAATTTCTTTACAGCAGGGTTTTTGGAGTTCCTCCAGTTGATCCTGTATCATGTTTCTTTGCCCGTTTAGGACGAAGCCACTTTCTAACACAGTTCCTCTCTTTTATCTCTAGATGTTAATAATTTCTCCTCTCTCTCCCTGAAAACCATTGCAGCACCTGTTGAATATTTGCTATTTGAGGTCATCGCGGTGTTTTTGTACATGGTGATTTTGGGTACTGGAGCGCTTGGCAAAGGGTGGCAATGGGAAGAGGAAGCCCAAGGACCAAGGCGGATGTGAGCAGAACGGAGCTGTGTCCCTGGCACTGCAGAGCCCGGCTGGTGTCCTCTGGCCTCTTACTGGACAGTGAACATCAGCACACCTGATTTCACACCTGTTCTCAGTATTGGTTCCTGCAGAATCTTTCTGTCTACATCAGGGAGGCTCTTTGACTTGCTGTAAATATGATCATTCTAAGTTTCTCTCATTGTATCTCCAGGAGCCAGCAGCCTATCTTTTGATTCCTTGCATTTGGGATATGTACATATTCAGGTTTTCTGCTCTTTATTCCTGATTTACTCAATTAATTGTTTTTTACCTGTAGAATAGCAGGAAGTGTTTTGGTTGGTTTGTGGTGGTGTGGGGTTTTTTTTGTTTGTTTGTTTGTTTGTTTGTTTGTAGAAGGGTTGCATTTCACAAACTTGCACAGAAACTTAATTGGGTGAGGATATTCTCCAAGAAATTCAACAAATAGTTGCTTGAAGAGCATTCCTAAATCCCAGCTGGACGGATACAGCACCAAGTGTTGTCCATGATGCTGGTAAAGCACCTGGAGCAGGTGACATTTACTGAGCAACTCAGATTTCTGCTGTTCTGCTTTTTCTCTTTCTTTCCCCACCACCCCACCATGTAACATTTAGGCCTGTCGGCCGTTTTTATTTAAAATTTGAAGAGGGGTATGAACTTTGGAGGTGACCGTGGTTCATGTGAGTCAGTTGTCTGAAAATAGGCAGGAAAGACTGTCAGAGTTGAGATGTCCGAGTATCCAGCCGCTGCCGGTTTGTATTTTGAAATACAAACACTGTTTCTGTTACAAAAGAGTTTTTGGGCAGAGGTTGCCCGAGCCCGGGCGGGGGGCAGCCACCCCCTTCCCCGCCCTGAGCAGCTCTCCCCATTCTGCACCGTCCCGCCGAACGCCCCGTCACGGGTCCGGCCCGGCCTGGCCGCCGCGCCGAGCCGAGCCGGGCTCCGGCAGCGCCCCGGGCCCCGCCGGCCGGGCGGCGTTTGAGCCTCGGCGCGGCCCGTAGCCGCGGCGCCGCGCTCGGCCTCAACATGGCGGCGGCGCTGCGCGGGGGGCGGGAAGTTTCGGGGACGCCTGTTGAGGTGAGTGCGGGCCGGGGCCACCTCCCGCGGGCGGGGGGCACCACGGGGACCCGCGGCCCCTCAGGGCTTGGGCTGGACTTGCCCCGTCCCCGCAGCGAGGCGGGGGCGAATGGAGCCGGGGGCCTGGAGGGCCGCGGCCTCCCCGGGCAGGCCCGGGCGGGGCGGGGGCCTCTGCGCGGAGCAGCTGCCCCGGCCGGCAACCCGCGGTGAGCGGCGTTATCCCGCAGAGCCGCGGCTGCAGCGCCCGTGCCGCGGAGCCCGGCGCCGGCATTAAACTTCCCCGGCCGGGCCGGTGCCTCGAGCGGCTGCCCGCCGGTTGTCTGGCACCGGTCACCGGCATCACCGCTGGGAACATCTGAAAACTGACAGAGTGGTTCATCGGAGGTTTAAACCCACTGTATTGACGCGTTAGCTAAATTAGACTTTTTGTTTTCAAAGTCTTATGGAGTTGCATCTTTTTAAGGAAGAAAATTCATCCTTCCGGTTTAGTGCAACAGAAGGAAGGAGGGTCTGGTGCTTTAGATAGGCCTCACAGAGATGTTTATTCAACTGCAGTTAAACTACTGAACCATGTTCAGGTTTTGGTTCTTTTTCTACTTTCTTAGACAAATTACCGTAAAAACTACTTGGGCAATGCTGTTCCTTTACATGTAGAAAAACTCTTGGGTAGTTTAGTCTCGTAATCTGTAGTTAGACACCAAGATCTGCTTAAAATTGTGTTTGCAAAACATGACGGATGTTTCTGGGTATGCACGTCCTGTTTGGTTTGGATCTAAATGTGATTTGCTCAAATACATAACTCAGATGTCACTGGCTGAAACACTAAGGCTATTAGGTTAAAAAACAAATACAACACCTCCCCAGCCCCCGATTTTGAAGCCTTTGTCTGAACAGGCAAAGTCTTAACAGAATTGAGTAACAAATAGGTATGTTTTAAGGAATAAATCAGATACTGACATTTCCTGTTAAAATTGTCTTAATTGCTGTGTTACGTTTATTTATTAATAGCTGCATAATGGGATACGTTAATCATGAAAATGCTGCCTTTTCCTCTAGTCACCCAAAAGTTGACCCTGTGTTTTGGTTAGGAAAATGCTAACGATTAACAGTGCGGTTTAGTAGTGCACCTTTTTGCTAATTGCCTAGATCAGGAAGAGAAAGTTACATTCACAGTGGGAGCTGCCCTTTCGCGAATACCTGGTACTGCAGCAGACTTTGTGTCTTTCCACTGCACCGCCCCGGCACCCAGCACAGCACATGGGGCAGCAGCGGCAGGACCTTCTCCTTTGTGGTTCTCGTGCTGCGATAACAGCAAAACACCACTTGGCGTGAGTTGAACCAGTCAGAGTAGTTTTCTATGAGAGTGGCTGCTTGCCCGCTGTTAAGGAAGCTTCTTTTCCCCAGGTTTCTCGCCACAGAGACTCAGGCAAGGATTCCAGAAATTCTTCTTAAAGTAAATAATTTATTTGCAGCTTGAGCTGCGTGCCTCCTGAAGAGGAACCCCCAGCCAAAACTTGGACAATGATACCACCACAATCCAAGCTCCCACCTGCCAAGTGTGGACCCCACTCTTGGCCAATTGCGAAATTAGAATCTGGGGTCTTCCCGTTCTTGTTGGTTCTCTTCATTTTCATCAGGCAGGCTGCCAGTCAGAGTTCTGACCTTCAGTTTCTATTTTGCACCTGCAGCTGGAGAAAAATAACTTCCTGCCAAACTGAAACATTTTTCTGTTTTGGTTTTGTTTAGATGCTGTTCTGTTCCTTCACTTATCTCCAGGGACGCAGCTCCCCTTATCTTCTAGCATGGAGACTCTGAGGGCTTTTTTACTTATTGAAGAAGAAAGTTCCAAGGTTCACAGCTTGCAGAAGTTATGCTAAACAGACTTACTTACGCTAAGCAAATTTGGTATAGGCAGTTGCTAAGCAAGTTCCATAAGAAGCAGTATACCAAATAATTCAGTAAGCTCAGGAAGACTGTTAGCAAGTGAGGGGAGAAATATTGAAAGATCTTAAGCATCCAGGCAACTCAGAATTAAGTTTATATGTATAAAACAATAATAATGAGTACTACGAAAATGCACAGTTGAAACCCAAATAACTTTACCTTGCAATGGCGTAATATAATAACCATTTGCTTTAAGTATATGGTATGTATTCTATTTCAATTAAACAGATTTAAATGTGAGTTCTTCCAAGTATTATCTGCAGCATTGTTAGGTGTTTAACATAATTTGAAGATACATGTTACAAAACTTACATAATTTTAAAACCAGGATCTCTTAGGCCTAATTTTTCTTGACACCAGTTACTCAAGCTGGTTTTACACTGGATGTCAGTCCTCAAATCAGCCAAAGCTTATAGGCAAATCGGTCAATTCACTTTTTCTTTTGTTGTTCATTGCTTTAAAAAATGAGAATTTAAAAATCAAGAGAGTATAAAGTCTCAGCTTTGAGTTTCAGTCAAAGTGTCCTTTCACACTTCCCTAAGCATTACGAATAAAAGCAGTAAACAGTAATCTAGCTCAGAGTTTTCTTGATACATTGGCTGCGCTCTCGTACCAGTAACTCTACCAAAGTCTCTGTAGGATGGGCAGTTAGGTAATTACTTGAAAAATTACAGAGGATACGTATGTTGGGGACTCTGCCCATGACCTGTGTAATCATAGTCTTAGATAAACTTTTCATTAATAACTTTAAAAGCAAAACTTATACATAAATATAAACACTACACAGAATTCCAGTAAGTTTTAACTAAGGGAATTTGGACAACTGGTTGTCCTGGGTCTCTTCATAATGAAATTTGTGACACTTAAGAAAATCAGAGATGAAAAAATATTGATGCTGATTTTCTTGTTTCTGTACTTTCTTTTGGTCTACATGTTGGTTTCTGCTTTATTTTCTCTGGAGGTATAGGCTCTGTTTTATTAATTCTGTGACTCTGGGTTTAGAGTATCTAGGCACAGAAAGATCAAAAATCAGAAGTACATGTGGCTCTCTTTATATGTAATTTCACAGAAAGCTTGTTCTCTGAGTAATTCTTATCAATTTGTCGCTTGTAACACATTTTGCATAAAGAGCAGGGTTGTGACTTCAAAGGATCAGTCTCTTTTGCCTTTAACTAGAGAGTTCTGAATTCTGCCCCTGACAACTTTGTGATAAGTAGAAAAGTACATAAATACAGTGAAATTGAGATTTTCATGGAAACAGAATTTCCTTAACTTTTTTTCCCTAATTATAGCAATTAGTAGTATTGTTTGTGTGTAAACTCTGTAAGATGAAACACCAGTAGGATTACAGTGGCCCTTGTATTTCAAGACCAGGAAGAAGCTTATCCCATAAAACACTGATGATCTCCAGTGAAATCCACCTGGCCACCTTTACTTACAAAATTCTCCTAAAAATACTACTATCTGTTCCTGTACTGTCTTACTAAGAAAAGCAGGGTGGTTAAAAGGATCAGAGTAGGAGCGACTTAGGTTCCAAATATAATATTTGTCCTGATCATTTTGTTTCTTTTATTTTTTTTGCGGGGGGGAGTGATACGGGGAAGTGGTTTGGAGGGGTGAAAATTAGGGCCTTTATGTTACATTAAGAAAAGTCTCTGAAAATGTTGCTAGATCAGTTGATATGTCTTTGTGTCTGCTCCTGTGAAACTGATAATGATAATACCCTTTTTCATTAACTACTGCAGGTTAAGCCGGTTAACTGGTTAAGAAGTTCTTTTTGTAAATCCTGTAGCTATTTGGCTACTAAAAAGAAGTCTTTCAAAGCATATTGAAAAGGTTCGGTAGAAAGTGAGAACTTACCTAACGTAATGGTGAAGTAAAACAATGTTTTAAACCAATATTAAACTATTTCAGAAGATAATGGATATCATAGCAATATTTTGGATACCATAGATGTCTAATATAGATACATAATGGATGAATTTTGTGGAAAAACTGCACAGGCCAGGTTTGGTTTAACTTTCCCTTGTATCCAAATTATTAAATAATCTTTATGCAGAACCCATTTTATATTGGTTTAATAATGACCCCTGTTTGAATGACCTTTAACAACACTCTTACTGGGTCTTTATAATGTGCTTTTTAATTTAGATGCTAAACTCTTTGATGAGAAAGGATGTGTTGTGTTTTATGCTATGTGTGATTAAGAGGAATTATTTGCCACTAAAACTTTTTTAATTCTTCTTCCAGGACTTCAGCGATTCTGGACCACTGTTACTGAAATGATATTACAGGAGGCAGTGATTGCATTGCATTTATTGGATGAAACCCAAATATTTACTTTCAGTCAAGTGGGTAAAACCCCCTAACTGCAGTTTACATGTGTAGGTCACTGCGTTACTGTGTTAGTCATTGTCTCTATGCAGCAATGACAAAGCTGGAAGAAGCAAACAGAGAAGTGAACATGCACTCATCAGTCAGATACCTCGGTTATCTTGCCAGAATCAATGTACTGGTTGCCATTTGCATGGGCCTTTATGTCAGATGGGAAAAAAGGGCAGATGCACTCATTTTGATAATATTTATTTTGGGGCTTTTTGTTCTTGGAATTGCCAGCATACTGTACTACTATTTTTCAATGGAAACAGCAAGTTTGAGTCTCTCCAATCTTTGGTTTGGTTTTCTGCTTGGCCTTCTCTGTTTTCTAAACAATTCTGCCTTCAAAACAGATGTGAAAGAAGAAGCTACTAAATATTTGCTCCTCTCTTCCATTGTTTTAAGGATATTATGTGCACTTGTTGAGCGGATTTGTGGTTGCGTCCATCATCGACCCACTCTGCTGACAACAGTTGAGGTTTTGGAGCTAGTTGGATTTGCAATTGCCAGCACCACTATGCTGGTAGAAAGAACTATGAGTATTATTCTGTTGGTCATCGCTTTGGCCATGTTGATTATTGACTTACGTATGAAGTCTTTTTTGGCAATTCCAAATTTGGCAATTTTTGGAGCCATTGCCTCCTTACTCTTTTTTCCATCATTGCAAATACCCACGAACCCCTTTGCCTTGGCATGTTTCTTCAGCTTCCTGATTTCAGATCCACTTCTCGATGTTTACTTCAGTGGACTTTCAGTAACTGAGCGATGGAAGCCCTACTTGTACCGTGGTAAAATTTGCAGAAGGCTTTCTGTCATCTCAGTTGGAGTCATTGAACTAATCTTTTTCATTCTTGCAGCCTTTAAACTCCGTGATTTGGATCTCTGGTATTTTGTGATACCTGGGTTTTCTATTTTTGGAATTTTCTGGATGATCTGTCACGTGATTTTTTTTATAACTCTTTGGGGGTTTCACACAAAACTGAATGACTGTCACAAGGTATACTATACCCACCGTGCAGAAAACAACAGCCTTGACAGAGTTATGGCATCTAAAGGAATGCGTCACTTCTGCTTAATTTCGGAACGGCTAGTATTTTTCAGCCTTGTCGCAACTGCTGTTTTGGGAGCCGTTTCTTGGCAGGTAAATAATTGTTTTATCTTCATCTCTCTCTTGAGAATGCTCCTGAGAATTGTTTACACTTTAAAATTCCTGCGACACTTGATGGTGTGCTGTGGCTCAGCAATTCAGTGTTGGAACCCTTGGTTTCACCAGCATTCTCTTCAAATTTAACACTTGTCCTGCCTTGGCTGTGGCCTATTGAGGCAGCTGGAAGTCACCAGCTTCCTTATGAATGGGAACAGTTAATACTTCCAGGGCGAGAGGCTGCCAAGTATTTTAAGTTTACCTCCTTATGAAATTATTTTGCTTTTGAATTCATTGTGCCATAAAATTTGTTTTGAAAGTAAATCATAATGTTAAACCCTAGTAATGCATGCTATATTGAGGGCTTTTCTTATGGACTGTTTTAATTGAATCTAATCAAATTCATGTTTTAAGAACGTACTTTTCCAGTAACTTTGTTTTGCATTTAACCATGGATGTAGAGTTAGAGATCAACTGATTAACTGGTAAATTATTGGTATAGCATGTTCTCTAAGTATCTTATTTTTAAATCTGGTTATGTACCACATGGTATGTCCTCTGAAAGACCAGTTCTTAAAATCAGACTGCTTCCTTACTGCAGGCCGGCTGTGTGAGCAGGGAGGATTGGATTCTCACCCATCTTCTTTTTTCTCATCACATTGATAATTCAGTGTAATTTTTTTTCTGTCTCTGTCCTCTGCCCCAAAAGAACTCCAGCTCTTGCATACCCGTTCATTTTCAGTCATCTGTAAATCTGAAGAAGTGTGGTTGTGCTGTGGAATGACTTGTGCAGGACTGTTCACAAGAAGCAAATTGGAAATGTGTCTGAAATCTTAATATTTGTTATTGATTAATTTCAGTTTCTAGGTTCCTGTGTGTAGATAAGATAAGCTGTTGCTCATAACTTCTGTCTGATGGGTTGCATATTTGCCTGTTCTGTGGGAAAAGTAGTAATTGTAGTGGCAAAAGTGAAAGGCATCAGGCCAAATATTTTTACTTGTCAGGAAATTCAGGTTTTCATTATAATAGTTTAGTTTAAGTAGATAATTACATTTACATTTCTTTTACTATATTTATGTTTCTTTCATAATTTATTTATAGTAATCTGTGAGATGATGAAGGCAGTTGTCTCCAGCTAAAATAAGTTCTACTTCAGAAGATGATGTGATGTTTGCCTTGCAGATCACTCTGCCTATTTCATTTGTTGTCAGAAAATGAAACTTTATCAGATCTGGCCAGAACATAATTTAGTAAATGGATGTATAATTTATTATGGTGATTGCAGAAAACTGTGGCCTTTTCTGTATTTTTCTGGATAGTGCCAAGTTTCAAAATAATTAGAAGAAAGTGATGATGCATGAGCACACAAGTTACCCTCTTACAGGGCATTTGTCTTTTTTTTAGAGAGATTTAAGGAACCTAATGTTTTTTCTTTGTAGAGGGAATTCAAGGTATCAAGACTCTACTTCAGAATCTTTTGCTGGATTTTTGAGCCTGCTGTTTCAGGAAGCCTAACAAGCTCAACAGTAATGCAGAAAATAACCTTCACCAGTGAATATGTGTTTTCCTTATGGTCATTTATAAGTTTTGTAACAGATAAAGAGACAAATCAGAGAATGCTCTCTGCCTTTCCTCTTTAAAAAGTATTAGTTATCACTAAATACTTACTGGATTAGGGTTTCAGGGTTTTGTTTGGGTTTGTTTTAAGAAAACTTTGCTACAGAGGAAATCTGGTGACATCAGTATGTGGTAGAAAGGGATCTTAGGGCTGTGTTAGATGCCTTTCCATCAAAACATCAGCTTACTGTTTAGTGGTAGTCAAAAAAGGCAAATTAAATATTGGGAATTATTAGTAAAGGACTGGGGGTATCATTATGGCATTGTATAAATTAATAACTTCTGTGTTTTGAGTATGCAATTCTTACTTGCCATCCTACAGATGAGAAAAGCGAAGGTTCAGAGAAGGGCAATGAAATTCATTATAGACATGAAACAGTTTACATGAAGGGAATGAATAAACAAGGATGCTTCAGTCTGGAAAAGAGAAAACTAAGTGCAAATATGGTAAACATATAAAATATTATGTGTGATGTGGAGAACATAAAGAGGCAAGAAATTATCAGTTCCAGTGTAAAAGTTCAGGGGAATCAAGTTGGCAAGAAGCAGGTTAGAGCCAGACAAGTAGGAATAGCCGGGTCAGCTCCGGGGTGGGTATCGGGGAGTGCCCAGCGGTGGCAGAGGCTCAGGAGAAAGATGGACAAGTTCACTGAGGTTTATGTACTGTATGGAAACCACATCTGGCTCAGGAGGTCCTTGAGCCAACGGTGGTTGCAGTGCTCAGGAACCATGTGCTTGGTCTGTCCTTACAGTCTTTCCTAGGCATCCGTTTGGCCTCTTTGGAGACCGGGCATTCTTCTAGGTGGACTTTGGTGCAGCCTAATACAGCCACTCTTACATCTTTCATTATTGCATTTTTTTAACTGAAATTTCCAATGTATTTTTTTCCTTACATTCTCTTAGGAATGCCAAGTGTTGTTCAGTCAGCAGTTCCTGAAACTGTGTTTGTTCTTTTAAAAATTATGTAAAACATTTTTTGCATGTGTAAGATCAACAATTTTCAGTCTTTGCAGCTTCAGTTTGGGATTTGTGTAGTCATTTTAGTAAGTACTAATTATATTTGAAATCTGTGAAGTGTCACCTGGATGGTGAAACATATTTTTTTCATACTTTTCCTCACCCTGAATATGTGCTGGAAGCTTATTTAATGATACTGCGTTTGATAAGAGAGGTGGCTTGAAATCACTTCATGGTCTGTGATTTGACCTCCTATATAATGAATAGAATTGGCTCAAAACCTGAGCCTTGGAAAGATGCTTCCTAACAGTCAGCTATAAATAATTATCCCTGGCATATAAAAGGTCTAGCTCAGCTGAGTGTGTTAGGTTAGAGACAGAAATGGGGTAATGGAGGGGGAGTGGTGCTGTGTCATGGAAAACTTTGTTACAGGCACATTATATATGCCCTTTTAACGTTTTCAATAACTGTAGTATCTGTGCATCATATGAATCTCAAGTGTATGAAAGGTCAAGACCTAAAGAGACAGTTGTCTGCTAATTGGTAGCTAGAAGTATCCTACTTGATTACAATTGCCAGAAAAATATCAAATCTCCTTTTGTGGAAAGGCTTTTAAAGCGAGGTCAGTCAGCTTTCTGTTGCATGCACAGTGGTTTTCTGACTCCTGCAGAACTGTTGAGGCTGAAGGTCCTTTTAGCCAAGGACTTTTTTTAAGGGGATCTTAGCCTTTGTAATAAGCCAAGGGTTGAAAGTCTCCGTTCCTGGTACTTCGGTATGTGCTTGGGAAGAACTATGGCTCCAGAAAGCAGAATCTCTCTCCAACAGATCAAGCTTTAAATGCGATAAGCAGAATCGTCAGGTCTGTCTGAACCTGGAGGCTGAGCTCAGGAAGCATGAGAGATGTAAAAGTAATTTGTTAAAGCTGGCTGCATTCAAAAATGGAGTAACAGCTTTTCAGTAGGGCATGTTTCAGTTTGGTTGTGGTCTACTGCTGAGAATAATCCCTGCTTTAGCTGGAAAGACACCTTGCCTTGTCAGTAGAAATGCATTAACATTTTCCTTGCAAAATCCGAAGGAAGTGTTCTGCACCTGCCTTTATGTTGTGTGAGTAATTTCAGTCAGATCAATAGACTCTTTAACTCCAACTTACTCATTTCAGCAATGACTCACGTGCCTGTCCGTAATTAGGCCCTTGAATGGGACAAGATCCAGCAGAAGTGATGCAAATTACTCAGGCATTACTTCTTTCAGAAGCCAGTAAAATGATGAAAATTTCTGATGAAGGTCTTGAAATTTGCAAGCAAAGATCTTAGAAATGCTTGGAGGACTCTTTTTCTCAGTAACTTGAAATCAGATTTCTGTGAAGTGCTCTGTGCCAAGGTAACTACAGGTTTTCTGAAGTATGAGCCAAAGAGAATTATTATCCCTGGAAGACCTGTATTTAATATTACCAAGAGAAAAATGAACTATGTCAGAGACAGGTAAAGTAACATAATGAAGTACTTTCAGTATATTATTCTTGGTTTTAGAGAATTTTATGGGTTAGTAAAATAATAGTATGATGATAGGCTTGAGTTCTTGTACTTAAATGGACAGTATTATTGAACTAGAATTGCTCATGGAAGAAATGTTATTTTATTGTATGTATGAGTATTTCCTTGTTTTGGGGAGAGTTAGTGATTTTGCAGTCTTTATTGTGGTGCAATTGCCTAGTGTTTTTTGAAAGCTCAGTTTACAATGCCTTAATAAAATTGAATATGGTGGCTGTTTTGAACTTCTCTAAAACCATGATTATTTTTTGAAAAGCAAGAAGTTTTGTAAGTAACATCTATATTTACATGCATGTGCTTTTGTTAACATCACAGCTTAAACAACTTTTTTGAGTGCAAATCGTATCCAGCCTTCCTCCTTAATTTTCCCCTGCTTTTCTTCCTGACTTTTATTTTTAATTTGGTCCTCAGGCTTTGATTGTTCAGTTTAGTTTGTTGGGGTTTTTTTTGTGGCGGTGTTTTGTTTTCCTCAGAGGCCCTGCTGCACCCTCTGGCCTCTCCATATTTTCTCAAGTAGCCATGCCACTCCTGGTTTGTTTTTATTTTTCTCTCTTACCTTTCGGATCATCTTTAGTTCATCCCTTTCTTTTCCTCCCTGTCAGTTTTTCCCTTCCTTGACAACTTTACTGGTATATCTTTGTCTCACTGTTCATAGACTTCTCTGTTCAGTTTCTTTTGCAATACCTTTATTCCCTCTTTCCCTGCTGTTTTGTCATCTCTTAAGCTGGATCCTAAATCCCCCTTGCTCACCACTCATCATTTCTTCTCAGACTCGCCCACTATCCTGTTTATTTTTGCTGCCCATCTTCCTTTCTGCTCAGCCCTCCTTGGCTCCTGCCTGTCTGGCGGAGTCCTGAGAGCTGTGCTGGGCTGTCACTCACATCAACTGTAGCAGCACCTTCCTGCTGTCACCACCGCTTCCAGAGGCCTCAGGTCCTGATGGGCTTCTCTGGTGACAAGAGAAAGGAAGTATTCATCGCTAGTCTAAAGCATCTGATTTGCGTGTTAAGTTTGCTGTCAAAGTCTCATTAATTTCAGAATTCAGATTTTTATATTAAAAAAAAATAATCAGAAATCATGGAATAGAATCATGGAATAGTTTGGATCCAGTCCAACCCCCCTGCAATAAGCGGGAACATCTTCACCTAGATCAGGTTGCTCAGAGTCCCCTCCAGCCTGGCCTTGAATGTCTTCAGGGATGGGGCATCTACCACCTCTCTGGGCAACCTGGGCCAGGGTTTTACCACCCTCATTGTAAAAAAATTTCTTTCTCTTGTCTAGCCTGAATCTCCCCTCTTTTAGTTTAAATCCATTTAGTATACTTTTAAATTGACAACCGCTTTTGGTTTTGCTGGGACAAGTGCACACAGACTAAAGTACAGGCTTTCCCACAGTTAAATCAGGACTCAGGCATGGGAATCTCCGATTAAATCCATCTGCCAGTGAATGTGATGACTGTTTTCTGCAAACTGTTTTCTACATTTCCCAGTGCTGTTTTAATATTTAGAAGTAATGGATTATTTATTGTTCTCCAGAGACTATTATTCAATAATTTGTTGTAAGATTGTTTCCTCTGTAGTTGATCTACTTTGTAACTTTACAAATTTTGTCCTTGGGCTTCTCTTTACCTGTAATGCACATCTTGTTTTCATTTGGAATAAGGTGTCCATCAAATATTTGTAGATTAGTTGTCACATTTGGCTTTTTCTCTTGAGCCTTCTCAGTCATTGAGTGTATACTTTGTTTCTGCAGAATCACTGCAGAGGAGCTAAGCAGAATTGTTTATTTTATATTTACTCACTTGTGTGTACATGGGTACGTAAAAATAGGTAAATATTATTCAGCTTGGATAATGGAAAGCAGGGCAGAATTTTTGTTCAGAAATATGCGACGTCATCTTTGTAAGCCTCCTGAGTTGTTGGTTTGTTACATATAATCTGGGCATCCTGCTGTAGGTGGCCCTGCTTGAATAGTGAGTTGGACCAGGACCTGCCTCCCCTGTTTGGTGATTCTGTGACCATCTTAGTTGACATCCGTTTAGGAATTTATTTCTGTTTTAATCAGAATGGCTTTTATGTAGGTCTTTGTAACTGGCTTCCAATTTAAACTAATGTTTCTTATTTATTTTCTTCCTTATTATTTTCATCAGTCACATCAGTAATGCTCCATTGTTAAATACAGTTCCAGAATCATTCCACTTCCAACAGTGGTTTACTCCTTGGAACTGGAACTGTCCTATCCATGGAGATAAAATTATATATCTTGGCTGTAAAACACCTCTAAATCCTTCTGGTGTTTTGACAGTTACATCTAACAATAAACATTGCTTTAAAAGCTAAAAAAAGTGGAAAGATAATACTGCTAGCAAATCTCACCCACCTTTATACACGTTGTGTATTTCCTAAATATTCATTTATAAAGAAGACAGACAAAGGTGAAAAAACCCCAGAGATTAAGAGAAAAAATGGCTTATCATGTTTTCAGTGGGGTTGCCGAGATGGTCCCTGGCTTCCATTCGCTTTTTGATCAGTCTGTCTAGAATCAGTGGACACTTAGAGTGCAGGGATGTGCTGCAGGCTGAGGTGGCCAGTGCACTCAAAAACAGAATGAAAATGGGTTGAACAGATGAAAGAACAAAATCCCTTCCTGGCTCTGCCTGTGCATCCGTTGCCATCTGCTCCATTAAGGACCAGTCATCAAATCTTTAGGGTTTAGTAAAGCGCTGACACTCTCCACCTGGCTGTTAGCTTAAAAGAAGGATCTATCTTCGGATTTACAGAAATTGCCAACTAATTTACATGATATTTTTTGTTATTTCCAGTTCCTATAGTTTAGGTATTATAAAATGCCACCAGCCTTTTTTTTTTTTTTTTGCAGACCTGAATTAAAAATATTTAGTTACCTTACTATAGGGCTGCTCTAAGCATCATTAAACATTCTTGTATTTTTTACTGATATGTATCGTCTAAAACTGTTGAAAAAGTGCTCACAGCAAGTCTTTATGTAAGATAGATGTGAATACACATAAACTATCCATACTAATAATACTTTCCTACAGAGTTACATGAAGTTACATGACCATTACATGAAGTTGAAACTTCAGATGGAGCTGAGTTAATTGATTACATTATAGAGCATATTTCCCATTCCTCTTTGGTATTTGGTAGGATGCAGAGCAAGATGGATCACCGAGGTGATCCTTAGAATATCTATGTAGGATCCTATATAGGATCTCAGGAGTACTTGTGAACTTTCTTGTCAGTATCTTGATATTAGTAGGAGTCTTTTTACAATTAAATGTAGTTTGGTGGGCTTTTTTTTTTTTTTAGAAGTCAAACTAGATCAGAAATTTCTTGAAAACCATCCAGCTTTGTCAAGTTGTGTTGTTGCAGAACACTATAGGCTTAATAACTTGGTTTTTTTAGGAGGTTGGGGAAATGCAGGGAATGTTTAGAGCAAAATGGTATGTTGTAAGAAAACTACTACAATAAATTTCATTTAAAGTAATACTGTAATGTTCTTTAGGATATTATGATAGCTGTAGTTTATATGGGCAAGTATGTTTTTTGTTTTGTAATATGTTGACTGTGATCAAAACAGTAATGCAATGTAAGACCAGTTTGCTCTAACAAGATCTAAGAAAAGTCATGTTTACGTGTGTCGTATTATATATTATTGAAAACCTGAGTGAATCATAAAAATGCATTCTAATACTTCCCAGTCCATGTGTTCAGTCTTTCCAAGATTTAGAAAATCCTCAAACTAAACTGATTATGACTAGGAAGCTCTTCCAGACAAGCCCTTCAGTTTCTGCAGGATCCAAGTCTTCCTGATTTGTTTGGTTTTGTTGGTGGTGGTTTGGTTTGTTTTTTGTTTTGTTTTTTTTTTTTCAAATCAAGTTGTCTTTCTGGTGTCTACAGTTGCAAAAATAAGTCTCCAAATCTTGCAACTAATTTAACTAAAGAGTTCTACTATTTCATCAATGTCTTATATTTTGCAAGATTTTTATTGAACAAAAACTAACAAAACTTTTATAAATTCTTATTGCTGCTGCTCCGAGTCCTTTTCATTTTCAGAATGCATTTGGGGAACCGAGCAACAAAAACAAGCAGTTTCTGCTGATGCATTTGAATCACAAATTATATTGTCGTAGTTACAGGACTTTTTTTCTCTTTATTGACCAGAAAACAAGTTGAGGTTGCAGTGTAATTGTTACACTGTTTTAAGCTTTCCTGTCCTCTGGTGATTTCAGGTAATTGTACGGATTTGGGGACGATTATTCTGAAAATTTTTATTCTTTGACACAAAACTCAAGAATCACTATGCAAATGCCTCTCTGTAGTCGTCTTAAATACATTCTGTGTGCTCATTGATCCTGAGCCTCTGGGTACAGGCAAAACTGAGGCGGGAAAGGCGTCTGTCTGCAATGATGCAATGTACCTCCTGAGGTGGGGGAGAAAATTATGTACATAAAAGTGATTGTGAACCTCCCCTGATATATGTGTGCTTCACAGGTACACATTTCTCCTTGTAACTTCAAATTATTTGCAGCAAAACATCAAACTACATTGCAGCACGTGAAATCGGTTTGCAATATGAACACTGGCTTTATCACCTGTTGATGGACATGGTACATCCCAACCAGTTTTGTAGCTTGAATGTTAGCAAGTCGTTGAGCATATTAATTACACTTCTGTGATAAGGGAAGCTCTTTGTGGTTGTTCTGTAATGGTTTAATGTCTGTTCAATGTCATGTCCTCATGTCCTTGAGAGCTAGAAGCTAAATAAATAAACTGTTCATTCGTCATGAATGATGTAAAGCATAGGAGGAGCTGGATATAGTTTTATAGTGGCTTCAGGTGTTGGAATTTGAGAGTAATGGTATCAGTTAGCAGTTACCAGTTATTTGAGAATAGAGCTATTGGTTAATAATGCTATCGCTAGTTAATATCAGATTCTGGTGTTTATTTGTGGTTAAAGGTATTGCTATCACTATTTTGAGGACACATAGGTGAAAATCTTCTATCAGAAGTATAATGAGACACTTTAAAACAGGGACAGGTAGCAAACACTGTTCTTCCTTAGGGCAGGAAGCACATCTGAGGGATAAAATTATTCTTTCAGACTAAGTCACATAACGTTTTTGTGTTTAAAAATTGAATATGGTTGAGTTAGTCCCATGTGCCAAAAAGAACTGAGTTGGTTTAGGTGTAATATTTTCAGTATAATTTACTTCCTAAATTATTATTAGCGTTGTCCGTGGGTTAAGCTGAACTACTAGTTCACATCAAATCACTGAGTGTTAAACAATAAAACAATATCCAGATTTAAAAATATATATATACATATATATATATAGTAGACTTATGCAAAGACGTCAAATAAAACCTAGATGTAGTCAGAAGCCACAGGACTCTTCTCAAGACAGAAATCTGTAGCTATGAATTTATTTCCTTTGCTACATAGCAAACATTAATAACTGCACCATGGATAATAAAGTTCTTGGTTAATTATATATTATAGTACTGTTTCTACCTTTCCTAAAGCATGTAATGCCTCATTAAACCCATTCAGATCATATTAAAATAATTAAAATGAATCTGTATCTATTCTGCCTCTCACTGACAGATGGCATTTCAGAAGTCCATTTTTATTTTAGTAGTGCTAGTGGTTGACACTTAACTTTTGAAACTTCTTTTTTTATGTATATCATCTATGTATCCGTGAGTGTAATCTTTTCCAAAACTGCTTTTCACCCATGAAACAGGGAAGCTCAATGAAGGGTGTTAGCTGTGTGAATGCTACCAAGTCTTGTAGTGGATGTCCCTTCTTTAGTTGCAGTAATGTTCATAAATATGCCCACAAGTCATCTTTTGTGTGATACATAGTATTCCACAAAGAATATTTTAAAAACTCTCTGTGTTAAAAAGCAAGAAGAGTTACATCTATGTTTTTAGTGGCAAAGTATTGTGTGCTGTCATCTGATGCTAAGTACCTATTATTCTGTGTTGTTCTTTACTGATTTTCATGCTTAAATAGGTCATTCTAAGCTATGATCAGGGCTTTAAACCTAAGTCCTATGCTGTCAGTGTTTTCAAATGCATTCATTTCAGAAGAGTGATTGCTGTTCACCAGCTACCTTCTCCCAAGCCTTTTATTTGTCTGTACAGTACTTCATTGTGTAATATATGGAAAAACAAGCATACATTACATGTAATAACTTGCACATTTCAGGACCTAGTAATGTTTGATCAGACACAGGGGATTATTCATAAAACCATAACCAACAGATAGGAAGGATTTTTCATGCAATACCTGAATCTCTCTGTTTTCTTTGCAGTCAACCAATGGGATTTTCATGAGTGCATTTCTCATCGTTTTACCTCTGGAGTCCATGGCTCATGGGCTTTTCCATGAGCTGGGAAACTGCTTGGGAGGAACATGTGTCGGGTATGCTGTTGTGATTCCCACAAACTTTTGCAGGTATAGTTACCATGTATTTCAGCTTCACAGTAGTGTAAGTTTACTGTTGGTTTATAGAGACAATGCAGTACTGTTGCTTGTAGTTTTTAATAATTAAATACAAATTTCAATAATAGATTTTGTATGTATCCTTTTCATTACCTTCCAAAAAGAATTAGTAACTCCAATGCCACCTTCTTATATGCATTTAATTTGCTTTTAGAAAGCCAGCTTTACACACCAGTCATGCATAGGCAGATTCAACAGTCTGTACCTTGTGCAAAGGAGCATTGAGGCATTTGACTGACTGCAGACATTTTGCAGCAGATTTAATAAACCAAACAGAACAGTTTAAACCAATTTGGAATTATATTAAATGAGCTCGTGTCTACATTTAAAGGACATTGCAAATAGGTTTGGAAGTGGACTACGTGTCAGTTATCGGTATTGTGAATTTTTGGGTGTTTTGTGTTCCAGTATGAATGTTAGCATATAAGAAATGCTTGGCGGTAGAGGGATTGTACTATTAGTATTTGCCCATCTTCTTATGAGCCTTAAACTTGCAAATACTACTTTCGCCATATAATTAAAATTGTGTACACATTTTTTCGTAACTGACTAACAAGAACTATGTAAGTTATCTATTTGAGTTACAATTGAAACAGAATGGTAGGTTGAAATGAGAGGCTTAAAAATGTGACTGCCCAATTTGTGAAAACTGCCCAGCTTGCAATATATGTAATGGATTCAGTGGATAGGGAAAAAAATTAACAGGCAAAGAAACAGAAGGTAGTGTGCTGATCTTAGATCACTGTATTTTAAATAGTGTAAAATACTGTAAAAACAAGTTTTCTGAGCTTTGATCTAAAGTCTTCAGACCTACACTCCTTTACAAAAAATCTCTGTGGTCAATTATTGTTAGAGATAAAAAAAAAAAAAAGAATTTTCAAAATTTACATTACAATAGTAATTATTTTTGTTTCCATGGTTAATTCTTGTTTCCAAGTTAATTCTTTCATTGTATTATATTATTCTGGCTGCGGCAGGTCCCTCTTAATTTCTGAGTGAATGAGATACTCTTGAGTGACTGTTTAGGACCTGACAGAACTAAACTTCCTTATTAACAAAGCTTGACTGTTTCAGGAATGGGCCCACTCTTCACTTGCTAAGACCAACAGTAGTAGCAGAACATTAGCCTTCATGAAGGCATTAGGCAAGTGAGGAGGTGCAAAATTTAATTAGACCGAAAATGAAAGCAGGTAGCTTTACACACTGCTTTGCAAACAAAATACATGAAGAATACATACATAGATACAGAAATATACATTATAAAGTCATATTTTATATTAGTAGAGTAAGACCATCTCCATATTTTCATCCACAAAATCTGTCAGTTACCCTGGGAACCCAGGGACTCTTTTATTGTGTATGAATATTCATATAAACATATAGACACACAGAGACATGTATCTGTATGAACACACGCACATCTAAATACGGTTTGTTCCAGGTCTAGTTTGCCATTTTCTTAGAACTTTCATTTTCTAAATGGTGAATACCATCATCTGAAACGTGTTTCTTACGCTGAACGATCAGCACCTGAACAGCACACACAAGTACAAATTACTGTATTTGCTTGAGTAGCGTGTTGAATAATGGCTAGTTTGGAACAGAGATAAATCAGTTCAAAATATCTAAGCAAAATGTGTACTTGGATTTCTCTTTAGTCTGGTGTTGGAAATGAGTCTGCAAGATTAGGGAATTAGTGCAGCCTAACACTAATTCTCTCTGCGCTTCCTTCCCGTTGTGTGTCTGAAGGCAGCACTTTCTCAGTGGGCCTTAAGGAAATGGTTGAATCCCACCCAGCATGTTCACATCCCAGCTCCCCTCTCACACTCCCTTTGTCTTGCAGCAGCCAGAATAGCATGGGTTGTGTAAGGACTACGCTTTGAAGTGAAGTGTGACGGATGGGAGAGGGAGATAGTGGTCCCTCACTCAAACACAGTATTTCAAATTTTTTATAAACTGTACATTTCAAATCAATTTGAATTTAGAGCAGTGCTACTTCATAGTAGAGAAAATGTTCACAGGGGAAAAAAAAATTGCTAATTGCTTAAAGTCCACTAAGCATGAAATAATTATAACTCATAATCATAGCTGGTTTTCTTCTCTTTAGTCCTGATGGCCAACCAACTCTTCTTCCACCTGAGCATGTACAAGAGTTAAATCTGAGGTCTACTGGCATGCTTAATGCCATCCAAAGATTTTTTGCATATCACATGATTGAGACATATGGTTGCGACTACTCTACGAGCGGACTGACCTTTGATACCCTTCATTCCAAGATCAAGTCTTTTCTTGAACTTCGGACAGCAGATGGACCCAGACATGACACCTACATATTATATTACAGTGGTCACTCACATGGCACTGGCGAATGGGCACTGGCAGGTAACTGGTTTGGGTTTTTTTTTTATTAATAGTTTTGGTATTAATACACTTTCCAAGTCAATTAATTCTTTCTTTAAAAATCATACTGTATTGCAAAACTTGGAAGTTTTCGTCACATTTATTATGTGCCAGTCCAGAATGGTGAAAAACCACCAGTCTTTGGACAACAGGTTCATACAAGCTCCAGACAGGGAAGGAAGAAAGGAAGGGGTGATATACAGAGCATGGCTCTTGAGAAATTCAGGGGCTAAAGGAATCATCAAAATAGGCAGGGTTGCAGGCTGACTGCCACTGCTCATGGAGAGAATGGAGAAATGCAGAAGCCCCTTTTGTATGCAGTTAACTTGTAAAGAAGCAGCTATTTCCTTACCTTGCTCCTGTATGACAGTCAGCTGTGTTACTTCATGAGCTTCTGTGTCATTTTAGTGTTTAGTCACTTTGATAAAAACCCTTTTGCAAGTAACTAATGTTACACTTGATCTCACAATTCTGTAAATATTGTTGACCTCAAATGTATGCTTACAAGTTTAAACATTATTTCATATTCCTTTTATAATTCAACAAGTTAAAGATCACTTTTTTTAATCCAGAAAAGTCAAGTGGAAATGACCCGCTACCTCTCTAAAGGCAGATTTCTGCTGTGTTTTGAGAATTATTTGTTCACTGTAATGAACAATCGTAATATCTTCTCATTTCCTGGGCATGGCAGAGTGAATTATACAGTGTTCTGTGCCCCTGCGTCAGTTAGGCAGTCAGGAAGGACTGCATTCCTGGCCTTAAGATGTACTCTTTTGTAAAAGATAGGACCGATGAAAGAAATAGGAGGCAGGTGTACAATGCACACTTAGAAGAGCAGGTCTTCAAACTTACACCAAACCTTGTCTCTTGGAAACAGCTATGGTTTGCTGGCATCCTAGAGTTCGGGAGTCACTCTGGGCGCAGTGTAGCCTCAAGACTACAAACCCCTAGATAAAGGGCCCGTTTAATGCTCCAGTGAGCACCCAAGGCACAGTTAGCCTGCCAGCGTATATAGAGCCAAATGTCCCTGCAAAAATTGGACAGCTTCAGCCCAGTCCTGGCTTGTATCTGGCCAGCCTGAAGTGTCACAGGGGAGTTCAGGTCTCTGTGTACCCATTCAGGTAGCTGTAGCCTAAATTAAACTATGTCTTCACTTTTAGGATAAGAGCCAAGGTAACCATTAAAATAAAAAAGTTTCTGTGCTAAAAGGTACATTGTGTAAGTGCAGCTGTGGTCAGCTTTCTCTCAAAACTCCTTTTAGTTTTCTTTCCAATCACATCTTCAGCTTCTACTTGGAGATATGTTTATTCACATAAACGAGAGGAACAGGCAGCTGTCACATGTCTTGCATCCTTTTTTGTGATTAATTTTAGATAAATCATGGAATGTAACCTGTTACTCCTTCCAGATAGCACTGCTCCTGAATGTAACTTGGAGGATAAACTGAAACAATGAAGGCTGTTTTATTGTGAACTTTTACCACATGTATTGGATAGTGGCACTTCATGAGATATGGAACATTCGGTCATCAGTAATGTGTACTGTCCTCCGACCTCTGGAGGAGATGGAGAGAGATGGCTACAATGAAATATAACATTGGCATCTAATAGGAAAAGCCATGTCTCACTGTGGGCTTATGCTGTGATACAGTACAGCAGTAGCAGTGTAGTCTTTGCTCTCTAATGACACCTTTTAAAGGAGGCTTACTGGATTTATTAGTTCACTAATTATGTTTCTCTGTTGTTGGAAGCTGAGATGTAACACAGTGTTGTGTAAAAGAAACTGTTAACAAATCATGCACAAAGTATGAGCAGTCGGATGAGCGGGGAGTTTGTGTTCTCTGAGTGAAGGCAAAGGCAAGTGCTGGGCTAGTGAAGCGTTGTCTCTGTTGCCGAAACTGTCAGCTGAATGGCCTGCAAAACCTGCCAAAGAGGCACAGGTGGCCAGGCACACGGATTTCTTACATGTCCTGGGGTCTAAATCTTGTGCTGGCCAATGACTCCATGTGTTTGAGAAGCTGAGCACATGTTTATGTGTGCTTACGAAGGATGAGGGGGTTTTCTTTGGGCAGTTCTATCCAGCACTGTTTTGAAATCACCTGTACCCCTGCGTAGTTAACACTAAAACAAAGTTTATTTGTAAGCCCTTAAAATGTGAACCAATAAAGAAATTTTTAATGTGTATTGACACAGAAGGCTTACCTAGAAAAGAGGAACTGCTTCTGTGCAAGTCTCTGCTGTAAATACACTGAACTACAGCAATTTGGGGAGCATGTACCAAGACAGTTACTGTAGGTTTGTATATACTTAAGATTTTCTTTGATACTTTTTTTAAATTTTCCAGGTTTTTACTTATTTGAGAAAGTTGTAGCCCAGTAATTTTGCATTTACTTCAAATGTGATAGCTTACTCAAAGCTTTAACTCTGAACTATTAATTTGAAGCACTTTTTTGTCATCCCTTTTAGGTAGAAATGTGAGTGCTGAAATATGCAGCTATTTTGTTTGAGATTCATCTGTGCAGTAAAATTCCTACTAACACTGCTTATTGTACTTAAATTCCACAATGAAAATCACTGTGGAATTAAAATGCAGTTATTTTAAATCACATCTTTCTACTTTTCATCTACAAATCATCTTTCTTCTTTTAAGTTGACAATTTCCAAGTAGAGTGTTTTTGTTGTGAGTCTGTATCATAGCTCTAACCTGCCAACACCTAGATATATCAGTTCTTCGCATTGTCACTGTGCAGCCAATGGAGATTTATTCACTTGTTTGTAAGATGTTTCCTTAGGCAGTGGTCTGCTTTTCAAAGCTACCTAGATCATGCAGTATCCATTACACTTAAGCAGGATTCCCCACTGTATGTAACTTTAATTATAATCTGCTCTTTTAGAGCATTGTTGGAGCAAGAGTTGAGATGGAACATGAGAAGCTGGACACTAATTGCAAGTGTTTTCTGAACGGAGAGAAATATTGTAGAAAAATTCCTATGAAGTTTTTGTTTCAATGAGCTGTAAATCCATAACTATTTTTAATTTTCTTGAAGCTCTGAAAACAACTGTGTCTATAGAGTGAACCTCTACATTTCTGGTTACATTAATTTTTCAAGTCAAAGCAATGCTTGTGCTTGTAGGTGGCTTCCTCATTGTGCTTAGAAACAGTTCGCATGTATTGTGTATTGGAGTAGCGGTGGACTACCAAGGTGATTAGTGGTCTGGAGCACCTTTCTTATGAAGAGAGACTGAGAGAGCTGGGTCTGTTCAGCCTGGCAAAGAGAAGGCTGAGAGGGGATCTCATCAATGCTTATAAGTGTCTCAAGGGTGGATGTCAAGAGGATGGCACCAGACTCCTTTCAGTGATGCCCAATGATAGGATGAGGGGCAGTGAGCACAGGCTGAAGCACAGGAGGTTCCATCTGAATATGAGAAGAAACTTCTTTACTTTGAGGGTGCCAGAGCACTGGAACAGGCTGCCCAGAGAGGTTGTGGACTCTCCTTCTGTGGAGACGTTCAAAACCTACCTGGACACATTCCTGTGAGATCTACTGTAGGTGAACCTGCTTTAGCAGGGACGGTTGGATCTCCAGAGGCCCCTTCCAACCCCAACCATTCTGTGATTCTGTGATTCCTCTCCTTTCTTTAAAAGAGGAGTCATTTTTTATATTAATAAAAACATATTTAAAAGAGTCCTTTTCTCCCTTAAGATTATTAAGAATTTAGTACAAAATAAACTATAGTTCGGGTTTTCTTCCCTTGTTTAGCTATTTCCAGGTTTCTTCAACAGGCTGTAATTTCTTTCACCCTGTGAGGAAATTACTTTTTTTTTAGTCAAAGGTGAGTTGACAGCATCATCTGCAACAGCAAGTCGGGTGGAATCAGTTAATTTCCCTCTGGAGATCTGCAACATCTACAGGCAGGGAGGACCAGTTGAAAACTTCTGTTCTCTCTGTCCAGGTTCTTAAAATAAGGGATTCCTGGAACCTGCCGTCAAAGTTCCACAGAGGTTTCTGTTTCTTTCTGCTAATGGTAAATATTTTTCCCTTGTGGCAGGAGGTGATGCTTTACGACTTGACACACTTCTGGAGTGGTGGAGAGAAAAGAACGGCACTGTTTGTTCTCGACTCATCATCGTTTTGGACTGTGAGAACTCTCAGCCTTGGGTTAAAGAAGTAAGAAAAGTAAATGACCAGTATGTTGCTGTGCAAGGGGCAGAAATGGCCAGGGTTGTGGACATAGAGGAAGCAGACCCTCCACAGCTCGGTGACTTCACCAGGCAATGGGTTGAGTACAACTGTAACCCCGACAACAACATCAGTTGGTCCGAAAAGGGCCGCACGGTGAAAGCGGTGTACGGTGTGTCGAAGCGCTGGAGCGACTACACTTTGCATTTGCCAACGGGAAGCGATGTTGCCAAACACTGGATGATGTACTTCCCACGTGTCACCTACCCATTAGTACATTTGGCAAACTGGTTTTGTGGTCTTAATCTGTTCTGGGTCTGTAAAGCGTGCTTTAGGTGCTTGAGAAGATTCAAAATGAGTTGGTTTCTTCCCACAGTGTTGGACACAGGACAGGGTTTCAAACTCGTCAAATCCTAATTACGAACCAAAGAGGAAATCAAGTGAGAGCTCTGGGAACTTTCTCACTTTACTGTACTTACAACTTTTTATATGAGTATTTTTCTCTGAAAAAATCTGCTACACTCACTTTATTCAGCTCTTTGAGCAGCTACAGTATATGCAACAGTGAGAAACTGCAATCTTGAGCAGGAGAGGGTAGGACTATAAAATTTTGTTACCGACCTGTGTGTACATATGTAAGAGACTTATTTAATATGACCATGCATTTTGGAAACAGATCACATGCTTATACACATTACTTAAAGCAGCCTTCATTCAGAGTCACCAGTTTGATGGACAACAGCTTCTGTTATCGCATGTGTATTTGCCTTATGTCCACTGTAAGGTTCAAATGCAGGAAAGGAGCCAAGCTAATATTCAAATTAATATATATGTCCTAGAAATCATATGGTGGGATCAAGGGTATTATAAAACAGCACTGAGCCAAAAAAAAAAAAAAAAGAGAGAATGAATAGCCATTGTGGGTAAGTAGCTACTGAGAACCTTTATTTGCTTTTACATCTTCAGCCCCTGCCTCAGTGCCTCTACTGCCATCAGTGGAAATTTGCCACAGAAAACAAGGAAATCAGACAACCCTCTAATGTTCTGATGCTGTTGAGACAATATTTTCTGGAATACAGTTTTAGAAACATTCAGTGTTACTTTCAAAATTCAGTATCTTGCTGGTGACCCTTTTTTTTTCTCTAAATATTCCCAGTAGTTAATGCATATATGGAATAAAAAGTGCACTGGGAGTTTTTCTCTCACCTGTTAGAGTACTTCTGTCTATTCCAGGCTCTTCCTAGTTTGTATTTTCAAAACCTACCCTGTAAAAAACAAAACAAAACAAAAAAAACCAAACAACCCCAAACTCAAGGAATTTAACAAAGAAAATAATTTACAGATAAAAACCAGAAATACAAGCGTTGCCTTGCTTCCATGTTTTTCTGGTCATTGCTGTACCTAAGACCTTGATTCTGTAAAATGCTGAGTACAGGATTGGACCAATGAGCACATTATCTATTAAACCCACAAGTGAAGTTACTCAGAAAGAACAGGAGTGAATCCTGACTATTCTTCAACTCTGTTCTCCCAGCCACAACTCTGTTCTCTCCTGATCTTAATCCTTCCACTTACAGAGCTGGGTGGGACTCCAGAAATCCTGCCCTGGTCTTTCCCCTTCAGCCAGAGCAGCTGTATAGCTTTCTGATCTCATTTTCTCAAGTGCAGAAAATAAGGAGTGAAACAACTAAGTGGTTAAGACAGTAGAATTTGTGGTGGATTTTTTGCATTTGTGTGTGCAGTCCAGTAGATCTAGATTTCTACTTTTTTTTTTCTGTTTCCATCAGTATTTTAATAAAAATAATAGGCATTAGCTGATATTTGTCTAAAATATAACTTATTAATTTTTGTATTTAAATAACTGAAAAGAATCTACACGTTTTTGTCAAGGTTTTTTCTAATTCCAGTTGAACTTTTTAGCCAGCTAAGTTAGAGAATCTGCTAACACTAAACTCGTTAGTAACTCCTGAAAATAAAATGTGTGATTAAGTTATGAAATCTGCAATAGCAGATTTGCACCCACCAATTTCAAAATGATGATTTTGTAGGATTTACAAATGGCAGCCACCAAGTTTCTTCGTTAGTGTGTATTACAGAACTTTGTTTAGCCAGACACCACCCCCAGCCGGCTTTGCTTTTCTTCATCCCCTTCCATAAAGTGAAAAGGGCATAAAGAAATAGGAGATGAGATGATGAGATGAGACATCCAACCACAACTCGCTTGCATTGGGTCTTCTCTAAATAAGTGCTGTGATTGCAGCTCAGTCAGGGATTCAAGAGGTGGCTGTTTTCAGTATGGACAGGGTAATCGCACCATCTAACTTCAGGTATCCAACTTAAGTTCATAGCACGGGAGCCTGAGGTAGGAGTCATCTCATTTGAATTCATATGTCTGAAAGCTAGTGACTTGAAGTGCTCCACTTCTCATTAACAAAGATGAATAAATATTTCCAAAGGAAGATTCAATCTCTGTTTTAGATTGAGTTTTCCTGTGATTGTGCCTCTTAGATTTGTTTTTGCTTTCATATGCTAAAGGCAACGCAGACAAATCCCTTGTGTCTGTTGAATGATCTTAGAGCACTTCTGTTCTAAGTCATCCTCTGGAGCCTGGGCTGGGTACACAAGCTCCTTGTTCAGGCACATAAATTGGATACTTGAAGTCAGGCTGAATGAGCATCTGTCAAGTTGCAGAAAAGCAGCTCTGCCTGCTCCGCAGAAGTGATTTTCAGCCATTTCTGGCCAACAACCTTTGAGTAGAAAGAAAAAAGATTGCGGAAAGACTATCATTTGGTTTGTAAAATCACCATTATTTTGACTACTATTTCAGGAAAAGTTCCTTTGATGACATCCTAAACTGTTCCAACATGAGCACTAGAAATTTTTAACGAAGTCCCCATAAAGCAATACTGTAATACCTGATAGTCACCCTGTGAACATTGGAAAGTCAAGAAGTCAGTCCTTTCTGATTTGGAAAAACTTTCACTATCAACCATAACACTTCCCATTAATTATAATGGGTAAATCTTACTCTGTCCCTGCTACTGTTACATTTTTATGGACATCACCTGTATCTTTCTTTTTGTACATCAAGGGGAACAGGAGAAGTGGGGCTCCCACCCTGTCCTGGGACTGTGAGCAGCCTCAAGTGGAGTGTCTGCTCTGCGTGGCAGTGGCGAGCAGGACAAACACAACAGTTGGTGCTTATCTTTGGCCTCTTGTTTATTAAATGGTTTCAAGCTTACTTATACTGTTAGTATACTTATACTGTTATCTCTAGGATAGACTGGGTGATCTTCAGAAGTTTGCTGAAAGTTCAATAGAGAGTCAGCTAAAAATACAGCAAAAAGATTACACGCAAAACTAATCACGTGTTTGCAGATTTTTTTTTTTACGTTTTCTCAATTAAAGAATTCTAGTTTTCTAAATTTGAAATAGTTTTAACAAGAGCTAACATATTCCCACTTTTGATTTTCTTATATTTTTTAAACAGCAAGGCCATGGTAAAAATGCTGATTTAAACTAAAAGAAATGTTTACAGCCATTCAAACCTCTGAGGCCTTTTTGGACAAAGAGACTGTCTTGTGTGTTCCAGAACACGGTAAAACCCAGGGTGTGGGATGATGAGCCACAGGAATTCAACAGTATTAATTCTCTGCTTCTACACCAACGAATACCAAGGTGTCCTCCCATCACCCCTGTTCCCAGGTGGAGTTTTTCCCTGGCTCCTGGTGCTCATGCACCTCTGCGGTCTCTGCCCAGCCCCAGGTACCTGCCTGAGGGACAACACACCAGAAGCTCTTAAGGGCAATGAGGAGCAGGGGATTCTCCTCGGCCCTTCCCTGTGTGGGAAATACCTGAAAGAAAAATTTAAATCTCATTCCAAAGAACGTTACATATGCTATCAGTTATGTACAGGTTGGTTTTCTTTAGTGATAACATGCTTAGGAATCAATTGTCTGGTGGAGAAAATCCAAACCTTTTTTTAGAGGCTTGTCTCTGTACTGTATATTCAGGCATTTTGTTACAAAGGTTGTTATAAATTTATATCACAACAGTAATTTTATGTCGACTTTGTTTCATTTACCTCCTGTATAGTATCAACCTTGCTGAAACATTCAAGTGCACTAAGTCCTACAAATGTAAGTCTCTAAAAGGAATTCAAACTGCAAATTCACAAGTGTTTTTCTCTGAACAAGTATTGGGTAAAAAAAGCCATTCTTCTTCATTTTTGCACTACCAGAGTTACCTATTTGCAGTTGCTTATACTTTGTATGTCTCGTGATTGTTGTTGTCCAGCCTTCAGTGCAAGATTTTCCCATAAATAATTTCCTTACCTTCATTAAGTTTTCCCTTTATTTTGCAAAGGCCTAATGAATGCTATGCTAGCTGTAAAGCATCTCTGTTGCCAGCAGTAGACTATGTGACTGGGTGAATTTTCTTGTTTATGAATACCTTTCTGTGGGACAGTTTTTACTGGACATACCGATTTTAGATCTGTAAATAGATTTTTTTTTTTTTTTGTCTGTGTGTTTGTGACATTACTTAAATATATTTTGCTGGTTTGGATGCTCATTTCCATTTCATGTTTTTGTCTATGCCTTGATCACTTTCCAAATTTCTGTGCTTCCTCTTGAATTACATGGATTTTTTTTCTGTACAGCTTGTTTCAGAGGGGTTCTTTAGCTCAAAATTGCAACAGAGCTTACTGAGAATATTCTGAGGATTATTCTTAGTTTCATAGAAATGAGAATTGTCAGCTTAAATTACTAATACCTTTCACCTTGTTATTTTTTCACCACTTAGTCAGCAAGCTGGTAAAAATGTTGTTTATACTTGGAGACAATATTTTATAGAGGGTTAATCTAAGACTTAATTTACATGACTGTTTGTATTTAGTCAAACTTGTCACCTCCAGTAAGATCAGGTTAATGGAGGGTTCACATCTGAGGTCAAGCCTGGAGATGCAGCAGAAGAAAACTGTGACCCTGCAGAATGGTGAGGAGGACAGATCTGCACATCTGCTCCTCTCAGACTTCTGTGGAGGTTCCTGCACTCCCTCCTCATGAAACAGTTCCAAAACTACTCTTAACAAGCCCGGGCTTGTTCGGTGATGACTGCGGTGGGAAATGGAGGAGAAGCAGAGCGTTAACTGTGACAAGAGGTGACAGGCATGTCAGCAGTAATGCAGTGTCGAGAGCAGCAGAGAAGGGCACTGCGCCATTAGCAGTGCTTTTAACACATTGACTGGCTAAGTGCAATGAACATTTAGTGGCAATTTTTTTCTTTGTTTTGTTTTTTTTTGGGGGGGGTTGTTGGTTTTGTTTGTTTCGTTTTTTCTTTTAGACAGGATGAATTTAATTTTGACTGATCCTTCTAATCCATGACTGAATCCATTACTTTTAGGTCCTCTGTGTTCAGTCTCTAATTCAGAATTACCCTGGAGAGCAGCACAGCTCACCCCCAGTGCTGCCCTGCAGCCATGCTAAATCTCTTGGAATGGAGTCAGGCAACCCAAGGTATGTTACGGTTTGGAGTTTTTGGAATAGTTTTTGGTCAATTTTTTTGGCAACCTAGGAAATAAAAGTCAGTGTAAATAGCCATATGAATGGTCAGTAATGTTTCTTCTTAGGTAGTATTATATATATTATTGCTGGAAATCAAGTGTAGCAGAAAAATTCAAGTACGTTGATTTGGAGCAAGTAACACATAAAGGCTTTGATCAGTGCTACCTGCTGCACCAGCACTGCGTTTGGCTGGTCTCCCTCGGCTCTTGAATACATTGCCCACTACCACTGTGGAGTAAAATACAGATATGTTATTACTGCTGTATTATACTGGAGACAGAAAAGCTGGATCAAATAAAGGCTTGCTGTTCAGGCCCAGAAACTCACAACATCCTTGCACAAGCAGGTGCATGCTCTGGCCATTTGTGAAGGCTTGGTCACCCTGCAAGGCAGCAGTCAGACCCTTCAGGATACTGGGCAGGAAGCTCTTCCCAGCCAGTGCCTGCAGCATCTTACTGCTCACAACTAGTGACATGGAAATTTAAAATTTCACTCCTCATCAGCACTGGGTGATTTTCTCTATGTAGTAATTATGTAGTCACTTCAAGGTGTAGTGAAACATTCTGGGCTCTCACGTCAGGTACCACTCTGCACGGAGCTGGGTGCTGCTGGTGCTGACTCATGCCAGTGCTGAAGCTGATGGAGGCATGCTGCCAGCTCTGTTGATTACACTTCTGTAATTAATAGCTGCTGAAATAAAACACTGTGAACCTGACTGTGCCATCCCACAAATGCAAAGCCAGGATACTGCAGGACAGCCTGTGTCAGGAGTATAAAACAGACAACGTGGCTTCCTTTGCAAATCAAAGTGAACAGCCTGATTCAGAGACTGGCAATAGCCAGAAGTAGAAACTTTTTTTGAAAAAAAAAAAAAAAATGTTTACTTTATAAATTGTGTATAAGGTCCCCAGATACCATGGTACTGTGTACATTATAAATGCATTAGAGATCCATTAAGAGAGATGGGGAGGGGGAAAAAACTGACAAATTAGGTTTATATAGCTGAAAGCCCTAAAGATTTCTTCTGCCTTACAAAATAATATAAAGACTTTTATCCTTAGAGAAAGGTTACTTTTTTTCACAGAAAGGAAAGGGCAGAAGGAAGGAAAAAAGAAGCTAAGAGGGAAAGTAATACTATCAGATAGGTCAAATTCAGCGCAGTGGCCAGGAGAACAGCATTTGAAGACCCAAACCCAGAGAGAGGCTTCAGAACTCATCAGTTTTGTTTCTTCCAGAGGTGGCCTGTGTGTGCTATCAGCCTGCCTTCCCTTCCAGACCAGGGCAGAGCCATCCAACCCGCCCACTGAAGGAGTCCCACACCAGCTCCCATGCCCCACCGGGGAAAGCCATCAGCCCAGCCAGCAGTGTACTGGGGCACATCCTGACAAACCCACAGGACAGATGGGCAAGTTTCCATTCTGTGCTATGTCCTGGCACCATTTAATTTACTGTTACAAAGATGGCTTCTAAAAAGTTAAGATTATTATATTTTTAATATAATGCCTGAAGCCAGAAAATGCTGTACAGCTGCAGCGGGCCGAGTAGCTGGGCTTTTACAGTGCGAAGGCAACAGAGGATGTTACACACCCTCAGGCACGTTCCCACAGCAGTGTTTGTGCACGAAACGCTTGCTGCAGCACTGGAATAGGTTCCATGTCTTCTGCCATCACTAGGGATGAAGATGGCTCAGAACACTTCAGCCAGGTCTCCGCCTCTGTTTCATTTTCACTCTCAGGTGAGTCTCCAGCTGCTTCTCTGGATGATCAAAAGTCATACCTTCCCAGATCAATTTGAAATAGGTTTCTAATATCTAAAATTAGTCAGTGAAATAAATTGTTTAAAGATCGAGCATGTTCTGAGAGGAGATTTGATGACTGCAGACAGAATGCAGTGCTGGCATACACAGCTGAGGTATGTGAACTACAGAAGGATGGAAAGCGGGGCTGGAAAGGGAGCAGGAAGCCCTGTAGAAGAACCACATCCTGCTTGCAGACACACCACAAGGCTGTTTGATTTAGGGCAGGAAGTCAAATATTTTGTAATTCCTGCTTGTTTGGCATAGGTGCATAAAAATAGTAGAACTAACATAACTACCGGGAAGGATTCAGATGACTGACCCACAGGCTATCTCCTCTGCTAATACTGAAAGTGTGTAATGGGTCAGCACTCAGGAGTTTGCCCGTCTGAACAAGCCAGAACAGACTGGTTCCACCCACAGACAAGAGAAAATAAGCTTTTGTGCCAGCCTGCTGTTGATGACAAAAATGTGTACATAAACATCAGAATTAGCTGTTGGAGGTGAGTAATAGATGTACAAAGTCTTCAGGCATCTCCAGTTCTGAGTAGGCAATTTGTCCTGCTGGGGATGCCAGACTTAAGCTTAGCAAATCTGGGTCTCCCAGGAATCTACTCCAAAGCGTCTAACACATACTACGAAACTGTATTATTTAGAGATAATTTCTCTGAAGGAGTTAAAATCCAGAACCCAACCATCTGAAAAGCTAATACTTTTCTGGAATTCATTGCTTGGCATCAGCTGCTCTGTGGCTCTTCTGCAGAAAAAACAAGAGAAATCGATGGCGACCGGGCGGCTGCTTTGCCGAATTGCATCACGAACTGTTAGCACTGGCAAGTTAGCAGCTCTCGCTTGTGTGTGCCCCAGAGGGGGTTTGTTGGTCATTGCGTGACACTCTGTATCAAGTTGCAGCTGGAGTACTGTTACTATAGTTCATTTGTGGGTCTTCACTAAACAGAGAATTAAGCTGCGAGTCCTGCCAGAGGGTGTTGCAGATGCTTTTATGGATTAGCGAGATCTAGGACAGGCTAATGGTAGACAGCTGCACTGCAGGTTCTGAGACACAAAGCGGGTAACCCAAGTTCAGGACTCCTCTCAGCTGTGAACTGTTTGACCCATTCTTATGGTTCACCCCAATTTTGGCTACTTTAAGAAAAAATGGTGCAGTACTGGATGGGGTTCTGACCAGACCGGATGCGTCTGCTCTCAATTTATGTTCTCCTCCCCCAGAAAGCCTGCAGCTCTTCTGTCTACCCGGTGAGCAAAGTGCACAACGTCCCCCCAGACCAGCACGCTGCTCAGTGGGTGCCAGGTTGTGTCTACCATGTGTCACCTTGTGGCTGAGAGAGCATGAGAGGGTCTGTAGGTGTCTGCTTGAGGATCCCAAGATCTTTAAAATCAGTCACTAAAATACCCCAGAACCGTAAACTTTGAAGCTATTTTCATCTCTAGGTCCATAATAGATTGGGGGACAGTCATGGTGTGACCCCAAAAGTCCACAATTGTGGCAGTGTGCTGATTCAACCTGAAATATCGAAACTGAAGTAAATACCCAAAAATACCACTTAGAGAACTCATTCCCTGTTCACTGTCTCATCTCCTCTAGCTAGTTGCTGCTCTTTATATTTCCAGTGATCCTAGGATGGTTTCAGTTGTGTTGGTTACAGTTCTGATGTCTTCAGAATTTATGAGGCACTCAGCTTTAGACTGCAAAAAGGAAATAAGTCAAAACTGGTCACAAAGCTGTCAGCTCACAGCTCATTCCAACTCATCCATCCTTCACTTTTCATTTATTTATGGGTTGTCTTTCCCACAGCAGAAATCCCCAGTTTGAGTGCCATAGCTCTGATACAGCTCCTATTCAAGCCATCAGATTTACCCCAAACCCCACTCAGATGAAGCTGTGATGAAAACAATGCCACCCGAGGGCTGGGGAATAACCACTGAGCTCACAGGCAGCAGAGTGAAAGTGAAGCATCCCAGTGTTCACGGGAGAGCATGTGTTCATCCTGTATCTTCACCGCTCTGGACACCCACGCTGCTGCTTCTGCCACTCCATCTATCCTGCAGCCTCCTGAACATTAGTTCATTTACTGGAAAGTTGAAGGGCAGATGTAACATACTTTAAAACCTTGGGATTTTAGGGGCTACGTGGTAGGACCCAGCTAGCACTTTTCCACCAAACATCATCCTGTCACCTAGACAAGTTCAACCCAGCTTCTAGCCTTCTGGTGGGGTTTCCACAGCAAACAAATGGGCTTCTTCCCTCACCTGAGATTTTTACCAGCCTCACACACATTGCACAGCAAGCCTGTGTGTCTGGGTGTGCACAATGCTAGAGAAGAGCCACCTTCCTGAGAAACCTTTTTGGCCATTGTTCTTCCTTCATGAGTAAGGGGGGCCAGCCCCACAGCCTCCACCTGCTGCCATCAGTGTGAAGGTGCGGTGCCGCCCTGCATTGAGGAATTCAAGCTGCAGATATGTGAAGAAGGCAGGGATGCAAGCAGGCCATCCAAGCCACCAGCAAGGGAGGATGTGGTTGATGAACTGTCAATAACATCCAACACTCCAGCCTGAGTGTTGCTGACGCTCCAGCTACTTTAAACAGTATTTAAAGCTGTCTGTGATTAGGTTTCCCCACTCAGGAGAGTGTGGTACCGCTGGAGCACAGCACATCACCTTTGTCTGAGCCAGCCCACCACACCACATGCCGTGAAACGCTGCTGCAGTGGGGCCTGGAAGAGATGCTCCAGCAGAGACGACTTCAACAGCAGGTGGGAGGTGCTGTTCTCGCTGAGCAGCCACGGGAAGTGAACTGTGACCACCCACACCGTGGGGGAATAGCTGTAAATACCAGGTTTTGGGTAAATAAGAAAATTCCAGTCCCTTGCCAAACAGCTGTTGATTTATTAGGGCAAGGAGGTGTAAGGCTCCAGAAGCATCTTGTCCTTGTGCACAACAAATGCCATCCTGCACAGCCCCATAGTGTTTGCAGGAAAAGCCAGCAGTGGGTCTGTACTTACCATCCTTTGTCTCAGGAAACCATGCGTGAACGCAAGCACAGGAAGCTGCATATTAAATGTCAAAATATGCTATGAAAGCTTCATGTGGACTACGCTTTTCCCCAGCTAGAAAGGTTCAAGAATAATACAAGGAGAAATTCAATTACCTATGTTTTTTCTTTTTTCCGTTCATAAACCACACTCTCCTGAAGTCAAGCTCTAAGACATTAAAAGGTTTTTTACCAGTGGCATTTTGCACTTCAGGAAGAGCTCACAATTTCATTTTGAATTGACATTTGCATATTCAGTTAGTCAAATCCATTTCCGCTCTTGATTAAGCATGCTATATAATTGATATTCTTCTTCCCTGTAGTGTGACACAGCATGTGACTCAAAACTTGCCTACATAAGGATAGTCATGAATGCTGAAGCACAACACCTGAAGGAAAGCATATTGTTTTCCTGTATGCTCAAGCTAGAGGAAAACAGCTGTAGTGCTCCACAACTTTGCTTTCTTCAGAGGACTGGATGGTGTCTTTGATCTGAGAGAGAAATACTTGCAAGGAAGTATCAACAAATCTCTCTCCACTGGTAATTTTGTGAGTTTGAGGGAAATGAGTTGATTGTGATGAGAATCTATTGCTTTCTTATTAGAAGAACACCAACACTGAAGACTTTTAGGGTCCTGTTTGTTTGTTTTCTGAGTTTTGTTTTTTAAGTATTGAATTTACTTTAGGAAACAAGCCAAACTTATACTTAGCAAGTTGCTCCAAAAATGCATAAGCAACCCGGTGGGCTTTTTTGCCCCATGCAGAGTACAGGCAGCCAGAACAGAGCCCTGTGCTTCATCAAACATTTAGAGAGGCATCGCATGCCCAGCCACCATCTCCCTGTATTTAAAAATTCCTTTCTCCTAATCTAGACTTTTCAAACTTGTCCTAATTGAAAAGTAAGCCCCTGGCAAGTGTAAAATTTTAATATTAAGCCACTTGAGATGTCCAGTGAAGAAGAAATTTTTTAAAGAAATGGAATCTGAGGAAAAGATTAACCACTGAAGCACCCACTGGAGTAACTGAAAAGCTCAGCACAAAAGGAGCCAGGTATTGGGCACAGGCTGAGAAGCAGCGTGCGGCTGCAGCTCTGGGAGAGCGTGTAGCACATTCTTCACATGCATATGCACACAGGCCCTGAATGTCAGCTGTACATGTTCCTCCACTTCTCAAGATGTCTTCATTTCTTATTCAGATCAATGTTTCTAATTCTAAAATGACTCATAATACAAGGTGATGTCATTATATTACAAGTCAGCTTAATTTGCCGGTTAATTCCCTGCCAAGAGCAAGGCAGCAGAGTCCCGCATTCTAAATAAAATCTATTTTATGCCAAATATCCTTACCAAAGACCTCTAGTGTGTTGGCACCAAATGGCTTCACAGGAACATCCTAATGTCAGCAGTGCTTTCCAGGCATTACTGGTACCTTATGATGACTCCTTTTTTTTTTCCACGTGGTTGTCAGTGTGTTCTACCCTTCTCCAAGTAGTAAACATGAGAGTTTCCTCTCTCAACCACCACACACATTAAAAAAGATCAGGTCACTTCAATATATTGTACTTCAGCTCTGTCATGTCTGGAAATACTGAACATTGCTGTTAAATATTTATATAGTGAAGCAGTTCTGTCATGGATAGAGAAAGCGATTAGTGTTGGAATCTGAATCACAAATGTCAATGGGAGACCTCTCATTCATACACAGGCAGGAGAAAAACTTTATGTGGGATTCAGTTGCTTCAAGCACTTACATGAATTATCCTGAAGACCTTGCTCAGCCCAAATGCTCTTTGTCTGTGGAAAAGCTGAAGGTTTTGCTTTCTGGCCTAGTGGCAGCTGAGAATATGAGAATATTTTAAGGCCTCTCTTGACAAATAAGCACATTCCTATCAAGAGGAACCAAAAAATTAGATCAAAGTACTGGCTTCTCTCTATTAATTTAATCATTGTGAGCCAAATTATAAGCTGTTTTCTTACAAACTGCCGTTAGAGGAAACTTTCCCTAAGAAGTAGCTGAATAAACTCCAGAAGAAATCCAAATGTCTCTCCCCATTGCCCAGCACACACAATACATCCGTGCAGTAGCCAGTTGTACTGCCTGCATGCTTTAACATTGCAGGTTTGTTACTCGGGAATAGTTACACACATTAAGTTTTGTACTGTATAGCCGTCCACAGGCACTGATACCTGAGTACAGAATCATAGAATAATTTTGTTGGAAAAGACCCTCAAGATCATTGAGTCCAACCATTAACTTAATACTGTCACTAAACCATGCCCCTAAGAACCTCATCTACATGTCTGCTGAAAACCTCCGGGGATGGTGATTCTACTGCTTCCCTTGGGCAGCCTGCTCCCAGAAAAAAGAAAAAAAGATGTAAAGGGAGAAACAATCCAGAAGAGAATACTTTCTTACCTGAGAGCTTACTTACTGGAAAGTCTAGCTGGCATCGACCTGTGTTTTTCAAAACTTGCTAACAAATCCCCATGACCTCTCTCCTCCAGAGGTAGTCAGTCATCTCCAGGTCATTACCAGTGTGTGTGTCAGGTGTCGTGACCCACTCCACAGCCCTGCTAACACCCACACAGCCTTGCAGAGATGCATTTGACAGCTTGCTCCTTGCAGCCCCCACTCTGCTCATCTACAAGAAGCAGCTTTGCCAACAGCTCCAGCAGATCATAGACAAGGAGCCATGAACCAATTGTCCAATAATAAGTTTTCCTGGGTGCCCTTGATGCAACGTAAAAACGTTTCAGACCTCAAGGAGGGAGAAATCAGTTCCTCAGTTGTGGCATGACCTGACCTGAATGAAGAACATTATAACGAGACAGATCATGTCTCTAGAGATATGATGAACAACCAGCAAATCTGGGGAAGCAGCACACCAATACCAGAAACCTAATCTCTGCAAAAGCCGGTCACCAGCACGGCCCGGAAACCTGCTGCCTCTGCTCATCAGCCATCAGTTAAGCCTGAGTGGGTTATTTGTTGGCTGATGACGGGATTGTGCTCTGCTGAGGTAAAGAAAGTGCAGCTGGTACAGGTAGGACCTGATATATTTTCAACTGGGTGAATGTGATTAAAGGACCTTATCCTTCCTTGCTGTTACATTATGTGTCTGTCTTTGTTAGTGGAGTCACTTGCTCCAAAGTTTGGTTTAGCACAGCGATATGTTTGTCAGCATTAGTGCACCGTGCTGTCACAGCTACTGTGACTGGTAGAATTGATGGTCTTCTCCTTGGAGATCCACCTCATCCTTTGCTTCCCTGATCAACAAAGCTTTTTCCTGCATGGCTGTTGAACTATTGCTTAATTAGCTGTAAGGGAAGGGTGAAGCATGAATTTGGAAAACTGGAAGGCAAGCTGCAAGGCTAGAGACTTCCACTTGACAGCCTTTTAATGTTAAGATTATATACTTCGAGACTCAGATGTAGAAATTATGAGCAACTAGAAAGCTGATCTCACCGCAAGACCATTCTGTAGCCTCCGATGACAGCTGTCAATGCAGCATTCCTGCTATGACAGGACGGCCTATTTTTTATTATTAATAATTTAAAATAAATTCCAGTGAAGCTGTGGCTGTGCTGTCTTCGTGCTTTGTGTAATTTTGAGTGGGTAGTCTATGAATGTCTGGTAAGAATTTTAAGACCTGTTTTGTGAACCTACCATGAAACATTGCTTGTCTTTCTTTAATGAAATACAAGAAAAATGAAGCAAGATTACTGTTCTCTTACAGCTTGGAAGAAAGTTCATAGTCCTGTGATTTATTATGTTTGTGGCTATGATTTTTTAAAATGCTTTTTAAAATATTGTATGAACATTGCTATTAAATGTTATTAATATTGCTATGAAATTTAATGAATATCGTAATATACAGGATCTGAACAATTCATGAAAACTAGGTGTGTGTTGTCTTGGAGTCTCCTACCTTACAAGATATTTCACTGAGATCTCAGTAATTTTCTATATACACTGGCTTCTACATTTCATGAAAACCTCAGGGAGTCTTTTTAGAACATTTTAGATATTTCATGAAAATTGCTGAATATGAGAGCGGAACTCACTTGACTGAAAGTTATGCTTCTCTAGAACTTTTTTCAATTATACAGAAGTAAAATACTCCATTAAAAAAAAAAAATAAATAAAAAATTTTGCTGTAATACGTTACACCAAAGAGGAAACCTTGCATAAAATGAGCAAGTCATTGGATTTTGGTGCTTACAGAAAATACTGCAGGAATTCGTTGAAGTACAGGAAATCACAAGTTTCCAACTTTATACAAGTAGCTGCCCACTTTGTTTCAGGTATCATGTGGACCAGGATGTTACATGGGAGAGAGACCTCAGCTGGATGTGCTGTTTGGTTTGGCAGACAAAACAAACTTTCAGTTTTTAGTGCCCTGTGCTATGACCCGTGTAGAACACAAGCTGTGATGGGAGGAAAAAAAAAGGTACCTCGTTTCAGTCTGCTTCCCAGTGAAGCCATTTGCCTGTTCTTTATCTGCAGGAGTGATACTCATTCATCCTTGTTTTCCCAAGTTTTGTTGCTTATGGTGAGATTTTCTTTAGTTATGACATGGCTAACCTCTCATCTTTCTCTTTCCAGCCTTGAGAGATTCTGAAAACAGTCCTAAAAAGACTTGCTGTCAGCCTTCTTAAACTCCTACATGTTGTTCAAGCTCTTCCTCCTTTGATACTTTTCTCGTTCTTGTTCAGAATTACAGGGAGGGAGGAAATTGTCCTTGAGAGCACCAATGGCTAATTGTTGTGGTTTAACCCAGCAGGCAGCTAAACACCACACAGCCCTTCGTTCATTCCTCCCTGCAGTAAGTTGGGGGAGAGAATTGGGAAAAAAAAGATAAAACTTGTGGGTTGAGATAAAGACAGTTTAATAGGACAGAAAAGAAGGGGGAAATAATAATAATGATAAAAGAATATACAAAACAAATGATGCACACTGCAATTTGTGACTAACATGCAACCTGTCCTTGAGCAGCAGCCCCCTGGCCAGCTTTCCACCAGCTTCATATGCTGAGCATGGTGTCATATGGTATGGAATATCCCTTTGGTCAGCTGGGTCCCTCCCACCTTCTTGTGCACCCCCAGCCCACCCTCTGGTAGGGTGGAGCAAGGAGCAGAAAAGTCTCTGTGTAAGCACGGCTCAACAGTAACTAAACCATCCCTGTGTTATCAACACTATTCTTAACCTAAATCCAAATCACGTGAGATGTGGCCAGTGGGTGTAGGTGGGTGATATTTTGCTGCAGAATACTAACCAAGAAGAGCTGACTGCAAGCAGCAATGGTTCCCGTCACTGCAGTGGGAAAGGGAAGAAGATCTTTCAGCAGATAAATGCTTGGGAAAGCTGTAGAGGAAATTTCATGCTTTGAATGCCTGCAGGAAGTAAGCTAAGAATTGTACAGTGGTTTTCACTGACAGACTCTGTCTAGTATTAAAAAGCACAGACGTACTTGTTTAGGAAGGTAAATGGAAACTCAGCAAGACATAGGCAGATTGTTTCCCTCACAAAATGCTGCTGGCATGTGAGGGTGTAGCTTGATGTAGTGGAGCAGATGAGCAGGGAGTGCTGCCTGGCAGGGCTGCAGCTGTACCTTCAGTGTCTCCTGCAGATACATACAAAGTTCATTCAGTGGTTATAATAACCCCTGTAGGATTTCCTTGTAAAATTGTCTTGTTAGGCAATTAAATGCTCTGTCACCATGACATAATTCTATGAGTCATCTGTCATAAATACCATCTCAACAACGCAATGATAAAACTGAATCAAACGGCTTTAAATGATGACTCGCTTCTAGACTGCTCCAGAAACTTACTTCATTGTAAGGCTTTGTTGCCCTGAATCCAACATGTGGCACACTAAAACCACCACCAAGGTAGACAGGGTGGTTGCTGACACCAGAATCCTCATGGACTTCTCTCTCGTTAGCCCTGTGAGCCAGAAGCTGCCCTCATCTCTGAGGGCCTGCCTTAGTCAGCAGCTGTGAGAGACTCGCTGCCGGCTGCTCTCTGATGAAATGCCATCCAGCTTGTCAGAACAAGAATACGATAAAAAAAAATACCGGAGGTCCAGGTTTTGCCCAGTTTCCTATGGAGACAACACATAATAACCCTGTGTGTGCATGCATATGTTCCCAGCAACTTTTAAATAGTAGTGATCAATATAAATCTCATTTCATGTCAGGCTAGAGATGTTAAAAATATTAGGTTCCTACAAGTTTCATGAAAGGACACAGAGGAGATGGAGAGGAACCTCTCGTAATTGTCCCTCTTGAATGAAAGGCTGAACCCGCTTCAGGTGCTAGTTACTGCATACAGAGTGAATGGATCATTAATGTCCTTATTGCTGGGACATAAGTCACAGCTAGTGTCATTCAGTGCCAGAGTCCAGCTAGGAGATTCAAATCCACAGGTAATTAATTTCCTTTGGTTTTTGCTACTCATGAATCCTGTTGTTTCTTCTTTGAGTCTTCTACAGTTTGCTTTTACCTCACTGTGTTAATAAAATAGACTAGCCCAGATGCCTCCTGGTTCAGGTACCCCTTTAGGGGATGCTTTTCAAGCCCACCCTGAACCTTTCCTTCTTTACCAACGTCATGGACATCTGTCCCTCCCTGGCTGACACAGCGCTGGAGTACCACAGCCATATTCTGCTGATGATGGCGCCAGGGATGTGCACATAAAAGTGCCCACTATTTTCTCCGTAGCCAGATGAGGCCTGAAGGCAAAAGGACTACTTCATCTTGGTGTGAAACACAACAGAAGGACTGCCATACCTTAAAAGCGTGGCTTAGTCTGTACTACATCAATAAGCAGTGAACTTAAAGCACCTTTCAAACAAACTGAGGAATAAACACTGTCTTGGCAGGGCAGTCAGTGCACTCTAATTATTTTGCATTGTTAGTTGATGGCTGCAGCTACTTTCAGCTTAATGTGAAATAAATACCCTTGTGAAGACACATCTTTAGTTTTGGATTTGTCATCTCATCCAAAGTGCTTCAGTGTCTCAGGAAAATAGCTATTTTTAAACATTAATTCTCTATACCACTTTCTTGAACTGTTTTGTAAAGTAATCTTCAGGACACATTTATGAGGCAGCTAATGGTATCCAGTGAAACAACTCAGTCAGAACAAAACAGGTGTCCTCAGGTGGGGAATTTTGGCAGAGTAGTTAGTGCTGTATCACAGACCAAGCTCCGGAGAGCCCAGAATAGCCCCTGTCACTCATCCTGAACAGAGGTCCCTGTCCTCTGTCCCCTGCCCGGCTGTCCGCCTTTGCACTGAGCACCTGCAGAGGAAGCAGGAAGCCGGAGCTGCCAGCATTATTCTTCACTGACACAACAAAAAGCAGCTGGTCAAAGTTGAAGGTTTCTTTGTGGTGCCTAACGCCCTCCTCGGCTTGCTCAAGATGGAGCCTGGAACAAGAAGACCAAGATGATTGGAGGGTCCATGGCTCTCTTAGCCTTTAAGGAAAGAAGCCTAGTATCAGGTCTTGCAGAAGGACCCCAGGTTCATGACAGATGAGTTCCTTCGAGATCCCGATACACAGTAAGACGCAACTGACCTCTGTCCCCTATAAACACAATTCTTCCTGCTTTTCCAGTTTCAGCCCCCCTGGCTGTTCTCTCCAGAGTTGCCCCAACACTTCACTTTTTCCCATGATTTGCAACCCCAAGTTTTTTCCTCCTCAGCTTTTCATCCTGTAGTCTCTGCCCCTGACAAACATTCATACATAATTTCTTTTCTGAACTAGCTGAACTGTAACCTGTGTAAAGCATATAATTTCAGAAGATATTTCTTTTAAGTAAAAGGAAGAGGAACACGGTTTCCTCCAAGTCATTTCTAAGTTCAACACTGATTTCTGTCAATGACAAGCAAGACCTTTACACAGATTGGATGGTGCTGCATGTCAGTGGCCACAGTATGTCCCTACCTGAGTCACTCTCAAATGGCAGCTTCACAAGGATGCATTTTATTGGCCCAGGAGACCCCCTGCAGTCTCCCTAAAGAGAAAATTAAGCTTCCCATACAGGTCCCTCAGAGGTGCACAAGGTGCTTTGCTCTGGCTAGGATAAGGGTTGAGAAACTAAGAACATTTGAGATATAAATAGATTAATGATTTACAGGCCACATCTTCCCAAAAGTTGTGACCTTCGCTTGCTAGCACTAAAAAAGCTCTGTTTTATGAAATGGAAAATTAATTTGAAGACTTTTTCCTGAATTTGAGTCTCAAATACTATACCACATCAGCACAGAACATGCCAGATTTCAAGGTAATCTTGAGTATATGTGTGTAGTTTAGACATCCAGATGAGCCAATATTCATATTTGAAGGCCATGCCAACTTCACTCTAGCGAAGCCAGCACTTCAGTATGATCCCCCAATGAAGCTGAATGCTGTAATTCATGAATACACGGAGATCACCTAGGAATTCCTGTTGTGATGACCTCAACCTCTTGGAAAACCCTATGCCTGCTTCAGGTGCGCCTCTGCTCTTCATGCAACAGCTGCTAAAATGCCCAAGATTTACAAAAATTACATATAATTTAGTTTCTGTGGCTCATACTGCTAAGACTGCAATAAAAATGGACGAAGCAGGCCGGAAAACAAGGGGCATGACAATTCCTCTGTGTTACAAGGATAAACTGGATTACATTGACCAGAGGGATACATGCATTTCAAAGAGGTCTTGTAAAGCTGTCACGGTGCATTGCAAGCAATTCTGCGTGACCTCATCATAGTCTGCATTTTGTTTTTGTTTAAAGCTACAAGAAATCACTACAGTGAAGTAAATAACAGTCACTGACTCTTTTTCTGAGTGTGCACCACTATTTATTAAAGCTGATAAGGTAAACTGCACTGCTATTAAGTCTTCAATATCTTGGATTAAAATGAGTTTTTAGTAATTGAACTGGGTCAAAGCTGTTCCCAAACTCATTAGTCACAAGGATTCTTTTAATTTCTCCCTGCCATGTTGGACTAAATGGGATTTTGCTGTCCTCTTCTGTGTACACTTTTTTTTCCAATCAGTAACATTCCCCCACAACCTTTTAAATACAGAGCTTTCCTGTATCAGCTTTGCCAAACAGGTTCAGTAATGTGGTGCACAGCATTATGCAACTGGTCAAATGCTTCTTCCTACTTCTGCTGCTATTTACATATTCCCAGACTGAAAGCTGGCGTGCAGACACTAGTTGGCGTGTGCTTTGTTTTCATAAACATGAGCTTAGCTTCACCTCAAGAGCTTTGGAAACTTCCTAGGCTGATAGATCCGTTAAATTTAGGCTGTGAACCAAACAATTCCGCAATCCTGGGGTTTCTGGATCGAGAGAGGTCCTCCTTCCCCTCTACTCTGCCCTGGTGAGACCCCATCTAGAATATTGTGGCCAGTTCTGGGCCCCTCAGTTCCAGAAGGACAGGGAACCGCTGGAGAGAGTCCAGCGCAGGGCAACAAAGATGATTAAGGGAGTGGAGCATCTCCCTTGTGAGGAAAGGCTGAGGGAGCTGGGTCTCTTTAGTTTGGAGAAGAGGAGATTTGAGATTTTTTTTGTTTAGTCTCATCCTAGATGGACATGCTGTCACAGGGACTGTTAAATGCAGAAATAATGCAGAATAATGTGTTTTTCTGGTTAAAATCATTAATTCTCTACAGAAAAGGGAAATTTTCAAAGATTCTGTTGTCATTTGGTTGCTGTTGTTGGCTGTTTGTGTTTTAAATTACCAGTAATTCTAAATAACAGTTCCACACAGAGAACTTATCTAAAATGAGTCAATATAATGTTTTGAATATAATGATTATAATGCTTTTAAGAGAGCAGCTTTCCAAGACTGCTCCTCCTCAGCTTCCCCAAGATCACTAAGCAGCATTCAGTGCCTCCATAGGCAGATGTGCCCCAGAAGGTACCAGCTGGGAACTGTAAAGCACCAGCACCTCCCAGAGGATACTGTGTCAGCCCTGGAGCACCCAAACTGGCTTTGCTCCCAGCCACCGGTCTCATTTTAGGGGCACAAATATTGATACAGGTGTGAGTTACGACGTGAAGTATCTTGCAAATACTACACTGGAAGCCCCCAGCTGAAGCCCTCACACAAGTAACGTAGAATCATAGAATAGTTTGAGTTCAGTCACAGCTAGTGAATGACCTTCTGGTGAAACAGGGATCTTCCCGCCCCAGGAACAAGACCTTAAGGCTGCAGAAAGTAGTCTGGGGCATTCAGTTCAGTTTGCAATGAGGAATGTGAAAGCAGAGAGTTTCAGTTTCTAAATGGAAAATGTTTAAAAACAAATTTAAAATAGAAAAGAACTCTAGATATATAGATTTCATATTTAGTGGGAACACAAACTCATTGAAGTCTCAGCATTCTCAGAAATTCTCACTTTTGATTAAGCTGCTTAATTGTAGCCACATTGACTCTGCAGACTGAGGCTGCAGTAATGGAGCAGAAGACATTATAGCAGTGTTCTCCACTGAAGGAACGGACAGAACAGAGTTCTGAGATACATCTCCATCCCACAGCAACATATTGGTACCTTTGATCTAAAAGTTATCATCTGTTCTCATGAAATCTGATTCACTCTCCATTGAGATTAAAAGAGAAAGACTTTTCTGGCTTCAGTAGCAGCGAGGTGTGGTTTCTGTTGTCTCCAGAGCCATCATTGCCACAGAGAAAATAAAAGCACCTCGATGGAATTGTTAGGCTTTCCCTTTTTATAACTAAGAATGTAAGAGAAGATTTCCAGTCCTACAAAAATAAGGGGAGGAACAGATTCCAAGTCCCTGAACAAAAGTGTTTCCTGAATAAACACAGGGAATGTCATTGGTTCAAAGATTATATGCAGAGAACAACAATAACAACAAAGTAGTTAACCCAGAATCAGAGGACGTTTTAAAAATAGAAGTATTTTAATATGCTCCTTAATCAAACACATTGTATTAGATCACAAAGGAATATGTAATTAAGACATCAATGCTTAAATGTGAAACAAAGAAAAATAATGCAAAATAATATATCCCTCCATTCTACTTATATTTATGATAAAAGTATGCAAGCAGCATAGGACAATATTATTTTGAAAATCCATTACACAGACCCTCTTGTCAGATATTTCCAAGTGACTTCAGACAAACGCAATCTCTTTTGATACCTTAGTGGGGAAAAAAAAAAAAAATACTGTATTTAGAGAAACTTGCTGTGATAATGAATTTTTACTCAAGTGGTTTTGGCTTCCTCAACAATGAACAAATACTGGCACCAATGCTCTGGTGATTAGACAAGCCTTGACACCCAGAGCCGCAACATAGTTCTAAGGTAACCTTTAGCAAGGATAACTCACATGAATGCCAAAAAATGAGCACCAGAGACATAAATATAAAACACTTCATGACTATTGTGCCGGTTCTTAGACTCTTTCCATCCCCAGTATGCAATGCTGCACGGCAAATCTGTTGCCAACTGCTCTGGAAAGTGCATCTGAACTTTTACATGGAGGCAAAATTGTCCTAATCTGCAATACCAGACAGCCAGATCTCTGCTAAACTTGGCAAAAACAAGGCACAAGGTTCCACCAAAGACAGCAATCTTTCTTCAATTGTTTGATAAGTAACTTGATCTTAAGTCAGGAAGCCTGGTCCCTCAATGCAGGGGCACACACTTGCAATTCCAATTCTGCTCAGCACCAAGAGACTTCAGAGGAACTTTTAATCTACACTCCACATCACTTCAGTCCTACTTGTAACTACAGGCCACAAAATTCAGACCATTACTTTTGCAAGAGGCTGAATGTGTCAGAAGTTATAGCCTCAAATTTGAAAGGAATTAGGCTCATTAAGCTGCATTTTTAACTGATGTGAGACTAAGTATAAAATAATCTCAGTCCAGAACTAAACCTGATACATATTCCTGCGGGAAACTTATTTTCCCAGTAATGACTAGACTGAACAATAAAGTGTAATGATTTATAATCCTACAGTTCCACAATATTAAAAAATCTTCACCAGATAATCCATGCCAATAATCCAGAAATTGGTTCTCTAAAAAAGCTGCATGATCATCTTACTTCAGCTGACTGCTGGCACTGTACCACACATGTCAGCAGATTCTCCTCTTTGTCTGTGTAACCAAATGGATCTAAATGAAAATGTACACTTGATGAGATTAATGGAGTGTTACCTAACCCTGAGCTGCAGGAATCATATTCTGTGGTGAGATAACAAAGACTTACTGTTAGAGGATGATAATTCCTAAAAGTTAAGTCTATTAACCTTTAAACAAGTACTTTAAAAAGTAGCTTGGAAAGCCACCAAAACCTGATCAATTTAAATGAGTTCAAGAAACTCCTTCTTTAACATTAAAGAAACATTTTTTTCATAATTCAAACAAAACATGCAAACTTTCTCTTTCAAGTGAGTTCCATCCTGGATTGCAAGACCAGCAGACAGCAGCTATAAAACTGCTGTTCATGTTAGAGATTGGCAGAAAAAAAATATCAAAAATTTTGCTTATATTTGTGAATCTGTAGAAGCAGTCAGAGTTATAATGGAATGGGTTCTAGTCCATGTAATTAGTTCATTTAGTTGTCTCATAATAGTATCTACCACACTAAGATATAGATTCAAGCACTATTAAATATAAAAATCTTGACCTTTAATCCATTTGTAAGAGGTCACAAAAGCAAAGTGAGCTCTGACAGGTTCTGTCCTGCCCAGTTGTCTTAAAAATTCCTGATCACATCACTGGTTAGTAACTCAGTGTTTTCCAAGTTCAAATTGATCTTGGTCAAAGAAAAATAAGCAAGTTAATCAATGGTTACAGTGAAGATAAAAGAATATCTTTGGTAAGATACAAAAAAATATTACATTGGGGAAGAAGAATCTGTTTTGCAACAATGTAATTGTTTTCCATAAACTTAAATTAATTATAATTGCATTTACCTCCTTTAACTCTATATTAATGAAATCTTGTATCAGCATCCTGCATTTTGCCTCAGACCGATGTTAGAGAAGTCTTCATTGCTCTATAGAATGTTTCAACTAGTAAAATAATTAGAAGATGTTACCTCTGTTTATAAACCTTCATTTTCTTACATCCCCAGGCTACCACAGATACAGCAACACTATTACTAGATAACTCACTGTCTGCAAAATACACCATTAAATTTAGAGAATATAAAGTTGTAGAGTTAGAAACACAAAGGAAGCTTGGTCAAGTTGAGACTATGCTTTAAGAGTTGGAAAGAAAAAGCCCCAATATGGAGAGTGAGAGAAGTTCTGACCTCTCACTGGGGTGCCTGTGGGAGGGAGACGATGGAGCTTTAGAACTGATGCAACAAAATCTCTTGTGCATTTCAGAGCTGCACACCACAACTGCAGAGCTGTTGCGCTGAACAACAAGAGCTGCTTCATTGCAATTTTTCACTGGAAAGAGAGAAGAGTTTATGTTGAGGAAATGGGTACAGAAGCCACAGAAAGAGTACCTGGAACATATTCAGGAGAGCTGGAAAAACATGGAGATCCAAGCACTTTGAGCTAACCCAATTTCAGGTATAATTTTTTTGTAGTATGGCTGTTCCATAAGTTATTTGGGTAAACGGATAAGGACTAGTCTGCTTTATGCCCCTTCCATTGATGATTACATCTGGTCACTAATTCTGTGCCAAGATACACAGTTCTTGCCTAAAAACTGAGATGGAGGGACAGAAGAATGTTGCTCTTTTTCCAAAAAAGGAACCATATGCTCATATGCGCATCTTTTGAAACCAGCATAGATCTGCTAAGCACTCAGTCAACTTCCATGCTTACAATACAAGGGCATCTGGAGGAGCCACGTGCACTACGGCAAACCTAAATTATTGTGACTGATATTTACGTCTAATCAGTCCCACAGATGTGACAGGATTATTCTGCCTGGGTTTTTTAGTCTCAGCACTCTGAGTCATGTAAAGTGTCAGTTATACTGAAGTTAATAAGAAAATATTTAATTTGCTAAGTGCAAGATCATAAAATGAATCAGTCTCTGAAGAAACAGGATTAGTTAAAAAACAACAAGCGATAATTGCCTGTAATTTTGTTAAAAAAAAAAAAAAAGCAAACTATGACAATATAAAATCTAGTTCCGTCTAATTTTCCACATGCAAGTCAGATTATTTAAATTCATGAATAATGGATGTATCTCTTTTACGATGTCTTGTTGCTTTCTATAGCATGAAAAGACAAGCATTATGCAAATACAACATCTTAAAACAGTCTCTTGTCAAACAGGCATCGTTTTCTATTTTTCTGTTGCTAATATAATTGACAAAATACTTGATACTACCGATTATGCTTTTTCTTGTAAACCACTTATTTTACAGACTTAAACAGCTGTGGTTTTGCCTTAATGAGCTTGTGATTGTGTTAAAAAGTTGTAACCATGCTGTGAAAGAGCAATAGGCAAAGTCTTAGGCATACTATCCTACCAGTTGGTAAACAGCATTTCGTGGCAATAAAGGTATAATTCAATCAACATTGGTACATTTCTAAAAAAGGGAGAAGGTTATTATTATTCTTCTCCTCCTCAAGTACTCATATCCACATGAAATGAATAGAGTTTTAATTTGCAAATCTAAATGTAGATGTTCTTGATTTATATAGAATCTCTTCAGAGTTCTGCAAACATCTGTCACTATTAATAATTCCAGGTCCCACCCTAGTACATGTTAAGTCAATTCAGGTCCCCTCAAAATTTCTTTTAGGATCCTTTGTATTTGCTATAAAATTAGACCACAGGCTAATTCAAACCTAGAGGCTTCAACCTAAGAGAAAACAAGGTTACAATTAAGGCATAAGTCTTGTTCATTCCTACATTACACCATTTCTGCGAAGGAAGCCTGACTGACTTCTACAGCAATAAAACAATTACAACAAAGTGGCAACTTCCGACCAAAGATTTTGTTTGGAAACACTGCAAAATTATTTGTCATTAAAGTACCTCAAACTTTTCAAGTACCACATCAGATTAATTCTACAGTGTTACAGACTTTGAAAGAAAAACTCAGTTCTGAAAAACATCACTTTCAGTTTGAAGAGATAATTGGTATCAAGCCAACAGAAACTTCATGAAGTTCCATGAGAAGTATAGAGTTCAACACCTGAGGCAGAAAACTCTGATGTATTGCGACAGACTGGGGACCAACTGGCTGAAGAACAACTCAGCTGAAAAGCTTCTGGAGTCATCATGTTGGATCTCAAGTTGCATATTAGCCAATAGAGTGCCTTCATACAAACCAAACAACAAACATATTAGGAGGATCATGGCCAGCAAACTGCAGGAAGTGATTACATCTCTTTCTACATGGCCTTGGCAAGGCACGCTTGGAATAGTGTATCTAGGTTTGTGCCACCTATTTTGAATAGAAAATTGAGATAACTGGAGAAAGTACAGGAGAGGGCTCTTGTGGCAGAGGACATGTGGCCTACAAGGAGAAGACGAGAGAAAAAGTCTCGTTTAGTTTGACAACGAGAAGATGAAGACTGAGAGGAACTAATTTCAGTCTACAAGAACTAACTGAAGGGGAATTACAAAAATGATGGTGTCAAACATCTCAGACAATGGCCTCAAGTTGAAGTTCACACTGGACATTTGGAAAAAGTTTTTCACCAGAAAGGTACTGAACCTTTGAACAGGTTACCCAGAAAGGCCATGGAAACTCCATCCCTGGAGATTTTCAGGACTCAGCTAGATGAAGTCACAGCTGACATGACTTAGATCCAGCAACAGTCTTACTAGAAGTGGGAGGTTGGACTAGATGAATTCCAGAGATCCATTCCAACCAATATTTCTATGATTCCATGTGAGGAACTGAAAGCCAGCGTGTAGACTTAAACATGCTTATCCTTGAAGAAATAGCAAGTTTTTATTAGTTTGTTTAAACTGGAGAAAGTGGACTGCAGTTTGCATTACACAGCATATTATAACTAAACAAGTGCCATCTTCAGAGCTACCTTTCTTTTTATTGCAGCTACACTAAAATGAAGCTACTTCAGCAGGAAGAAAGCTGAGATCTAAGAATCCCAACTAGAGACAAATGCCTTTGAGAAATGGAATTCTCTTGTTTCTCTCCTCCGCATTTCTTCACTCATCTTTGCAGCTTGTTTGAAGTCACTTCTAAGGTGCTTCATTTTCCCTGCTGTATGTTGAGCACCTGTGCTCTTAACATTAACTGGTAAACTTAAGGACTGCAACAACCAGGCAGTATGTGCCAGTGGAGCTTCTGAACTCTGCAGCACCTCTCCTGAAAAAGATGGGTTAATAAGGGAGACTGTCATTTTACTTTTAGATATTTTGTAAATACAAAAAAAAAATAAATTGGAATATGCTACACAGTAAAGATTTGCAGGATATATTTCATACAAAGAATAGTCTAATTAGATGCCAGCTTTTTTACTAGTGTTAAAAAGGTGCAAGACCATCCTGTTTGGTTTTCTTTCCTTCAAGTATATACCAAGGCTGGAAGAGGTATGGAAGATGAATTATAAGCTTCACAACAAGAAGCCTTTTTAAATTTCTGGTGTTAAAAGTATTTTTAAAAAGCACATAGCTCACAGTTGTTGGTGACAAACAAATCTATCACTGCTAACTGCGACACTGAACCAATGTTTTTCCATCATTTGTCTGGCTTATAGATTTTAAAATGTTGATTCTACTGGGCTAGGGCTTTTTCCTTAGTGACGAAGCAACACCGTTTTGTCCCTGCACATTATGTATGTGCATGTATGTATACTGACCACAACAGTTTAACTAATTCTCGTTAACTTCACAGACCTGGAAGTAACATTTGCCATGCAGGATAACTGATACTTTCTCTCTGTGATGGCACTTCTGCTATTACAATCTTTGTGTTTTAGTTTATGGAGTTAAAGAGTTCCTTCTCTCCTGGCCACTCCGAAGCAATCTTGGTGATTCATAGAATCCTCCATGAAAACTCGAATTCTGAAGAAAATATGTCCAAGTTATGTTCTGTTTGAACATCTGTGTACCTGGACAACAGTTTAGGAATGAAATTCAATTTTAATTTTTGTTGTGCATTTTTTCCAGTGTTGCACTAAATTGGCATGTTTCTTATTCTAGATTTTCCCACAACATGCTTTTCTGTTAAGTAAAACTTGTTTGTGTTTAGTTTTATACCCTTAGTCTTGTTGATCACTAAGTACAGTGACACCGGGCCTGTTAGGATTGCATCGACAGCTCTGAAAGTCTCTTGGCTTTACCGCAAGCCTTGGTATGGTCTGACAGCATAGTATCAATACCAGCACAGATACAGTGAGGCCATCCTGAGTTTTGTCTGGGTTCCCAGGAATGGTCCCTAATATCTACAGAGCTGTCTCATGGTCTGAAAAGATTGGCATGGATTAGAATGACACAAAGCTTCACTTTTGTATTTCATGATGGTGAAATTTGGAAGAAGCACTGGGAAAAGAATAATGTAAAACTGAGTGTGTCAACACTGCTATTCCCTCCTTTGAAACAAAAAGTTTTCTTGAGGCTATTTTAGCCTCATGTAAACAAAAATCTCTTCTTACCTCTGCATTAGTGCCTAGATAAACCAGCAAACCAAAACAAATTACAGAGAAACAACAACCAGAAATGAGTTTACATTTGCACTTCAATCAGTTTTAAATTTTTTCCGTGTGTTGTTTCACTGTTTGACCTACATGTGCAAATATACTCTATATGCTTTTTTAAATAAAAATCTGGTTTGAATGTTCCCTGCGAGTATAACACTCCTTCCTTGTGCCTCCAGCTAAAAAATGTTACTATTCTTTAACTTTTTACTCAGTTTAATCAATCTGACATGTTCAAGGCAAAAAAAAAAAAAATCTCAGCAATTCAACTTAAGAAGAAGAACCTCTACGCCTTCCAATCAGTGACCCACTATTGCTGGCAAGCATTAATTTTGTGTTTCTATCAAGTAAATAAAAATCTACGCCTAGATTAAACAGTCATAACTTGGTCATTTGCCTGCAGTTGGTTCATTTGCAAAGATTTTCGTGTATTATGTTTTATAGATTAATCAGTAAATGTAACCTACCTGCCTGTCTTCGAACTCCACTACTTTAAGCTTTTTATTCCTTATCTGTCCATTTTTTCCATATTGCAGATGAAAAAAAAACAAACCAATAACCCACACTTTGGGTAGGCACTAAATGGAATTCTGCTTTATGTTCCATGAAAGTACTACATACTTCTCTATTTCCATAGAAATGCTTCTCAGTAAAAATAAGAAAGCAGAACATTCTAGAGAAGAGAAACAGGCCTTTGGGATAGTTTTTCAGTCCATAAGAACAGATATATTGTTACCTTCTGATGTTGCATCCAATTCCTTTGTTGTCTCCACATCTGATATCCTCCTTAAGAAGGCAGTGCTGTCTGGATATCTAGTTGGAGTACCACAGCTAAAAGGTTGCACTTTTTAACGTGGAAATGATTCATTTGCACTTTCTTTCCTTAATGCTGACTTGAAAGAAAACAGGATTTCTCAAAAAATGAAACCATTTCAACATTTTAGTAGAGAAAATTTTATGGGTCAGAAATGCGTTTCTCGAAAAAGTATGTAATAAAATCTTTAATGCATTCATTATCATGGTTTACACATAAAAAAACTTCAATGATAGAGTTGGGAATATAAAAACACTGATATGTATGGGAAATGTGAATGACTCTAAATAGGCTGGTATTTTATATTGGCGTAGTTGTAAGTCTGCCTTTCTCTAACCACCCTGACAGGCTGACCCCCCACCAGAGCTGCCTGTGACTGAAGATCCAAGGCCCAGCTCTGATACAGCTGTTGTGTAACCTCAGCTCTGGCTGCTAGGCAAATTGCAAGGTGAGGAAGAGCAACAGAAAGATCCGTAAAGACAGGCAAGATAAGAAAGGAAACATTGCAAATAGAGGATTTCTGAGATAAGAATCCTTAGTGGTTTAAGGAGAAAAGAAATACAACCTATAAAGGTATAAAAACTTTCAGGAAAAAACAGGGAATCAGAGCAGGACACTTCAGTACCATCAAGGATCTGCTCCAAGGAGGAACAGAAGTCAACCTTTCCCCTCTTGACTGATAGTTGTCTGGCCAGCAAACGTTCCCCAGGTGTCTTACTGGGGTTGGGAGCATACCAATGCTTAGCTGAGTAGCTCGTTAATCCTAGTGATTTTTTGTGTGTTTTAGCCAATAGGAAACTTATTTCTGCATTTGACTTGGATATGTTCTGTATGCAGAGTGTTCAGGCACCTTTTACCATTCACTAAGAGCAAAGTGACTCCTCTGCAATCACAGAGGGAAGGTAACTTACACAATAAGGGCCCTACATGTACAGTGCACAACCAAGATGCAATAGAAATAAAGAGATCTGGCTATACGCAGTAGAAATATCAGGATTTCAAATAGTGAGGGGGTGTTTTCTGGAGGAAAAATGGAGCTTTACCTTCAAAGAAAGGAAGCTATTCTTCTTTAAAATAATAATAAACAAATCTTTATTTTGAGGCCTGCAAAATATGTTAGACAAACCAAAAGTTTATACAACATGGATACTTGCAGTTGCAAGGATCCTTATTGAATGACCCAAAAGGTCACCTTCCAGTCTTAAGTCCATTTTTTTATTAATATCTGGTTCTGTTTCATAGTCTAACAAACAAAAAACCTAAGCTTTGCAAAATCAGTCAGACTTGCTCCTCTAAATTTTATGCTATCAGGTGTTAAGAATTGTAAGGCATGCATATCAATTTCTGCTTTTGGCTTGAAGATTATCTACACAAGAAGGAGCTAAAAAGGAGCAGGCAAGTCAGGAAAGGACTATGAATCATGGGGTTTTTTGAAAGGAATATTTAGACAAGTTCTGAATTTTTATTTGTAAGCCATGCATTCTGATGCCTAGGATAGGGAACATAGGAACTAGCTCTGCTGCCTCAATAGAAGAAAAGGAAATTACTAAATTATTTATTAAAGTCAAAGTTATTAATCAGGGAGGAACCTTTCATTATTTAAGTGATAATAACATCAAGAGAATTAGGGAAAAAGGGTCTGATCAAGTCCATATTTGTGCTGTTCTGAATCACTGTCTTATGGCGAAGTCTGAGCACAGGTGTAAGCTTAATTCCCAGGCAGCATCTTCTGACAAATAGAAAGTCTCAAAAACTGAGTCTATATTAGCTAATTAAACAGGGCCAGGACAGTCTCAAGCACTGTCTTGCAGTTCTTCATACTGTTTAACGTATTTAACTCTTAGCATGTTCCTTTGCTGTGGCTTTGCTGGATCAGCTGCTGCTCGCCCAAGTTACGCCACATTGCTAGAACAGCACAGGCCAGGCTCTTAGCTCTTACTCCCAACAGACAGCATTATATGGCCACAATATTTAAAGTAGATAAAGAAAAGAAACATTGGTCATATGAGTGTAAGTCATAATGTGACACTTGTTTTAAGAGTTAGAGAACAGGTTCAGGTGTATTTTATTTAGTAATACAGACAGAGCCCTATGGCGTGGACTAACACAGGGCGGGAGTTACACAGAGGCAACATGCTGGGGACTGCGTAAGAAATGTATCATGCTTTCCCAGAGCAGGTTGTAGAGCTTTGAAAATTAATAACCTTCAGTATTCCTAAATTTCAATGAAGGCAATAGAAAGGTGAGATTTTCATAGTGATAAGAAGCTAAAACTTTCCCTAAATACATAGTTTATCTAGGACAAAATAATTTTATTGCACTATCGATCATAATGATCTATATTATAAGAAATATTGCCACTAAAAATATAGTTCCCATTGAAGGTCTTGTCTAAACAACAACAAAAAAAGTATCACTATAACTAAATTGTTAAATTACTAAATCCCCTGTACAGCATAAGTAAAGAAAATTCACGTAACATGCTAATCTTGATATGGACTTTTTCCTCCAGAAGGAATGACTATAAACCATACTGGTAGTACACTTTTGTAACATAACTACATTCACACTACAATTTGTAACACTTGGAACTACATTAACTAAAAATAAAATCACAAGTTTAGTGGACATTATCATAGCAAGCAAGTACCCTATTCAACAAAATTGTCTTATTTGCTAAAATAAACAGTTGCAGTAATAAATAAAGGTTTTCTTGTAGGGTTGAAGCATCTGATAAATACCAAGTGAATGATGTATCTTAAGCAGTGATATAACATTTGAGGTGCTTAGACATATATTCAGGTCACCTAGATTCTGACTGAACTGGAATGCAGGTCAGCTTTCAGTGACCAAATATTTTCACCATTTTTGGGATGCTCTTTAGATACTTATTTTGGGAAGGCAGGGGACAAGACAAATGTTTCCACCTTATTTTTCTTTCTTTTTGTCACTATACGTTTTATAATCTCAATGGAACATATAATCCAGGATTATAATCTTCTGTAAACATGGAATGAAACTGCCCTCAATATTTCTGGAAATACTTTGGGATGAGGAAATTAGTAGATACGAGTTGTCCAAAAATATAAAAGGCGTCATAGTATTCTAAACAATTCATTGATTTGAGGCAGACAAAGGCAAAATACTGAAGATAGTGCACTAAAATAAACACTTTAATAATTCATCCAAAAGAGTGATGACTGTGGACTGACTGACCATGCAACAATAAACAACAATAAATGACTGTCCAGCCAAAAAGCTGTTGGGTGTCCAGCCAACAATCTGATTTCCATAATTGTGTGAGCTACAGCTGGCAACCTTGGGTGCCTGAGAAAAGGAAAAGCCATAGGAAACATTTCATAATATTATGAAGATTCAGATCCTTTCCATTCTTCATACAAGTTTTCCTAAACAGAATTAGTTTTTTCACTACAGCCCAATCCATTGTTTAAAAATAATTAAGTTCTTCTTTGAAAAAGTGCTGCTGTGAGAAAATGAAGTTTAATCTTATTTGGTATTAACAAGTATTTTAACTTTATATTCATTCATGGATAATTCTTTGAGAGCATAGGTTTATTCTCTTTGCATTTCCTTTCTACTTTTAAAAAGGTATTAATAAGTACCAAATGAAAAAAAGACGCCGGTATTCTGCCTCTCTTGCCTTCTTTATTAGGTTGCTAGGATAATACACTTATGTTTTCTCAGGAGCTCTCTGCCTGATAAGCCATAGCTCTATGATATAAGTTTCTAAAATATACCTACATGTACTGTATATCAGATTAACTTCCCTGTAGGCAATCTTGGAGCTAGTGCTGCAGAGTATGTCAGTGTTACAATATTTTAGTGGCTTTTTTAGAAGCAGTTCTTGCACATCACAAATGTTCACAAGTCTTTTAAAATGAAACAGTATTTGCCTAAAACTTAATTGATAAATTAACTTAGTCAATGTAAAACACAATAAAGATACAAAATGTGGACCTTAGAAGTGTCTGTGTTTCAATGAATTCCATCTGTTTATGTCAAATATTACAATTCTTTGTCCTGAACATTCACTTAATTAATCTCTCTGCTTACAAGACCTTCAAAAACAAAATGTTTACATGTGCTTTTTCTACAAAGGTTAAGTTGAATAAACAGAAGATGTCATTAATTATTCTTAATTCCTAGATTTAATTAATTAATTAATTAATTAAGTTAATAAATGAAAAAATACAAAATCAAGTAATTCAAAACTAAGGTCCCAATTAGACATCCAACAAGTTGAAAGTATGGACATGTGCAAATAGCAGTAACCCATACATTTTTACGTTGCTTTCAGGCACTGCTTGCCTATCTCACTTTCTTTAAATTTCTTTAAAGTGATTGTAAATTTTGGATCAGGAATTCTTTCTTTAAGGGCTCTTCATTGAAAAGGTACTGCAACAGAACAGCAAATTTTACAACACAATCTTGTTTAACAGCTTTTCCTAAAGAAGATAATGACTGTAGAAATGTAAATTGGAAGACACAATGCTTTTACAGCCTGAGAGGGATATTAAAAATGTGTTAGCACTGCTTTTGTAGCTGACTTCACGACATATCTTTCTTATACCAACTCTGAAAGTACCACCAACGTAGGCTTTCCTGCAAGTACTATAACATCCTAATTGGCCATATCAAGTATTTAATCTGAATTGTATGAAAACTGTTTGCTGTATAGACAGAGCCCGGTTCCATGGGCACAGAATCTGCCATGTAGTTGACACGTGATTTTATTTCCTTCATTAGAAATAAAGGAATATCTGTAGCATTCATGAGCCATGTATGAGAACATGCTGTGGATCCACAAAACAGTATCACTGTACATTTTCAAATGCCTCAAATGACAGCATTATGATCCAGAGATGATAATTTCAATACCAATATTTAACTGTTTCACTGCTGATAACTTTTAACAACTATCTAATTAGTGCCAAAGTTTAGCAGCACAACCACAATTGCTTACTCCCACCTACCCAGGAGGTAAAAACTGTTCCCAGCCAACCTGCCAAATCTTCACCTATGGCTGGTAACAATTAGACCTTTTCAATATAAAATCTACAGTATGTCAAAAACAAAAACATAAAACATCATAAACTGGTTCAAATTCAGTGTGAAAACAGACCACAAGAACCCTATAGACATGTTTCCACACTTAATTCAATAACTAAATCATTCTGTTGAATGTGTTGCTGTGTATTTCTCCAGCTGCAACTAAAAATGCATCTGAAGTAGCTACAGCATAACCACCCAAGTGATACCAAAAAGATCTTGAAGAATATGTCTTGTCTAACAATGTGCATTGGCGCTGAAGTTGGACGTTAATGAAAATGCCTTTGATGTGCCATTTGTTTAAGGTGGCACTGCATATTTCTGCCTGTTGTGTCTATCTTAATCCAGTACTTGGAGAAATCAAGCAGTTGAGGCCAATGAGTAAATTCATTTTTGTTATAGCTGAAAAAGAAGTTAAAATCTCAGGGCTGGGTCTTCAATTCCCATGGCTATTAAACGGAAAAGTTCATGAGTGTCCTCTTTAGAAAACGTGGGGAAAACGCCTTAAAGATATTCACTCTGAGTATGAGTAACCTTAGCTCAAGGTCACAGAATTAAGTTTCCTTTTGAAAGCCATTGAGACTGATGAAGTTTGCACTGATGAATGCACGCTAAGCAAGAAGTGGTCTGAACAGACTGAGGGATTTAGATCGAATTAGCCATTCAGATGGAATTCAGTTGCTTTGCTGCTCATTATTAAATTATAATAGATCTTGCAGAGGACCTATGTAAATGCTTCCCATTGCCATCTCGAGGCACTGGAACTTTGTAAACCCAGGCAGATGAATGAAAATACTTGATTTCGTTTGCCTCCACAGCTAGGCAATGCCAGAGAACAGTCAATCAACGTGTCTGAGACTTGACCTTCCAACAGTGAGATACAAGTACAAATGAAAAGGTATTTGGGCAGTCTGAATGTGCCTCCAAGCCTTCAAAGGAACTAGGAGATTATTCTGTAAGTGTGTAAAGACGCAGCCTTCACTGGAGACGTCACCAAGTAAAGACGTGTTACCTGTGAGTTCAAATTCCAGAATGAGGACAGAGCTGTCTGAGGTACAATGACAAGAAATAATGACCACACCAGCCAAGAACAATAACGTGTAGTCTAGAGCTTTTATTTCCTGGTTCCAGAATATATCTTATTAATGGAACAAAACATACTTGTGCCATAACTATTGAAAGGATCTAATGGTAAACCACAAGATCAATACTTAAGTCATAGACATGGTTCACATGTTGGTAATTGTGAAATTGTGAAAGAGGAGTATTTCAGCTTTTGATATTTACTGTAAGATGTTTTGCAAAATACTGTGTGAACTGTATTTTAATGATGGTTTTATTTCCCCCAAAGGTGATACTTGTGTTTCTGTTTTCTTCAGAAGAGCATTACTTATAAGCTCTTCTCAAATACCAAGAGAAAAACAAATGAAGTTATGTGGATCAACAGTAAAACCACAGAATACTTATTTCTAATTTAGCTTTATTTTAATTGTTCACAATCTTGCCATGGTGTCTAGATAAAATGGTAGCCATAGCAACTACGTATCAGGTACCAGATAGAAATCAGTATCAAATCCATCCACTATATACAAAAATTTTAGGACAGAGCTAAGAGAAAACAACTAATGAATATTCATGCATCAAATTTGTCATATTGAGAAGCTAAATTCATATACATTACCTCAGCAGATTATGTTTTATGTATAAGGAACTGTGCAAAATGTTACTCTGATGATGAAAATTCAGACATGAGAGCAACTCTAAACAATAGAAGGTAACTGCTGAGGTACAGAGCTTCCCTTCAGGACAAAACAGCATCTGTCTCCACCAAGTGACCATTTTACTAAGAAGTAATTTTACTTAGGTAAAAGCACTATCAAATATACATAAAATAAGGCATACTACTTCAACCTCAGTGTGGCTACATATTTTAAAAAAATATTAAAAACCACATAGAACAAAACTGGTTTACCTAATTCTGTTCTCAATAAACACATGCTACAATTTCGATTTCAGTGAGACATGACTACATTTAAAGCCAGCATAGTGGTAGATGCAGTTTTATTGTAAACATTCCGTTTTCTAAATAGAATTTCTCAGTTGTGGGAAGCATGAAAAGAACAATCAGCTTAAACAGAACAGTTTCCAAGCCTGATCTCAAGGCACAAAAGGAAACTATTTTTACCTACCTTTACAAAATGACTTTTTACCACACTCCAGCATAAGCAAAAGACTGATTCTTAAACCCTTGCTGGTGTAAAAGCCTGGCCTGGCTTTTTTTCATAACACTGTTCCTATGGGAGATCAGAATTATTCATTATTCCATTTTGCAGCCTCATTTATGGTGTTTTAACATGACAAAGAAGTTAAAGGAGTATTAATAATCATTCTCTTAATGAACTTGCATTTAAAGGCACCAATTAAGCAGCTTTTAGTCGAAGAGCGTGCTTGTTCCAAAGAAATAATGCATTTTACACAGCTAACCAGCTATGCAAAAGCTTCTCTCTGAATCAAGCTCAGTATTTCAAAAACTGAAAGACCAGGTTCTGATCTGCTACAAGAACTGAAGATGGTCACAGCCTTATTTCACCATTCACTACATTTGTTTATCTGTTGGCCTGGCTGGGATTACTGAAATGCAGTGTGTAGCCACACTGAAAAAGCAGCAGGCTGTGAGCAGACCAGCAACCTTTTCGTGTGCATGTCTAGTCATAATGCACATATGTGATGGGTCTAATTCCTTAAGAAACAAACTCAAAGATTAAGCCAATGCACATTTCAATCTAACCACATTTATGTTTAAAAAGTTCATCACAACAGCTCACAGGTGGTAAGTTCAAATGAAGACTTTTATAATTAAGACCAATAGTTTTCACAATGACATCAGACAGTTTTTTTTAAATTTAGTTCCTGATTACAGCATGTATTTTCACATCTTTGGATTCAAATCAGGTTTTGTAGGACTGATAGTTTTCAAAAAGCTTTGGAAAAAAATGTACTGACACAAATATAAATTTAGTTAAAGCATACTACTAATTTCAGAGGTGACATGAATCTTTTTCAGGGAGAGAAGCAATTTTAAGAAGTTACTACATGTCGGCTCAGCAGCAACTGGTAGAATGTCCATTTCCTCTTGAGTTGGTGGCAGTCATATAGAGCTACACTTCTAATCCTTGAGTTCACTGCTTCATCATTGATATCTACCTGCTCTAAGAAGAAATTTCAGATAACTAGTTTCACTAAAATTTCAGGTTATTCTTCCTCTGTGTCAACTTGCCCAATATTATTGCTCTATCAGTGGAATTTTATTAGTTTCTTCCTCTCATCTAATTCAAAAGACACTATGACAAAGGAGCTGTCATGCAGATTATTCTTTTTTAAGAGGTAATGTTTAATCAAAAAGGCAATATGACACATGAGTCTGCGTATTCTTTGGGCTTTGTTAGAGGTCTGCTCAGTTAGCATGATCCCTTCTCCTGAATCCAGTAACACACCAGCATTTTTCATTTTGCCTCTTAGCACTTTTTATAGGGGAAATTCCCATCATAAAAGAAGATCTGTATAAGCAAAGGGTGAATTATATTCTTCAAAAACATTTGAGAATAGTGTATAGCACTTAAGTCACATCTCTTTGTCTCCTCAAGGGTATATTCTTAGTCCTTGATTATTCACTGCATGGTCTGCATTGGACAGAAGTAACGTGATATAGTCCTGTCTGTGAAAGCGTTATCTATATACCTTGGGGAAAAAAAATCCTGTAGATCATTCTACTGTGACAACCCCATGGCCACTGAAAAAAAAGAAAATAGAGTAATCAGGGGCTCTTTTTCCCAAAAAGCAAAACCATATGTCCTGGTTTTGTTAAAAACAAGTTTCTCTTTTAGTGAATTTTGCCTGTCAGCTAAAGCCTTCATATTAACTGCATTTTCCTGGAGAACCAGACACATGTTTTGGTAAACCTAGCAATGGAATGCAAACTTATTGATAAGCACGGATGGACATCTCGCGAGATGGGCGACGAGAAGCAAGTGACCAAGAAGCTGACCAACTGTGTATAACATTCCATTCACGTGAATACTTCATATAAAAGTGGGAGATCACGAGGATCTCGTCCCTTTGTCCCTTTTCCCTTCTGCTTATGGCCGACATTAGGAGAGGACCTTGCTAGTTGTCCCTGCAAACTGAGGCCTAGTGAGAGACTGAATCCAGCTCCGGTTGGCTGCAGGGTCCAGTCCAGGACTTCAGGTGCCGGCTCTGCAGTTGCTGAGACTTTCAAGATTGGTTTTGTGTATTTTGTATTATTTTCTCTATTCTTATTAGTAGCATTAGTAAAACATCTTTAATTTTTTTCAACTCTCTTCTCTCTGTCCTTCTTTTCCTCCCAATCGCCTCTCCTTAGTGGAAAGGGGGGAGAGGGAGGGGCAAAAAGGGGGAAGTGGGGGGGAAGAGGGGGTTAACAATACATCTGCCAGGGTTTTATTGTCACCCCGCAATCTTAACCCTCGACACCATAATAAATCAAATCTTGTTCTGACCAGTCATTTCAGATGAGCCCTTTACTATTCTGTACATTCAAGTGAGTTCTTATTTATCATAGAAATATGCCATTTTAAGACTAGACAAGTCCTCCACATCAAAAAACTGTTGCCTTTTCTTAGACAGTTGAAAGGCCTATTAATGGGTACAGAACTGACATTTTTACTGGATTATCAGCTGTGTGGAATTAAATGCATAATAATAGAGATGATTCCTTGAGTAGGCTTGAGTATGTGGAGAAGCTACAGATACCAGATTACAAAAACTATCATTCTTGATTCCTTGAGTGATTAATAACAAGAAACGGGTGTCCACCTGGCCAGTTCAAATACACGTCAGTGGAACAGAAGAATCATTTGACCTATGAAAACTAGCTAGTTCTCTGAGCATCTCTTACAGCCTTAATCAAGGGGTTCTGATACTGCACTGAAACTTTGAGTCTCATCAGTCCCACCAAATAACTGCTAAGTGGACCTTATATTTCCACATCTCTTGCCTCCAGACCAAGAACAAAGCATATTGGAAAGGTATTTTTGGGAAGGCAGAACACTCACTATGCTACATCTGTTCTGTGAAATAAGAGAGGAGTGTGTACAAATTTTCTGTGCTTTCATAGAGCATTAGAAGTAAAGTGTTTACTTACTAATTGCACATTAATTACCAGAGTACTTGCAACACAAACCTATACTGTAATTAGCAGCACATGAAAATTGCAAGCTATCTAGCAAATCAACTTGAACTCCAGATGTATGTGTTAAAGTCAAATTGCCAAAGGTTAGAGTTGAAACATTGGTTCCAGGGAACATATAACTAATTTTAAGTCACAGTGAATTCTATAAAATTCCTTTTGTGTTTAAAATGAAACATATTCTTTAGTGTTGCACCTTCACAGCTTTAAGTCTAACCATCCAGTTTGCTTGGCAAGACTCTTTGAAATCATATCTTCAGTTCCCAGCCAGCAAGATGACTTAATTCCTTTAGCTTTAAAGAGTAATTAATTACATTTCAGATACTTCATCATCATTGGCCAGGTTGGTAACACAGATCTGATGTTTTTCCTGCCTAGTGTAGAAATTATTATAACAAAATAAAAAATAAATTTGGATAGAAAAGTTTTATGTTGCTTTTGGAATGCCATGATTTGTCTTCTAAGGCCTGCTTGTAACAACTATTTCAAAAATCAATTATTCATGTAGTAAAAGAAATGTAATCTTCAGTAAACTTCAGTAAACTCTTCGTATTTCTTAATGGTTTTGATTTTAACTTTAACCTTAATGATAATGTTCCAGCTACCCGTAATTCCTTTTTCTCCTTAAAACAAAATATTGTATTTAGTCATGCTGCCAGAAACAAAACAGACTCACAGTTCTTTGGCAGTCTCAATTTCTTTCCATTCTACATTTGCAAGTATTCTTTCAGTCAACTCTAAACAATTGCAGCTTTAGTTGTTACCATGAAGGGTAGTATCAGACTGACAGTTCTCTTTGGACTGCCACAGTTGTTTGTTCCCTCATCTTCTCCCCAGGGAGAACTGTATGTGCTGAGGAGCATTCTACTTTGGTAAAGCTTGTGGTTTTTTACTCAAGCACTACTGGTTACTGCAGGAAGGATGTGGAATTGTAACTGAAAGGTGACCCAGAAACAAAGCTTTTACTTAGACACTCCACAATGTGAGATTAGATTATACCAAAACTCAAGAACCAAAAGCATTTGAGGTCTGTTTCAGCATAAACAATGGCATAGATAATATATGCAAGTGCTTAAACTAAAGCCCAGTTTGACCTCATATTGTCTTTTTTTTTTTTCAACACGGCATAAGAAGCAGAACAAACTACCCTTTCTATACATTTTCATGCTCTTCATTTGTTTCTGAAGGCTGCAGGCTCCCTTTCGCCACAAGATTATTTATGATAGCCTCCCTTACGATTAAAGCATAGACATGAGAAGGATTGAGCCTGAGGCTTTAGTCTAAATCAATGTCTCTCTTTTTCTGCTTTAAAGTACTCTGCACAAGAGCTCTGGTACAGTATGTATCCTGTGAAACAAAGCCTAACAGCAGGCTCAGTTTGCTCCATCCTGAAGGTAAGGATTATTTTGCAACACTTTTCTTGTGTGCAAACTGAAGATGCCTCTGGAGCAGACAGAAGCCTCAAAGAGCACCATCTAGCAGGTCATGCAAAAACATACTAAACTTCTAAGCCTATGTTAAACCCTGGATTTTTGTGGTTTTTTTCCCAGTACCCAAACTCAGTAGTTTGAAGGTGGCTTTGACAGATCCATGTTGTTATGTGTAAGAGGAAATTCTTCTATGGAAAATTTGAGATAAAAGAACTTAAAGCTGGAAATATTCTCTATCAAAATATAATTTTCCCCACTTCAAATTGTCTTACATAATAACATTTTTTCCATGAATATAACTCGGCTTGTTTTGATTACAGTGCCACTATTTTAAAGCTTGTCAAAGTAGTACTCTTTTATAACAAATACAGCAGACAAGATTAATAATTTCTAGGAAATCAGTAATAGCTAAATGAATAAACTCAAGCACTTGTAGAAATTAAATGCTAGGACATTTTGATTACTTACAGGGTTTGTAGGGTCCAGCTGGACAGCCTTGTTAGCATCACCTATGCCAATTCTTTCATGCCTAACAAAGGTTCCACTTCCATTGCCACCTCAGGGTCCCTTTAATTCCACCAGCCTCTTTTCATAACATTTGTGGGAACAGAGTATCTCTGAGTTTCTGACACTTGGACTCTTGGCTGAAATAGGCCAACAAGATCAAATTTCTAGATTCAGGATTTGTGGTGTAATTACATGAGCCACTTTTCCTTTTGGAAACAAGCTACAGGTACTGTTGGAAGAAGACAGAAAATGAAGGAACCACAAGTGACTATTAGTCATGCTGCCTTCTGCAATACTGGTACCAGCTTAGGTACAACACTGACAGGACAACCCACAGCAGAACTTGGGCATGCTAGAACAGAAAATGCCAAAGTTTCACTGCTGCCCATAGCAGACATACTGTGGCTTCAACAAGATGACATTATATGCACTTGCAGCAAATTTTTACTGAATTCACACATCAAAAAATAATTCCTAGACAATTCCCATGGTGGTTTTGCTCACTGAAAAGTAAAATCCAGAAATAAAAAAAAACAGGCATGTTTGAGCCAAATTTATAACCTCTACTTTTTGAGAGACTTGTGACCTCTAACCACCAATGTGGCTAAATAAATACTTCGTCTATTGCAGCAGAGATGTAGGAAAACACACAGTGTAAATGTGCATCATTCTTACCACTAAAGCTTAGACTTCAAATACAAAAAGCAGACAGTTGGAAATAAGAGACCCAGAACGATGCAGATACGCCTCCACAGTCACAAAATAAACGGAAGCAGAGCTGACTGCAGAACTCACAAGCCCCAAGTTCCAAGCCTTGGTGAAGAACAGCTGGTGTTGCAATGGAGTTTTTTTACTGCTGTGTGGTTGTCCCTGACCACCTATATAGCTACTGATATCTTTCTGAAAAGGTGAGTATTCCTTTCTCTCTTCCCGTTGCACTCTCTGCATATCTGCAATGACTTATAATGCCAGAATAAACAACAAATCTTATCTTTCATCTTCTCCTTTGCCCGGTTTTACAAGGTATTATTGTTGTTAGTGCTGGTTTTAGATTTTAAAAATACATTTTGTAAAAAGACAGGTAGATTTATACAGAATTTTAATTTAATTAAAAACATCAGAATGACATGCCAAATATGGTCAGCAAACATCAAATAATGAAAAAAAATGAAGATAATAAAATATAAGAGCTGGTACCTGAATACATGCTATCATACATAGCAAATACACCCATAACATACATGTTTGATTATGAAACAATAGGGAAGAAATACCTAAAATGCAGACATTTTTAAGTAATTATTTTTACAATTTAGTCAAAAAGTTACATAATGCCTTTCTGAAATGGACCGCCATCTGCAGGAAACACAGATGCATGAATACTGATAGACCGTTTGCCTCTGCAACATCAAATTTCATTTTGTGCCTTAAACTGATACTTTAATTCCCCTGCAGGTCAAGGGAGGAAGAGTAGCTTGGAGTATCAATGAGAATTAAGTACTAATGAAGAACCTCCTGCAAAGAGAAGCAGCCCACTAGGCTGCCCGGCTGCTAAATTCACACTATCCTCAAGTGCAAAGTGATCTAAGATCCCTTTCAGACTCAAACAACACTGCCGTATGTGGATGAATGTCAAATGAAAGTATTTTTCTTACCCAGTTTTCCTGCTCTTTCTAACAGTCTGACTATGGTAAGAAACACGAAACAAAGAACAAAATCATCCCCATAAGCATATTTTTGTACCTGGAATTTCAATATTTGTTGACTAAATTTAATCAAAGTTCTAGAGAATCTTAGCACATTTCACATTTACATATGCTCTTCGACAAAATGCTGGTGTTTGGAGGATAGACTTGGAAACACAGCCAACCTGACACACCCTCTGAAGAAAAAGAGACGGGATCATGAACTATAAAGTTATGATTTAAGCAGCAGCATTACACTGCATCCAATATCATTACACCAAGTAAACACTGTCATTACAAACTTAATGATATTCTTGAGACATCCACATTAGCACCATTGGTCTTTTATTTATTTCAAATTACTGTTCTTATTTACCTCAGCAGGGCTCTGTACAATTACTCCCCAGACTGCTGAGACTCCTATGGGGATGATTTATGTTGTCATTCCAATATAATGTTTCCCATAATTGTACTGTGTTTAAAAAACATTAGAACCCAAGGGGCTAGACAAGGAGTTATAATATTAACAGCATACTCATATAAATCAATTTACTCCCTTGGAGGGGAAAAAAAATGAAAAAAGAAGTTAATAAGATTACAGAAGAACTGCAAAGCCAATGCAAGCCTAACATTTTAAGTGTGTTTAATCAATAACTGTAAATGCATCACAGATGAATTCTGGAAATGAAAACATAAACAGGAATCCATTTCCACGTGTGTAGTATTATGTAACTGGCATTAGTAGACTGATCACAAAAAAGCAGGAAAAACATCATTTCACTGCAAAGATTCAATCCCAGAAAGCAGTGAGCACTCCAAATGCTATAACTACACAATATTTTTAAGAGCTCTCGGACTTGTAAGATCAACCTAACATTAGTGGTAAACATAATTTTGTTATTGTATAATTTTAAAGATTTCAAGTACATTGCAGGGATCAAGAACTAACCCATGATTTCAGAAACACTGACTATTAAGGATAAAATCTAATGATAAGGGTTATGTGGGCAGAAAAACAGGGAACTTCAGCCTCTCTTTTCCATTACCTACTGTCTCATTTTATTTTAAAATACCTGATTTTATTTTTAAAAAATCTCACAAGTCAATTTTTAATACGCTTAATGCAATGTGAAGCATAAGATAACCTAATATGTTCAGAGGATGGATTACTTCTAGCTCAGTCTGATCTGAGCCTCTAAATGCAGTATTGTTTATTATATTCACTGATCTAATTTGGCTGTACTGTAGCTATATTCTAAGATGCAGCTGTCAATCACTTTAAGATAAATTTAGTGTAATAAGAAACTACAAGACTGAAACAGGACAACAAATATTAAAAACCACTATTCTGATATATTCCCTAAAGGAAAATGTAGCAGCTCACTAAACCCAGGATACAGAGGAGCAGGCTGTTATGTGACATACATATCATCAATCCCACTGCAGAAGGACCTTATGGGAAGATGAAACTTCTATTGCTTTAGTGAGTTTGTCCGAAGCCTCCTTATGGTGATCCCATGTTTTTTTTTTTCTTTTTTTTTTTTTTTTTGGCAAGGCTACAGCTAAACAATCAGAATCACAAGCTATTTTTTGCAGTTTTAATCTCACTTGAGTTTGTTGTACCCTAATGAAAACTACTTTTACTTTTTCCTGTGCAGCCATTATATCCAAGCACCTGTCCACTTCAGATGTCTCCTCAGAGGTAGCATCTCTCCTCAAGTAGCATCCATCTCAGGACAGACTCTGCTTCTGTAAAGGAGTCTGCTCTACAGGATGAAATGGAAATATGCTGCTTCACAGCAGCTGAAGATCTAACCCTTCAGTCATTAACTAGAATAATGAAACTTGCTGCTGATGCAAGAACTATATTATTGTTTCACATTAAAAATCTTCAGTACTTCTAATAAGAAAATAGACGTTTCATAAATCTGACAAATTGATTTTAAATGCTGCAAAGTTACCATGACACTAAGCCACAAAAAATTATTTATTTCAGGCTTGTAAAAGAAAAAGAAAAAAAGAAAAAGAAAAAGAAAGAAAAAGAAAAAGAAAAAGAAAAAGAAAAAGAAAAAGAAAAAGAAAAAGAAAAAGAAAAAGAAAAAGAAAAAGAAAAAGAAAAGGAAAAAGAAAAAGAAAAAGAAAAAGAAAAAGAAAAAGAAAAAGAAAAAGAAAAAGAAAAAGAAAAAGAAAAAGAAAAGGAAAAAGAAAAAGAAAAAGAAAAAGAAAAGGAAAAAGAAAAAGAAAAAGAAAAAGAAAAAGAAAAAGAAAAAGAAAAAGAAAAAGAAAAAGAAAAGGAAAAAGAAAAAGAAAAAGAAAAAGAAAAAGAAAAAGAAAAAGAAAAAGAAAAAGAAAAAGAAAAAGAAAAAGAAAAAGAAAAAGAAAAAGGAAAAATCAGTATTTTGAATTCCATTCCATTCAGATCACGCATATGCTTCAGATTGAACTGCTTAGGTAAACAGAGCTATTGTCATGGTTAAATTTTGGCACCTGGGAAAACAGTAGGAGTGCAGCTGGTTGGAAATTGTATTACCAAAAAAAGTTTAATTAGAAAACATGAAGTTGTTCAGCACCAAGTATTTCATTTAAGCAGCTACTCCAGAAGTAAGAAATCTGGAAAATCCAAGTAGCATACTTCAGGACAGGTTACCTGAAGATTTCATCCTGGAGTCAAAAAAATCCCTGCAAGCACAGACACTATAGCAATTGCAAAATGTGCTGGTGGCAACTGCAGCAGAGGCAGGACCTCTAAATGCTCCATGCTTTAAACTTACAGCAAAAGATAAAATAATAAATAATAATAAATAATAAATAATTCCTAATGAACAGCAAGACCAGTAGCTGGAGCTTGGCTATTGATTGCAATGCAGTCAGACATAAACACCATTTAGAAGTTGTGGGAAGAAGAAAGGTGAAGACTTGGAGGGGAGTCTGAGAAGTAACTTGAAAATTAGTCTTCATGCTGTTTAAATTTATAGCCAGACCTTTTGTAAGAATTTTCTCTTACACATAGGCAAGGTGTCCTCCCCATTTATATCAACTTTGGGGACAATAACATTGCCAGAGGTGCTGGCCCTATGGCCCTGAATTGACATTCATCAGTCAGACTGAAGTTCTCCTCCAGACCTAAGGTAAGAGATAAATGGGGGTGGCACAAGAAGAAGCATCGAGCAGAAAGTGGAAGCAAATTAATTTCACTGTGGCCCATCCACTGCGTGTTGGGTGGTATCAGCTGATACTGGAGAAAATTGGAATTCTTTCCTCCTGCACAGCTGCCTGTTGGATTGGAAATCTGGCTTGAATAAGGTTGTCCTTCTGAACAGCCGTAAGCATTGCTGTGATCTGTGCCTGTTTCAGACTGCCCTGTCTTAAGAAAAATAAAAGAACACCAGAAGACTAATAATTGTCATACAAAGAATGTCATGCACACGTTGATTAGTCAGTCACTATTACCTTCTTTAGGGAAAACCAGGCAGATCTCGTGAATTAAATGGATATAACCTTTACCCCAGTCTTTTCACAGCAGGGTTTTAGTTGCTTCCCAAACCAGTTTTAAAAGTTAGATCTATTTGGGAGCATGGTCCCATTCCTTGAAAAATATAGTTGTTCGATGTTAGCCATGCAGTTTTTCGATTCCTGGCATCTGGCTTTAATTAAAAAAAAAATAAAGAGCACATCTTATCATGAAGACAACAGGTAATTTAAACATCTGTATAATTTAAAAGACATGGACTATATTTAAAGTTTATTTTAGATTGTTACAGTGGACTACATTTGCTTAATCATAAATACCTCAAAATTATTCTCTTTATTCTAGAAAGGAGCAAAAAGCTCAACATTTCTCTACAGTGAGGATGCCAAGAGATTAGAAGGATATAAAGCAATACTATTTTTTCTTTTGTCTTTCTAACTTATTTTATCCTCCTGTTGCTTGCTTGAGTATCAGACTGCAGTGGGTTTCCTGAGTGTAGCTGCACACTCCTATGACAAAGAGCTGCCACACTGTAAAAACAAAACAAACAAAACAAACAAAGCAAACAAAACAAACAAAACAAACAAAACAAAACAAACAAAACAAACAAAGTTCATGGAGCCAGCTTGCCAGAAAATTGGAACCATTTCCCTGCAGGACCAGATACGCACCAGTGCCAACAGCAGAGAGACAACTGGAGCACGTGGATTAAAGGAGGGCGCAGGGGTGGGAAAACAGAGCTGTCCAGTTTTTGCAGCGTCTGGTTCAGTTTAGCTGTAGTGTAATACCAGCCTGCAAACAATAGTCTGTCTAATACTAACAGTGAAGACTAAATGCAGATTGGGAAATCCAGAATCCTATTACCTCTGCCGAGTTTATGTTCCTGAACTAGCTTTCATCTGTATAGAAAGCAGAGGCTAAAGTATTCTAAGAGCTGGCACTTACAAATGCTATTACCAAAAACAGAGCAGGATGTATTACTATTTTATTTTAAATCACAATGGGAGATAGTTATTAGTGAAAGCAGACCTGTAGAATGTGGGAGAGCAATATGGAAATCCTTTTTGAGCATGAAGGGGTTCAGACCACATCTTTCATTTTCTAAAATAGTACCCTCTCCATCAGGCCCTATTCAGAGCAGACCAGCATCTACAGCTTATGATTCACAGTGCCTAACCTTGCAGGCCCTAATCATGAGCACAAGAAAAATCACATTTTCTTCAGTTGGCCAGACTAGAAACTATAATACACAACAAGCCGGTTCAAAACTATTATCCCATCTAGGTTCAGAATAATACCACAGAAATGGAAAAATATGAATTCTTTCAAACTCATGCTGTAGAATACATGAAAGTCTAACTCATGAAAAAAAGCCATTGTATGAAAAATAACCTTCATCTTAGTTGTAATTTTCCTGTTCATAGGTGCTAGAATTACCCACAAAAGAGGTAGTTCAAATAGAGTTAACAAAAAGTGAGCAGTTTTGTACAGCAGCTATCTTTAAAGATTAAAATCTTTTGCCTGTACCAAAGACAGAATCTGCAGGAGAGTCATCTTCCCCCAAATTGTAATGCAGATCTTGAGAGCATACAAACAGGTTGCCTAGTAAAACAAGGATGCAGTTTGCCTTGGAGTAAAAATGGTAGCTAGTAATGACAGTCCAGTTTAGGCCCCTGTGACTGAAGAGGTGATTAAGTTTAAAAAAAGAAAAAAAAAAAAGTTATAGTGTGGTTAACAGAGTATCTGAGACCTCAACTATAAAAAACCCTATTTTTAGGTTTTTTGAATTGTCCTCCATTCATGTTGTTCCCACAAAGAACAAAGAGGAAGCAGGCAAGTCCCAATGTTTTTAATGCTTTTTGCAATATTCTGTGATCAGTGCTCACAGTACCTAAGAAAAGACATGTCTTAAATTGAATGAGTATTCGAAACTCTTATTTCCAAGTTAGGGGAAGGAACATTACAGATATATAGATATATAGATATATAGATATATAGATATATTTACGTTTATATAGAAATATATTTTTATATTTTTATATATATTTTTTCCCCAATAACAGAAGTTTAGGGAAAAGAATCAGTTACCTTATTTAAAAGAGCAGAAAAGTTTTATTATTCCAATTCAAAATTGCTGCCAGTGGATGAATCTATATTTTTAATTAAAATTCTCTTGCGACATTTCAGGCAAACCCAGAAAGAGTATATGGGCACTAAAGCCTGTGTACTCAGCAAGCCACAAGGGAAGTGGCACAGGTTCTCTTTTCACCGCCCATGGTTCTTCTTGAACCAGTGTAAATGTGCAGCAAATTCATGAAACCAGAACTGGAACTCTCTAACTGATGATTAGGAAAACAATTTTGGAATCAGAGCTCATGTCTGTGCTTACTGCAGCTAAACTTTTATGTATTTTACATCACATAATAATCAGACATAAGCCAAGAACCCTAGGTGCAGAGACAAAGAATTTGGAATATCATCTGTCTGGAGAAGGTCCCTTGACTTGAGAGCCTTTCCTACAGTTTCATTTGCTTGATCACTCAGGGAGCTTTGAATTCTTCTCTAGTTGACAGCAGAGTTTCAATGAACCAGACAGAAGAGAGCCACGCACAATAGCCTGCAGATGACTGCACTTTTTTGAAGATGGAGCTCATTCAGCAGATCCAAATGCTGATTCTTCCTTTCTTCCAGTTGCCATCTGTAGGTAAATCTTTAGCCATTTACAACATTCTTCCTTCATGACACTTCTCTACTATGATGTCCCCAAGGACATTGTATCGTGAGATTGTGTCTCTTCAAATCAATCTTCACCTTGAAATTGTGAGAACCCCTGCTTGGTCACTTTTGTGTGTATTAGTGTATTGCCACCTAGATTGACAAGGCTCAAACTGAAAGTTGCCTCTCAAAAATGTAAGTAGTCAGAAGCATTCTTGAAGATTTAATGTCTACCTAAGGAAGACTGTCATTATTTTAAAGACTTTCTCAGAAAGCATTTAGTCTCAAAGAGGAAATTCTGCACTGATACACAGCCATTTTCTTATAGAACTCTAATTGCCCCTTTTCCTCTCCTCTCCTCTCCTCTCCTCTCCTCTCCTCTCCTCTCCTCTCCTCTCCTCTCCTCTCCTCTCCTCTCCTCTCCTCTCCTCTCCTCTCCTCTCCTCTCCTCTCCTCTCCTCTCCTCTCCTCTCCTCTCCTCTCCTCTCCTCTCCTCTCCTCTCCTCTCCTCTCCTCTCCTCTCCTCTCCTCTCCTCTCCTCTCCCCTCCTCTCCCCTCCCTCCCTCCCCTCCTCTCCTCTCCTCTCCTCTCCTCTCCTCTCCTCTCCTCTCCTCTCCTCTCCTCTCCTCTCCTCTCCTCTCCTCTCCTCTCCTCTCCTCTCCTCTCCTCTCCTCTCCTCTCCTCTCCTCTCCTCTCCTCTCCTCTCCTCTCCTCTCCTCTCCTCTCCTCTCCTCTCCTCTCCTCTCCTCTCCTCTCCTCTCCTCTCCTCTCCTCTCCTCTCCTCTCCTCTCCTCTCCTCTCCTCTCCTCTCCTCTCCTCTCCTCTCCTCTCCTCTCCTCTCCTCTCCTCTCTTGCCTTCTGTTCCATTGAAATTCTGAAGTAGAGGGACTTCCATTCCTTCCATTCCACTCTCCTTCAGAAGGTGAGTGAATACAAATAAAATACTACAAAACAAATATGTAAGTTAGCCAAGTAATAATTCTCAATTCACTGTTGACAAGCATAAAGATGCAAAATCATTTCAAGCTGAATATACTGCATGGAATGCCTTTGCTTGTTTATAGCATACATAAATTTTGAAAAAGATCTATGTAAGTAAAAAGATCAATGCTCATGTCTTATCTTCAGAGATAATGCTGTGAAAAGGGTAGAAAGTCAATCATATGCTTCTCAACAAGATCAGTCTGTCCACCTGGGGACTGTGGTCTCCATGAAGTTTTAATCCGTAGAGTTATAAATCACAGGAGAAGATACATTCTTTGAAGACAATTGTCTTTTTTTGTCCTGGCACACAGAAAGAAAAATAAGCATTCAGCCGTCAGCAGCAATAGGAATAACTACCCAGCATTCTAATTTATAATTCCTGAGCATTTATAATCGAAAACACTGTTTTCATCAACAGTCTGTTTTAGCGTGGTCCCAATTATTATCACTGGCTTCCAATTTAAGATAAGCTACCAGAAAACCAAATACTATATTACTTCTGGCATCATATCTTTGTCATTAACAAAAATAATTATTGACCTTTGCTGTGCATAAACCCCTTTTCTAAATGTTTAAGTGTTGAACAGGAGTGATCCCAAATTCTCTACGCTAATTCCTTTTTTCTTTTTTTTTTCCTGCTTTTCTCAGAAAACCTCAGTTTAATCTCTGTCTTTGCAACCTTCTGATTTGGAGCAGTTCCCAGATAGCCTCCGAAGTAGTTAATGCAAATGACCTGAGGGCTTGTTGGGAGGACACTGCAGAAATTCTAACCATGACATGCTTGCATGATTCTTCCAAAGGACTGTTTTCATGAATGCTTTGCCAGTATGGTTAGACGAACCATAGTGGAATTATTCAGTCTATAATTATACATAAATTCCTACCTTGCAAAGAGGCACGTGGTAATCATAATTCTTGAATCATTCTCACACCCGCCCATGTTTTCCTATTGTAATGCCATTTAGCTCCACTGAAGTCACACACGTACCCATGGAGTGACGAGTGTCCTTGGAGACTGGAGGGCAGCCCAGGTTGTGTGCTTCTACCTTTCACAGCATACTTCCTTGAAGGAACCAAAGTGTCATGGTTAGGGCTACATAATTCTATTTACACACACATGAAACATGCAAGGCTAGTTCATACATGCTGTCTCTCACACACACATTGCTCCCCTACAAGAATTTCAGAATCAGAAAACTCTGAGAAATCACCCACAGTTTTGTAATACATGTTAAATCAGAAAGAATCGTATCCACAAAAATGTTAATTCTACAAAATCACAAAGTACAAAAGCGGTTTTCCGCCTAACCAACAAGGAAAAGAGGGGTCATCTGTGCCTCAAGAGGAATTGGACAGAAAAGCCAAAGAAGATGGAGGCTTACAATTTATAAACTATTATAAAAATTATAAATTATTACAAAAACAGATTACCACCAAATGTCTTTACTTTTCAGGTGGAGCTATCTTTGTGGTGGAAAATTGAATGAGAGGATGAACAAATGAATGTATAAATGGAAGGAAAAAAATGAGACTCCATCAAAAACATGAAGATGCAATCAAACTGGAAAAAATGGCATGAACTTCTTACATTCAGAACTGTATCTTGATATGAAAGTGGATAGAGAGGAGATAGAGAATTGAACATAGGAAAAGATGCAACAGACAATTCATACCATTCAGTCCCTTTGTCTCTCTGCACTATCACATCCCCTTCAGCTGTGCCAGAGAAGTTCAGCTGGCACAGCTCCTGGTACACATCTTGCTATTCTTCTGTCTCCCATCACACCTCTTTCACGTGCTTGGGCTCTTGCTCAGATGATAACTCTCCCATGCCCTCTGTCTCCTGCTGTCTGTCCCCAGAGCTGCTGCTTCCCATCAGAGGAGAAATTAGCTCCAGGAAGTATCCCCGACTCTCAGAAGTATCTTCCTCACTCCCAGACATGGAAAGCATGCACTGCCCTGAATTCAGACACAACTAAGTTGTTTGTCAAAAGTTATGTAGTGCTATTCTGCTTCTTTGATTGAAAAGAAACAGCACAGTTGAGACACATGCTGGAGCCTCTTGCTCTTCCACCAGCCTTTCTCAGCCTCGCTGCTTACTTCAGCTCTGAAGAAGTTTGACCTCATATAAAAGCTATCCAAAATCCATGGGACCAGAAGGAGCATGATACTATAGCTCTGGGGCTTCCAGCCCTTCCTTGGCAAGCAGCACCACTACTTTTGCCTTCTCCTTTTCTGTGTTCCTGCCTGGTCCACCACATTCATGCTTCCCCAGACTGAAAATACCACCTCTCTTTACCCACTTGACTGCTCTTGTCTGGCGGATCTGACTCCCTCCTCCACACTCCCAGCACGGACGCCGCAGGGACTGAGCAGCAGGACAGGAAGGGAAGGTGCAGAGCTCAGTCACCTTCTCGTCCTCCCCCACACTGCCTGTCATTACTGGTGGGACACAGAGCAGTAACGCAGCATTACATCCAATTTCTAGAGTGCTTTCCTGGTGGGTAGCCAGTCCAGGAGCACAGCAGGAAGACCAGGGTTCTGGGGATGTTTGTGCTGCAAGTTGTCTGTAAAAACATGCAAACAGGTTTGGGGGCAGAGACTGGACCATGTAACTCCATGTCTCCCATAGGAATTAGGACTGATGATGCTCAGTCTGTGTAACTCGTGTGGTCTGAGGCAAGAGCTGGCTCCTAGTTCCCTCAGGAAGAAAATGTGCAGTAGCAAAAATTCAGAAACAAGAGAAACTTATAGGTAAACTTAAGTGCTTATGGACACAGACGAGACAGGATTTATGCAGACTGTTCTGTTGACATCTTTTGTCTCTCCAAGTTTCTGCTGAGCCAGTACAAATTGGTCCCTTTCAGAAGTATAATCAATCTGGAGTGGCCTTGCATTGCATAGGGCCATTCTGGCCACAAATACTGCTTAATGTCTAGTTCCAAGCCCTAATCAAAACTTAGGGATGCAAGACCTGATCAGAAGAAAAGTTTACCAAAATTATTTTTAATTTAGCAGAACATCTTTTCATTTTGTCTCATTCTCAGAAACAAATGAAACTTTACAGAAAACGAGGTAGAACAGGGAAGAGGAAAATCCTGTGTGAATCAGGGAGCCAGCAGGAAAATTTCAGCACAGCATTTGACATCTGGCAAAACTACAGCAAAGTTTGGATCTTAACCTTGAAAGTACTGTATAGTTATATTCACTGGCACTGCTATCAACCCCACTTCATTCGGCACATCAGTATCTTTCCATTTGTGCTAATTACAGTATTCCAAAATAGTTATTCATTCAAACACATGCCACTTACTACAAAAAAAGATCCACATAAAGTTTTCTTTCTTTCTCCCACATAATCTCTCCCCATCATTATTAAAACAATATGTGATATGAGATGGGTAACACTCAGGCGTAGCTAAGATCTAAACAAAGCAACACCCAGTATCCCCTGTTGGAATAGTCACTGTTGTTTTAAAAAATCTGTTCTCCCAAGAGGAAAAAAAGCACTTTATCTTTTTGCTGTACTCAAAATTTCTGCTGCAATTCACTGATCAGTATCACTATTGTTTTCAGCAGTGGGGTTATGTTTATACGTCTGCTTTCATTGAATCATTTTCTTCTCATAAATCATTTAATCTCTTGCCAAGCTGCAATATCAAAAATAGATGGATGCTTTGCAGCCAGCAAAGAAGACATTCAGAGCTCTATATGCTCTTTCATGAGTAGTCTACAAATAACATAATTTTATCATTTTTTAAATGTTGCTTTTCTCCTTTTAGACTCTCTGCTTTTAAATGCACAAAGTTTAACATTGTTAGTCTCTCAAAAATTTATTTAAATATAGGCAAATCCACAGATAACATTGTGTGTAAACAAAGGTAACCCAGAAAATAATTTTAAGCAGCATGTAGAAATAGGGTTTCTGTGAATAAATGTATTTAAGGGGCCCAGTAAGAAATTATCAAAATGATAGGTAGACTCTGTGTCTCCTTGCAGATAGAGTCTGGTATATGTATTTATGAAGACTGTCTGGCTATTTCTCATGCCTCTATCCAGGCAGAATTTAGAGCTATCTCTCACTGAACAAGTTTAATTATTTCAGAACAAGAAACATCAACATTTTAATGAATTGTATGGTAACCCGTGAAAAGACACTGTAAAAAGACACAGTGCTAAAGACTAATTAGAAATTGTTCTCTCCCACTTGGGTTAGCTTTTTCAAAACCTATGGCCTTGTAGGGAACACAGGAAAACATTTAGATAACAAGCACTGCAGAAGGAATGTAATTAGTAAAGTTAGATATACTGAACAAGGCTCAAAGCACATCTGCAGATCATAAAAATGGTAATTTTATTGTTTGCATTATTTTCAGTGGTATGCACAAGATAACGCTGAAAATCTTAAAATATTGCAATCCATAATCCACATGTTGTCATTTCTTCCTCAGAAAACAGTAAGCTATAAGGACCGCTATCGTTGCTGAGATATACCTCATACAGAAAACGTCTTCTACTTTAGTAGAGGCAAATTTCGATTTTTTCATTAGAAGATTGTCAGCGTTAGAAGGCCTTTATTAAAATAAGATTGACAATACTTAGCTTTAAAGAAAATGAAGTCCCAGGAAGTGTCTAAAAATGATCACGTACAGTTGAACCTCACTATTCTCAGCATTTGGAACGTTTTTACCATTCAGACGATGGGAAGTTTCGGTTGCTGAAATGTGATTGCTACTAGCTTAAGTCTGTGTTCTTCAAACTCAAACTTTTTTTTTTTTTTTCTTTTAACAGAAGGTAAGAATTTTGACCTAAGATAAAACATAAAAAGCAATTTTAAAATGTATGTACTAAATGCATGCAAGCATGGGGCTGGATCAGCAGAAGAGGCAACACTCAGCTAATGCTCAGATGAGATTCAGAATGTAGTTTCTCCATGGGGCATTCTAAAAATTGGTTAGAAAGAGAACAATGGGAATTTCTCTTTTGCAGTTATGTAGCATGGATAAGCATTAGGAACAAGAAAGAAGTAGCATAGCTAAATGGTAAACAGAGCCCATATGTGTATTCTTGTTTTCTCTGCACTGATCTCCCCAGCGTCCACAGCAGTATTCATGAAAATAGGACACAACTTCTTTTGGTTTTGACCTGATGCTCAAGTCATTACCCAATACTTCCTGTAGCCATCTCTCCTTTTTAACTCCCTTTGCAGAAGTTTTAATTAGCTGTTAGATGGAGTGTTTTAGCCTTTCTGCATCCACCAATTATACTGGTCACAATAGAGTTTGTGCTATGTATGCACTGGTCGCTCTCCTTAATGGGTTTATTTTTCACAAAACAGAAATATAACCATTTACTTTCTTAAAACAAATAAGATGCAACATTGACTTACCACACCTGTAGCCCTTATTTTTTTACTGCAGTTTCAGTACTTTCAGGATTTAGAAATATATCCATCAGTTGCTTCCTGACTAAAATATAATTGAATCTGGAACTATTGAGACTGCTTTTGTGCTGCCTTTAAAACACTATAACAAAGACCCAGAGTATATGGTTAGAATTCACAAATCTTGTGACTAGACCTTAGCTGAAAAATTAAATTAAAATGTTATATTATTAAAGATTTTTAAATATTTGTGTATTCCAAAAGCAGGATAAATTATTCAGCTCTGTCAGTGCGGAACTGTGGGGCTTTTGTCCTTTCAAGGGTGTGTTCAGAAATATATACACGTGTATTTGTACATTTGTGTCCACAAATAAAAATGAAGATGTAAGCAAAATACTTTAACAGCTTTACCTAAAAGTCTAGGACAAGTAAATGCACAAGATAATCCTCAATGGACTAAGCAGATGAGATCCCAAGATCCCAGGTAGAGACAGTAGATCAGACTTTATTTTTGCTAATGCTTTTATTCTACTGAGTCACAAGAGATTGTTCAAGCATTTTTTGAAAGAGCAAAGAAAGCAACGTGGTGCCTCATTACTGATTCTGATACAGAATCAGGTTCCTGATTCTGTTCTCATTTGGAGATAGAAGCCATTTTTGGGTAAATCATGCATATCTCTCCTGAAGTCAATAGATTTAAAACAGTGTAAAACTGGGGTGAGGGAGAAAACTTATATCTCTCAGCTGCATAGGAAAACCATTTCCATGATATATTCTATAAATTTGTAGGAAGCCTACATAAAATTTTCCATTAAGGCAATTTCCTGTAGCATAGCTAATTACTGTCATCTAACTAAGGGGAAACATGTAATTGCAATATGACTCACAAAAACATTAAAGTACTCAGCAGAAGATACAGTTTGCATAAACAATCTCAGCAGCAAATTAATCTTTGAACAATACTGTTCTCTAACTATTTATTTCAATATTTTGCAAAGAGATATTTAAAAACAGCAAAACTGCTTTATGGTTGAGGTTCAAGATCAGGAGGATGTGTGATGACTTCTTTCCTAAATGTTGCTGCAGAGTTGCCACAGTAGGCAGAAGATTATAAGCTCAAAGTTTTTTACCATAATGTCTCATGTCTTCTTTAATGCATATTTCTGGGCAGGTTGAGATGTGCCTTAATTTTGATAGGGCTGAGAAATCTCCTGAGCCTCCCAACTTTTTGCACACCCAGAGACTAGGCATTTCTACTGTGCTGTTCATCGGATGACTCGGTGAACAATCTTGACCACAACTCTCAAGCCAACACAAGGTTAAAGATACAGTATTTCAGTGAGCTGAACACACTCTTGGGATGTGGGATACCTACCTGAAATTTTTCTACATATCATGAAGAGAACATAAGAGCAAAGCTCTACTATGAAGTTCTCTGCATAAATTAGAAGTGTAGAAGGGCATCACTCTAAAGCTTGTTCAATTTTTCTCAAAGGTTAAGTCGCCTCTCTCCATCGAAATTCCCTCAGATCAGCACATGGACTTTTCTAGATTCAGTTGTGGGACTCTCAGCTATTCCAGCTGTATCCAGTGTTTTGGTCAAAGAGGTCACCTTTCCCTGCAAGCCTTGCCTGCCTTACGTGCCTAGGCTTCCTGGCTGTAGCAGTACTACTGTTGTGCTGGGGTGTGTGGGGAGCACAGGAGCACAATACTGCAGAGCTTATTAGGTGACAAAGCACTTTAAAAGTTTGGTGACGATCAGATAGACACAGTCAGAATATTACTCAAGTCCACAGACTAAAATTCCCCTCACTATCAAAAGGGAATATATTTGTCCTATAGAGCTGTTGGATTAATTTTGATGCAGTGCACAGACTTTGAGAATTAAAACTGTTAACACAGCTCTGTCACAATATCAAATTCAATGGTTGCATATAATCTGTCAGTTCTGGTACTGAAGCCTGCTTACTGTCGACTACCATTATAAATCTTTTGTTCTCTTTATCAAAGGCACAGACAGCAAAGGGGGGAAATGAAAGCACTAGCAACTGAAAGTATTAAGCATTAATTATAAGCTTTCCTTTTAGTTGCCTTTTAGAAGGCAGTGGTTGTCCTATTTGAGGGGCAAAAAGGAAAAGTTACAGGGACTGCAACCGCAGCTGCTGCTATTGCTGCTGCTATTGAAATCTAATTTTTTTTTTTGTGGAGATAAACCAAAACAAGCATGTATAAAACAAGACAGAAAGGCTAAGATAACTTGCAGCTTTTCATTCTGGTATTGATTGGTTTTCAGTGCTGGAGCACCTGGTCTTACAAACCTTCCTTCAATATAGATGGCCTCTCTGATAGCAGTTCCTGTCTGCAGCCTCTTCCTGATATTTGAAGACAAATGCTGCTTTCTGACTCTACTTTCTGAACTGCTCATGTGAATACAGATCCTCATCTTCTGGATGAGGATCAGAAACATCCATACTTAACAATAAAGCCCTAACCATAAGCTGTCACTGTTGTCCTCCTCTGCCTTCTCGTATCAGTATCCAGAAGGACACAAGCCAAACTCTCAACAAGAGTTTCAGTTAGGAGAAGACTGTAGTACACATTCTTTGATTAAAGGGCAGTCTGCCAGTGCAAGTGAACAAACAGATATACACATTTTCTCTTAAGCAAGGGACTAAAAATATATTTGTGAACTCCTTGAGCCAGTATTCAAAAAGGCCTGGCAAAGGAAGGAACTTCTGAAACTCTGCTGAATTTGGCCAAGGAAGGGATGCAACTTTACTTCATTACAACACCCTGTGAGGCTGAGTTGGGACAACTGGACAGCGTTCTTTCCAACATGTTAGATACTTCTTTTGTAGTACAACTGGCAGAGCAAAAGAGGAAAGATTATTGAGGTGCTACTTTAATATAATGTTGCCTATGGCTTCTGCTTTCCTGTGTCCAGTGACATGCCAGATATTATACATGCCATTGAACAAATAAACTTACAGCTGTGGCTAAGAAGACTACAGTGCCTTGCAATCCAGCTGTGTTCTCCTGTATCTGCTCAGGGCTGCATTAGGTTGAGCCTGGGCTGCTCCAGCGCCGCCCTCACAAGCCATGGGCAGGAGGAAATCTGACCTACCCACTGTTTTGGGGATGTGCCTTGGACATCACTTGATCCTGATTGTCTCTAACTAGTACTTGCTCATTCACGTAGTCCTTGTATTCTTGCCTAATATTTAGATCTGTATTGTTTCCAAAGTGTTACTTGGCTCTTGTAGGCTGACATTCAGAGGAAAGAAAAAAAAATAGTTGAATGCAAATTTAATACTACAATCAGAATTTAAAATATCTGTAAAGTATAACTCCAGTAGCCCATTATACTGACAAATAGCTGTCTTTTTTTTTCCCATTAAAATGGTTTTTTGGGATTGAAAACTGTTTCATTCTAACCCCCTGCAGATTTGTTCATTGAAGATAAACTAGTGAATATGCTTCATTCTCTAGAATTACAAACACAGGAATGTTAACCTGATTCATAGATATACTTTGAAGCCACAACTATTTTTCATGTATGAAAATAAGTAACAGAAAAAAAGTTTAAAAGAGCACTGATTTCTCAAGTATTCTTATAGTTCTATTATTAATATTAACATGTCATATAAATATAACCATAGAAAACAAACATTTACATACAAGTAAGAAAAACAGTTTCTAATTCCACAGCCTCAGGAAGATTTTGATCAAAACAGAATGTAACTCCAAATAGAAAAAATGTCAGCATAACAACCATTACTTGCTACTAAATAGACTTCTATTTTTCTTGCACAGATCTGAGAAGTGTGGGGGACAGCAGCTGTTATCTATGCATCTGTTAAGATGGCCATGAATTCTAATGGATTTCCTAATGTGATTAAACACTGCAGACCTCTAGCAGAAAAATATCAGATTTCTGGGTTTTTTTTTCCTGAATATCCTTTTTGTTTGAATAGGAGAATAAAAAAGGGCATTGGGAATTTACCAGGGATCAACTCCCAAGATTCCTGGTTAAATGTCCAATAAAATCTAGAAAGCAATATGAAGGACTGTACTCTATTCTCCTTGCTTACAAAAGTGGGATTGAATCGCTGCTTTCTGAGGAAAGAATGGCAAAATGGAACCTCAAATATATATGTTGTAATATGAAGATGTTTCCTTTATTACAGGACCTTACCTTCTCCCTAGCTCATACATATTTTATTTCACTTACATTACCTTTGCCACCTCAGCATTTCCCAAGGTGACCTGCATGCTGTGAGCATAAAATGGTAACAACTCTAAATGGTAACAACTGTCATTCATTTTGTACTGGCCAAGTGACTACAGCTTACACAAGGCAGTGAAGAATATGCCTCATTTAATATTACACATAATTAAACCATTCCCAAATTTTCTAGAGTGAAAACAAACACAGCATTGTTTATTAATAGGCAGCGATCTCTTTTGGCTGTAGCCTCTGTGTTCAAATCTAGTCTTTGAACAGACGCTAAAAGCATGATTCCCAGTTCATGCCTGTTCCTTTTGTTTCAGTGCAACTCCAATAATTCAGGCCATAAAACTCAAATTACACTAGATGTTACTGGTGTCAAGCAAATAGAGCCGTTATTTTACGTTTGATAAAACACAGCAGGCCGTTCTGTTCGCATTGTGTCGTTGTGTCACGCTTCTTTACGGAATCACACTTAACTGGTAGTTGGTGCCTGTTTTGTCTTCCCAAAGTGGGAGTTTCCATGGATGTAAGATCCTACGTCCAGCAATATCCTTGGGAACTTGACAGGTGTCTCCATGGCTGCTCCGTGCAAACTGTGCTCAATGGAAGTATGTGAGGAAGAACAGCTTTGGTTTGGACAGTTACCATTTAATTGCCACTTAAGTCGGAGAATACATCAAAAAGGAAGCAGCTTTGCTATTAAAGGACAGCTTCTCCTTACAGCACTGGTTAGGAAGCAGGAGGTGATACAAAAAATGGAATTTTCATTAAATTGCCATTTGCATCCAGACTGAAATTCCTCAGGACATTAGATATGCAAGACATTTGCAGATCCTTCAAACTGCCAGTTTAGAAACAGTTGGCATGGAGAAATAATAAAAATATAAAAACCAAATCAGCTGTTTTCATTTGTTCGTTGTTTAAAATTCGAAAGGCACTCCTAGGCTTACAGTGATTGAGCTCCTTAGTTATTTCTACATAAAAAAGGCATAGATGGAAAAACACCGTAAAGCAATAACCTGCAGCTAAGTTGTCCTTAATGTATTCATTTTCTCTCTTTTGTAGCAGTTCATGTACTGTGACTGGCTCAATGTCCTATACTAACGTATATACCCTTTATCATTTGTGGCCAATAAAGTACAATGCAGTTTTGGACAAAAAATCCCATAATACCAAAATAGCAAATTTTTAAAGTAGATCTGAAAAAGTATAATCAGTCTCAGCCTGCCTTATTTTTGGTTTGTTTTTGTTTTAATTCGACTAACAGTACTTCATATAATTTCCAGGACTTCCAATGTACAACTCATTCACATTCATATATAAAGCTGGATATTCCAAAGCTTTAAAAATCTTTATGAAATAATTTCTAGACAAAATATTAAGAAAACAAAAGCCTGAAACTACACTCCCAAGTGAGAATTCATGATGCTAAAATATTCTCCACAGCACTGAACATTTTAATACATTTTTAACAGCCTCTGGATTTCAAAACAGCAGAAAAATGGCAAAGGTTCAAACTTCAGATCTGAAGAATAGTTTTATTAATACGATCAAAATATTTTTTATTATTAAAACTTTCCCAAAAATCACATCAAAAGTGACTTGGAGGTCTTCTAGGACTTGAAGCCTCTGCAAAATACTTTTAACAGGTGAGCGGGTACACTGAGAAAGCACTGCAAAGTTTGTTTTAAGTCTGTTCTTGTGATGAAACCTCCTGCTTACCCCAGTTTTCTTCTGAAGAGTGAATGATGCTGATATCCCAGATGAGAGCTGGCAGTGCATAAAACAATTTGGAGTGCACTGCAATTGCTCTGTTCCCCTATTTCACATGCCTGTCCCAGTAATACAGTCATATTCTTCATTTCACCTTTTCTGTCAGACCCGTTTTCTTTCTCCCTTTTCATCTAACACTGTTCTTTTTTTATAGCCCTCATGCCATAGGGCATCTTGAGAAACTGTAAGTGTTGGCCAAGGATGGTGACCCAGAATGCTATTCATACTGATTCAAGACATAAGACTGAGAAGAACATATAAAATAAGCAACCTAGAGCATTGTTAATAGGATATAGAATCATAAAACAATTCATAGAATCATAGAATGGTTTGGGTTGGAAGGGACCTCAAAGATCATCTAGTTCCAAACCCCTGCCATAGGCAGGGACACCTTCCACTAGATCCAAGCCCTATCCAACCTGGCCTTGAAGGTCCAGCTTTAAGTCTGTGCTCCTAATCAAGGCTTGTTATGCACACTGCCTCAACTGACATTCTTCTGTGTCATTTAGGGAATACGGTATTTCAGGCAGAACAAACACTCCCAGGAGCCACAGGGAGAATAGATTCAGCTTCAGTCACCGGGCAAGTTTCCCAGGTACTCCATGGATACATCTGGTTCTAGTTCTAGGTGTAACTGAGTGAAAATTTCTACAGTCAGTGGCAAAAGTCCCATTGTATCCATTAGGGAAAAATATTACCTGAAGGAAGCAAAGTGCTCAGGTGAGTACAGGTTTTTACTAACTCAGATGTAAGGAAGCAAGTTCTCACCACCACATAAATCTACAGAAGGCTTGATGCAATCTTGCACTCGGTATTTAAGCAAGTGATATCAATAACCATGTTTGTTTTGGCTTTGCATGACGATTGGTGGCTGTGATCTTACACATGATAGCTATCTATAAAAAAATGTTTCCAATTATTGTTGGTATTGGTTGACAATTTATAGAGCCACCCAGAAAATCCAATTATTTACCTGTAAATAGACTGAAGTCATCCTCACTGTCTGTGGGTACAGTTATTTCTCTTTATTTACATGACGAGATTAAGACCAAGAGGGCTATTAAGTCGGGAAAAAAATATTCAAATTGGCTTCATAGTAGTGAGAAAACTGATACAAATTGGAAGAGGAGCTATTTTCAGTCGAAGAGCAGGTGAAACCATTTCTTGTAATCATTAATTTAGGAAGCCTGATAAGAGATTTATGGGATTCTGAACCTCGAAATATAAGAAAATTGGTCCTATAACATGTTCAGTCTGCAATTTCCCATCGTGTATTAAATTCAACGTCAGACATAACAGTTAAAACTTGGAATTTTTCTCATGCTTACCAAGCAATCTTTCAGACTAGTGTAAAATTGCCCCCATTGGATAGAGACATTTTTAATAAAAATGAAATGTGATCATTTTTCCTGAAAAAGTTCATGTTAACATTAAATGTTACACTTCTGGACTTTTTAATCTGGTTTTGCAACTGCATCTGTAAGATCAAAGGCATTTTGGAGGAATAATAACTTTTTAAAAATTATTTTATTATTTTAAGTGTTTAGATGTGTGTGAATTTAATATAGTTTGCATGTGTGCATTTGCGTATGCCCATATGCATGCATGTATCCCTGTGTAATGTAAAAAAGCCTATGGCAAAAGAACACTCAGGTTGCAGTTTCAGGTATTCAGAAAATAGAAAATGCTAGAATGAAAGCTGCCAGTGCATCATCATTGGGTCCCTTATCCAGAAGGAAGGGTACAATAGACATTTTTTCACCTTCTAAGTGCTATTTCTGCAGCTCCTAAAGCATCACAATACTCCACACAGACACATACACATATTTAGTAATTCCACTCACACATATGCCAACTCTTAGTTGCAAGCCTCTCAGAAAACACACACACACAAAAATGGTAAAATTGTATCACGATTATTATTGACCAATTTCATACTTTTATCTTCCATTCCACATTCATGCGCTTATTTGAATATGTGTTAGCATTTTCTGTTTCAAACATGGACAGACATTTAGAATATAGCAATTAGGAGAGTACAATTATTCCTCCATCAAGTTTTCTTCTCACTTTCCACCAATCCTTTGATCATCTCTCCAGTTTATAGCTCAGAGGTGATATTCTACTTTTGCCATAGTGGTATATATTACAAAACTCACAGGTCTGAAGCAGCCGGCCAGGGTGACTGGCTTTCTAGCACCCTAATATACGAAGTGCTCTGTCCTCCAGGCATCTTGCTTACCTTGATCTCTTTTTCCTTCTTGCACTAAGGGAATGGCAACAGCATCCTGTTACCACTAATACACAGGTGTTTTGTACATCCTCCTGACTTGAATATAATTTCTCTGGTTTATTATGACACCTAAGACCAACAGAATTTGCTTTGTTCTAGGCAAAATGGAAACACAAGATAACTAATAGCCCCTACTGCAAAGAGCTTACACTGAAAAAGACACAGGAAAAGTGACTCCCACCTGGAAGTCAATTGTTTGAGCAACTAATTTACATTGGGAGTTACCTAATCACATCAGACGAGCAAGAATGGATAAAAAACAGTTTATTCAGGTTGCTGTGCTTCTCTCTCTTCAGGGAAGTAGCTCCAATGTTAGTGCTGTGTGCTAGAGGAATCCCTAAGAAGACTTTCCAATAAACTGTCTAACGCCGTGATGCATTCAGTGATGAGACAGCGATCCAGTCTCCTGCGAATCTTCGACCCTGGCAAACTGACCTTGGGCCACCAGGGTTATTGGGCAGTGGTGTTGCCTCTCAGTGGTTGATCAAACTAAAGACCACGTCACTGAAAACCTGTCTTGTGATACATGTAGGAATTAATAATTTCAGCAAATTGAACAAACAATATTGTAGACTGGAAGAAGCCTCAGGAGTTCTACAGTCCAACCTTCTGCTCAAAGCAGGGTCACCTGTGAGCCCAGGCTGCTCAAGGATTTGTCCAGTCCATTCTTGACAAGCTCCAAAGTTGAGATAGTACCAGCTTCCTAAGCAGTTTCAGTGCCTGGCCGTCCTCATGGGGAAAAAAAAATGTATCAATTCAGAACCTCTTTTGTTTCAGTTTATGTTCCTTGTCTCTCGTCCTCCTGCCAAGCACTGCTATGAAGAGTCTGGCTCTGTCTTCTTGATAACTTTCCCACAAATACCGGGCAGGATGCTGTTACATGCACCCAGAGCCATGTGTCCTCCAGACCGGAGGAGGCCCCTTCTCTCAGCTTCTCCTCACAGGGCAGGTGCTCCAGCCACTGTCCTGGTGGCTTTTTGCTGAACTCATGGTACTTTATCAGGGTACCTGCATTGGAGGGGGCCGACACTGGATGTGGCCTAACAACTGCTGAGTAAGCCTATATTAGACTTTACAGAGAAGTTACATAATAAAGGTTGCAAATGCTTTCACATATGCTCACTGATTTACAAAAGAAACTGTAAGCTGTGTAGGTATGATGTCATTACTTGGAACTGAGTTTGCCCTGAACCCTGAGATTCTAATCACATTGTGGCAATTAGTATCATGGACTCTGAAACTTGTCTCTTCTGCAGCCAAATGACTACAGCCAGATCCATAAAGCTGTGTGAACTCTAACTTAAAACCAACCAGTGTGAGTCCTCAGAGAAATGTGGCTGTTGCAGGCAAACATTCAGCCCAGGCTTGTCCCGGTGCTACTGACTGTCTTGGGTGAACACTACAATCTGAGATAGATGTTGCTGCAAGTGTACCCAAGCCAGCTGAGTAAAGACAATTTAGTGTTGATATATTCCATTTTCATTATAGCATTTGCAAATGAAGCAGTACTTTAACAGGACCATTAAAAGGCAAATAAAGTTGAAGAGAAGTACTGTAACTTCTCTGTTTTAATAATATTGTCCTAGTTGGAAGTCTGTGCACAGAGAATAAATGGTTTGGATTGCTAATATGATTCTGTGTAATAGAAGCCTCTAAAATAACCTTTATGTAAGTGATGCTACATTTTTGAGGATGAAGGATAACACTGCAAAATGAGAGACCTAAAATTAGGTGTAACATTTAATGAATAATGGATTTCTGGAAAAATATTAGACAGTATCTGTGGAATGCAGAGCTTCTACTCCTTATATTTAGGCAGGACAAAAAAAAAAAAAGAGGCTGTCTTCAGGTCTTTGAGCAACTTAACTTTCGGAATGACACTCCTGAAATCAAATCAAAAGGGAATGACCACTTCCTTTATTAGCATTTCCACTGCAATATTATTTGCTGTTGTTATCAACAGTCCATAAAAAACACCCAGGAAAAAGAACAAAACTTTTAATTAATAGGATAAAAGTAATCTAGTTATGGCTATATCTGTCTAAGTATTGCTAGCGAAGTTGAGATTTTCTGACACTCATTGCTATAGCACTGTGTTTCAGTTCTGATCTGGACTTCCCATTGTAATGTATATGTAGCGAGTATACTTGTTTGGCTAGATTTCAGTTGAGTAGCAACCAAATATTTATCTAAAAAACAAACAAAGTCCCCTCCCCCCCAAAAAAAAAACAAACAAAAACAAAAAACAATCAACCAACCAAAACCACCAAAAAAACAACCAAACAAAAAAAACCCAAAACAAACAAACACAAAAAAAATATATCAACTTCCATAGTCAGCCGAGTATATGAATGCCAAATTCATGGAATAGTATTTTACACTAGTTTCAGAATAACCAGGAGATAAGTGTAACCAGGTTTCCTGGCAAAACCACTTTATCCAGGGAAAGGACAGAGGATGAGAGGTGCTCTTAAAGTAAACAGAATTGAAAGAGCTCTTTTCTCTACCAGTGGAGAGTTCATGGCCATTCTCTAGAAAGGTGCTAACATGTTGGTTTTGGTTGGTCGATTTGGTTTGGGGCTTGTTTGTTTGTTTTTGTTTTGGTTTGGTTTGGTTTTTGTTTTGTTTTGTTGGTTGTTGGTTGGGTTTTTTTTTTTTCCACTTGGCTGTGATATTCACTTTCAAAATTCTCCTGATAGTACCTGGCCACATTAACTACATAGTACAGCTTAAATATGCAATATGCTAAGCATCATAAAGGCAACAAAATGGGCTTTATATAGGAAAACCTGTTTATATATACATATATATACATAAAGAAACCCTGCTATTTCTAATATTTGTTATGCATGTTTTTAATTATTTAGCCATCTAGGAACTACACAGACCTCTCTCTGCTGCACACCATGACCATGAGGTTTATGGGATGAAGGACACAAGTTGTTGGTGGCTGTTTCCTGTGCAGGCATCTCTAAGGGCAGAGGTACGGCAGAGGTAGAATGACCTGTCAGTATAGCAGGTCACACAGAGCATTCCCATTCCATTGTCCCGAGTACAGGGATGCAGGGGCAAGCTTGTCATTAGAGTGTTTTCGGTCACTGTTCATCCTATCAACAGCAATGTTGAAGGTAAATTTTAACTGAATATGATACAGGTATAGAAGACTGTGAGAGCAGGAAGAGAAATGCTTTGATGGTCTGGAAATGACAAATGTAACAGATACTGTAATTTAGAGAAAAGGTCTAATTACTGTACACTAGCCAAGATATTTGACCTAAGATTGATACAAATCTAGTCCCTGGCTGGACAAAGTAGGAGAAGAGAAGCAGTAGAAATAAGATTAATGCTGCCATGACTAAGTCCAAGAATCCAGCCAATAATGGTCCTTAAATAAAAATTCCCATCTGGACAGCAGGGCTGGTACTCTCTGGCTACAAGGCTACCGGGGATGAAGGTTCTGCTTGCAACATCACTGTGTAACTACAGTCAGAAATCACTGTCTGACTCTGGGAGGAAAGGAGAGAGGTGGACAAGAAGGGGAACGGTGCAGAGACAGGTATTTCAGAAGATGACAGGGGAAAGATCTCTTTGGCAGAAAGAGCAAGTATAGTAGTAATTGCGCAGATCATGGGGTACCCATGCAACTTGAATGCTGCTCAGGGATCAGACAGGCAGGCCAGGAAGAGAGATCAGATGGCAAGATCATATTCCCTAGCAATGACATGAAGGAGTAGAGTTGGTGACACCTTCTTTGACAGGACCAGAAGAGCACTGATGAGCTGCAACTTGTTAACTGAAGGCTCATCCCAGTCCTCTGAAGAGTTCAGCCTTTTAACCCCACCATGAGCTACTTTGATCATACATGTCAAGAAGAAATGAAGGAATTCAACAGCAAGACTGAGGTCCGACTATGCATAAATGGAGAAAGATTTCTCTGTGATGAGCAGAACTCAAGATTCATAATGATAGCACTGGGTGGAAGCACATTAGGGTTGTGTTCAGGTCTGATACTTTTCCAGGACACAAGATCATAATTTATGACTCAATGTTTGCAATATATGGTCTGATAAAATGGATCAGAAAGTGAACCCAGCATGCTCAGAGTGACATTAGCAAGAATATGATTTATTGTATCCTGTACAACAAATGAGGGGCAAGTTCACTATCTAAATGGCAGCTTTGCTAAACCAGGTATCTCACCATAACTTTTCTTTTTTAAAATGAACACATGTTCACGCCTCAATTCTGTGGGATGTGTGAATTGCTATTGAGATAACAGCCATGAATTTCAGTGACAAAAGTAGGTCCTCAATATCTTTGAAAACTGCCTCCATGATAGTTGCTTTCATCTTAAAACATGAATCATGTGTCAGGTATGACTTGGGAGTAACTTTGAAGGAAAAAGGGTGGGATAAAGTCAGCAGCAGTTGTCGATGTTGTATGAAAAGAACAAGTGACTTTGCAAATTCTTGTTCCTTCTGTGATGTTCGTACCAGAGCATGTGCCTTGTCTCTGCTGTTTCAGCCACGAATTATGCCAAAAACAACAGAAAATCGTGTCATTTTCAAATTGTTGTTATTAAATAATTGATCGTTTTGCTGCCACCATGAGGACACCTTTAGAAACAATGCTTACATGGCAGAGATTCTTGGGCTGTGGGACATCTCTTGAGCATGTTAATTAAAATTACTCATTTAGAAAATATATTTGGCAGTTGAAGATAAATAAAAGCATGAGAGATTTGTTTCCTGAGTTCCTATGGTCTGAAATTACAGAAGACTGCCCTTCTGTAGCAGTTGAGATAATTCATTTAGATTAAATTATCCTCTCGTTTTGTTTTCTAAAACATCAGAAAACCTCCCTAGCTGACATTTTTGCCTTTGTGTCAGAGATAACATTACGAATAATTTTCTATGATTGTCTCTTCGACAGGCAGAGAACTCATTTTAATCGATCCATCGTAAGCTGTTATTACAGCTATTTTCTATCTTAATTCAGCCTGCCCTTCATCATGTGGGGTTTTTTTTCCTGTAGCTTTTTTTCCAAAGCCCGGGATGGTGGCAGATTTCCACCACCTAGTGGAAAAAGTCTGTATTGTCTCCCAAAAAGCTTTGCTGAGATTTCTCTCTAGTGCCTGTTTTAAACCTTCCCATTGCAAGCTCCCTTTCACCAGCACTTAATACCAAAGTAGTTTTCTCTTTTCCATGCACTGGTGAATGTGCCCAGGTGTGTACAGCTCTCCTTGAAGGTGTCAGACATTACATATACCACAAAGCATTTGTCTCAATACACAGAAATAGTATGTCTGTGTTTTCAGTTCAGTGATTTGTAACGCAGAAAGGAAAGTGGAAAGCTTAAAAAGCAGAGGAAGATCTGCCAGCGAACATCACTGCTTCCCTACAGCTCTTCTGCTTTGCAGGGAGCCCTGATCCCCACTCAGGTGCATAGTCCAGCACAAACTATGCCAAACCTCACCATTCTCCTTCAGGAAATTTTCTGTGCCAGGACACTCTGCGCTTTGGGTGCCGAGACTGAAATGCCAAACCAAGTCGGTAGAAAACTTCCAGAGGGGAGGTGGTTAAACAAAGGCAGATATCCATGGTGCCATTATTACCTCTTCCTATTGTTGCCAGGAAAGGCTCTACAGCCCCTTCACATCTACGGAGCATCCTCTCCTTTCCCACCTGTTCCAAAGTGAACAAGATGCCTCCTTGGCCTCAGAAGAAACTACTCTTCAGATCCAGTTTTGAATGTGAATTGCTATGGGTAAGAACAACAGGGTAAGAACCTCTCTTCCTTTCACATTGTCCAGGTAGAATAATGAATCTGAGAAAAATACCGTGCATGTTGAAGCCAGTAGGATTCTTCCTGTTGTTTTCCCTGGGAAAAAAAAAAAAAAAAAAAAAAAAAAAAGATGCCATTATCTGGTTCATATCACTAGATGACTCACAGTATTTAGCATATCCTTCAAATGCCTCTTTGAATTAGGAAAAAGCTACTACCTCCTCCACTTCACACCTGGAGATGTACAGTTCAGGGAGTTTAAGGTGTCATCATGGCAGTCACCTTTAGGACTCATAGGATTTGTAACACGTTTAGGAGTTACTGTGATTTGAGTGCCACAGGTCCTTCCTGAGAGATCCTTCCCCTGTTTGGTTATCTTCCTAATCCTTTGGGCTGAGTTCCAGGATACAGCTTTTTTCCAGCACCTTATTTCCAGCTAACTGCCACTTAATTCATCTGTGCTCAAAATCAAGATCTTCGAAACTCCAGCTAATTTGCCATGTAACGTTATGAGCATGCGTCTTTACAGCAAAACATTTCCCTGAGCATCTGAATACCCTCTCCTGGCAACGCTGATCAGTTAGCATCTAGTTCACAGCTAAGGTCTGCCAGGATTCAGAAATGAGCTGTTGGCACATGTGTCTCTCCTACAGTGCCCAAGCTGCTCAGTATTTTAGAGTACATCTGAGAATCATGGTCTACTCAGGATAAAAAAGACAATAGTAGTGTTACTGTCCCCTCTCCTGCTTCCTTCAGCAGCTCAATGAGAGGCTGCTCAACCGTCGTGGGAAGGCTTAAGGAGATTTCAGCTTTTGCTTCCTATTTCCCTAGTGAGGGCTATAGATCTTAAATTACAGGGAGTTTAAATGTAGCTCTCACTGACACTTGTTAAAGTTCTGCCATTTACATGGAAAAACTACATTTGAGAAAGGAAAAACTTCAAGTAAAGCTACCAGTAGTTAGGACTTCAATATGAAGTTTATATTTTTGCAAGAAGAACAAGAAAATACAGTGTATGAATAGCTGGCAAGAAATTAACGGCAGCAGGTGAGAAGTATAGTCTGTGGTATTCATAAAAGAATCCCCCAAAGAGGCAACTTAATTAGCAGGGAGAAACCCCATTGCTTTTTTGGATATCTAACAAAGAACCAGAACTAAGCTATGCAACACAAATTGTTGGAAACTACCATAAAGATATTTTCACTCATCAACGGCACCTGGAGCTGGCAAGGAGCACCTGGATGGAAAGTTTTACAAATAGTTTATTGCATGCCAAGTAATGGTATTGGTGCTTGTTATTCCTAAGTAAAGGATAGGAGATGAACTGTTTGGGAAGGCAGTGTTTCCCTTCCAGTTAGCTTGTGTAATACTTTTGTGGCTGCAAAAATGTGAAGCCTGTGGTCCAAATGGAAACAGAACTCTGTCCCAAGAGGCACAGAATCATGAGGACATCTGTTACACATAAGACAGTTCATTTTCTTCCAAGTTGGATAGCTAAATTGACTACGAATACCGGCAAAATTCCTTATATGTCAGATTGACAGCTTCAAGGAGACAAGACAGAGTTTATCTTGAAATGTCTTAAACTGCAAAAGGTTACAATCACTCAGAACAGAGAAATCAGTCAGATGGCAGCTATTCTGCAAGGACTGAGCCCGGACCAGAGGTCCTCCAAAAGGAAATCTGAATACAGAGGAGATGGCAGAGTCTCAGTGATGAGAGGTCCAACCCATTTTTTAGTAGATCCAGCTCACTCTTGAGTATTTAACTGCTTCTAGCAAGAGCAGAAAGATGAATTTCGCTGGCTACTTTGGAATGGTGGGTATTTCATAATAACATCATATTGGGACAGCTAGTGTAGCTACTTCAGTAGGATGACTGAACTACAAATCCTAGATTCTCACAGAAAGGGAAATGTTGGTCTATAAAGCATAATGGAGGGCATTTATTGAAAGAAATGGCTTCATCTTTGATAGTCTTGCAGAGTATTGGGAAGGGTTCTTCAAGTAGCATAAGAAATTTTCCATTTCAAAATGAGTGAATAGAACACAGATAGAAAATTGACGTTTGCATTATAATAATTTCCAAGAGGGCCTACATCTTCCCCAAATCAATGCATATGCCTAACTCTTGTCAAAGTAATGACTTGAATGTGCGTCTCCATGTCAATGATTGCCTAATAGGCTTAGTAGTACATTTTCCATCAGCGTGTGAGTGGCCATTCTAGTCACTGGCAAAATGTCATTTTATCATAGACCTGAATGAAGGAAAAATGATGCTGAACAGACTAGTGAGATCCAAGTTAACCATCTCTCAGAAAACACTCTGCCAGCTCCCAGGCCTGGCAAATCCTGTGTGCTGAGCACAGGGCTCCAGGGCTCCTGCCCCTAGGCAGGGCTGCCTCTCACATCTTCTCAGGGACACCAGAGATCCTTTCTCAGGAATACGACAGGCATCCAACAGGTTCTAGAGGCCCAAAAATGCCCATTCCCCATCTCCAAGATGGGCTGAGGTTCCTCCTGTCACAGTCCCTATCCCAGCTCTATCCCATACATGGTCTTCCTTCCCTTCCCTTCCCTTCCCTTCCCTTCCCTTCCCTTCCCTTCCCTTCCCTTCCCTTCCCTTCCCTTCCCTTCCCTTCCCTTCCCTTCCCTTCCCTTCCCTTCCCTCCCCTTCCCTCCCCTTCCCTCCCCTTCCCTTCCCTTCCCTCCCCTTCCCTCCCCTTCCCTCCCCTTCCCTCCCCTTTCCCCTTTCTTTTCCCCTTTCCTTCCCTCCCTCCCCAGGCTAGTAGAGGAGTAGGGACTTCACCTTTGCAGTTGATCTTCCCTGGTCTCCTGAAGGGCTGCCATGTTTAGAGTGAAGGGGAATGCTGAAAAGCTGAGGGACCTTTTCAAGAGGCACTTATGTTAATTCCTTTTTAGACGTGATTTGATCACGAGTCCCTGGGTGTACCATCATGGTGCATGAGAGAGTAGCTTCAGAGACTTGGGATAATGGGGTCAGCAGTGACTGGATTGCAAATACTACCGCGAAAATTTACACTAGTACATTCATATCTCTCCTTTTTTTTAAGTTAATGTTTTTGATCAGCTGCACTTGTGCCAAACCTGCCTGCTCTTTCTCCATATGCAAGCCTGGCAAGTACACGACTTGGCAATTTCCATCAAAATAGCAACAGGCATCTAAAAACTCATTAAAAAGGCATTACTGTTCCCCTTGGGAGAAAGAAAAATAAGAAAAAAGAGAGCCATTGAAGAAAATCAGGCGTTTCTGACAGCCGACTCGGAACAGCAGTCCCCATTTGGTTTAAGCGCGGCCTCCGTTCGGCTGGTTCCGCTGCAAACGCGCCCGGCCCCCGCGCCCCCTCCCCGCCCTTTCGAGTCACACCGCACTTGCCGACGTGGTGCCCAGGGGATGCTCCTGCCCAAGGGATGTGGCCCCAACGCCCCTTCCCCTCCCTCTGCCCCCCCTGCCCGCCTCCCGCCGGCGGCCGCCAGGGGTCTCCCTCGGCCGCCGCAGAGCCCCTGGGCCGCCTGAGGCTGCAGGGGGGGTCAGCAGGTGGGAGTTACACCCCAAAACAGGCACTGCCAAGCTCCTGACCCGCGCGGTCGGGCGATGAAGCTGCAGTTTATAAGAACAGACACGCTGTGTTTTCCTTTGGGCTGTTTGACAGCAGGCTTCACGTTACTACAGAGTTTCAATAAATGGAAGACCTTTCTAGTATTAATGACAAAAAATACCTGCTGTTCTCCGGGCCTGCCTGGGCTCTGCGAACACAGAAACAGGGAGGTGACATGTTTTCGTGAGGCTGTCAGATGTCTGATCCAACACTGACTGTCTGCTTCCCTCAGCCCGGGTGCTCCAGCAAAGACCTGGCAGCACCAGCTCAGACAGGACATCTCTTATTTGGGGAGACACAAAAACACAAAGAGCAATAAGGAAGAGTTTTCAAACTCGTGACTCTTCCCTCTTTTACCAGGTTATCTCATCTTTCTCATTATGACCACCACTCCTCGAGGAAGAGACCTACGTGCATCAGTCAGTTTTTATTTATAGGTGTTGAGTCAGTTCACTGGATTTCATTCACTCCCTATGCCAGATGACTCACTGGATGTCCATAGCTGGGGATCCTCCTGCTGCTGGCTTTTGTATGGAGCTGAATGTAGTTCAAGACAGCCCCAAAAGGTTAGGACCTCAGAGAGTTCTTTTTAAAAGTCGTTGGCTTGTATCCATGTCAAGCAAGAAGTGCAACCCAAAAGCTGCTTCAGATCAAAGTAGCAGCTCAGGCACACCAGTCTGAAAAAAAATCCCACAGGTGAGTGTCTACAAGAAGCAACTCTCATAAAACTTTCCTTCCACTCCACAATAGGTTGGTTGACATCGTTTGGGTTTTTGGGTTGTTTGTTTGCTTTTAATACACCTAATATTCTATTAAAAATAACATCATTAAATTCTTTGTTATTATTGGTTTACAGGTAGCAAACTTTTCCTCTGTTATCTAATTATTTAAGCTTGCTCCAGGATGCAAAGTCAGTCTCTGATGATGCACAAAAAGAACTAGAATTCATGTCACACCTTCTGCTCAAAAATTAATAAAAATATTGTTGTTCCCACCTACGCATCTATCCATATGATTTTGAGCACTCAGGGAGAGAACTTCAGAAAATGTTTGAATGTTCCTTTAAGAAAAAGTAATGCTTTGTTAGAACTTAATGGATTAGCCACGAGTTTTTGCTGAGGAGCAAAGGGTGTCTGTGAGTTTCAAAATTTCATGTCACCTTGTAGACAAGCGCTGTTTTCCAAAGTCAGTTATGTGGTGAAGAAGACATTAAGATTAAATGAGCAGTGCAGAACTTGAAAAGCAAACCCATAATTATTAATAGATTTTTAAATTGGCAGGCAATCGATTTTTAAGTTGTCCTTTCACCCTTGTGTGTGATGCGGTTTGCCTCACAGTGATATATTAGCAGCAGCGCTGTGCTGTGACTGTTTCCACTGGAAGGTTCTCATTACCATTCAGGAGTTTTGCTGGCTCATCAGGGAATCGTGGGCAGCATTTCGATTGCTGAAGTGTGGCCTAGAAACCAGAGAAAGGATATGAAACAGTCTATAAAATCCTTTTCTTGAATTCTGAGTTTGATCGGGTTCTCAAATAAGACTAACCTCTTTGGCCATAGTGTTACTATTTTCTATGTATCCCAGAGGAAATGTCAGCACACCTCTCTGACCCTCTCTTTAAATCCCAGTATTCTTTTTAATTTGTCAGGAAAATAAGAACAGTAACTTGTAATGGACTGAATGTGCTTTTTTTCTTAAAATAATAGTTCCCTTAATCCCAGTAGCACTGGGCTGTGATCTAAGGTTTTGATCCCCCTTCCATTATTCACCAACATCTTCCGAGATAAGTTATGCTAGCAAGCTATAAGAAGATCAAATTAAGCATCTTCTTGGACAGACGATTTTCAGTTACTAGTCAAAATATAAATCCAATTTTTATTTGCTATTTGGCATTTGTTTTATCTAGGTGTTGCTTAATCAGAGTTCTAATTAGAACAGGCTGCAATTTTGTTTGTCAAAACAAACTTTTTCAAAACACTAAAGCTTTCATGGAGCACATTGCTTTGCTGCTATTTCCAATGGGGTAAGTTCTGAGTCTCAGAGCAGAAACTCCAGTCAGACAGGGTGAAATGAATAAGAAAATGTGGAATTTTGGATCTGAAAATGCATATCTGCAGGCAATTTAATGTGTAACTTTACAATATTATGCTTTGGTAGAACGAAAGTAAATATTTGATCTTCAAAGACTTCAAAACCACATGAAATGGGATTTTGTTCTTCAGATAATTCTAATTCTGACAATACTTCTGCTTTGTTCGACATTGTTCTACTCCGCTTATTTTGCAAGTACACCTCATTTAGTGTTACTGAACAGTTTGGATTGTGTGCAACACACAGCACATCACCTTTATAGCATATGGTTTAACAAAACTTGTGACAATCCTTTTGCCGCTCCTGGAATTTTCTGTTCTCTTTTTTTCCGGATTCAGAGCACGTCATTATTGTTTTCTACCATTGTTCATCTTTGTATTGTTACTAGCGAATGACGCACATGAACTGAACTCATACTAGAGTTTAAGAATAAATGTTTCATTAAAATTCCAGATATCTCAGCAGGTAAAAGAACATTCTTACAAGTAAAATAGCCTTGCAGATTTAGTGTAATGTAAAATAACTGCAAAATTGGAAGGTAACCAACTATTTTTCATATTCAGAAGCAAGTGGTCGGGTAATAGTGGGCTTAAATTTCAGCAGGAAAAATTTTCATTAAACTTCCAGAAAAAGTAACCACTCGGTTAGTTAAACACTAGAAGAGGAGACCTGTGGAAACTCCATCATTTAAATATTTTGCAATGTGAATGGACAAACATCTGTCAGGAAAGGTTTAAGTAAATCTGCTGGTGCTGTCAGGCAGTGGGATGGATTTGATTGCTTCCCAAAATCCCCCTGTGCCGTCTGTGCACCATTTTCTACTGAAGATGCCCACTGTATGGATTTACCTAACCTCCAACTGGTTCACAGACAGGTCTCTCTAAAGAGTGTGTGTAATTTTCATTTACCCTGGACCCATACAAATACCGCAATGCAAATTACTTTGGATAGATACCTCCATAGCCTGCAAAGAAGAGAAAAAGGGAAGAAGTGGTACTGCTGATGAGATCGACTGTGACTGCTGTCAGATGGAGCTGTTACTGTCAGATCACCCTCCTGTACAGAGAGTTCTTTGTCATAATACCAGGTGTTACAAAGGCTCCCGAGAGGCGCAGGCACTCGAGAACAGAGATCTCACCCATGTCTGCAGGAGACATTGCAGCATCCACACACAGCACAGTGTTTGTGCCCCATGTGGTTGGAGCTTGGAGTTCACTCGTCACTTAGCTGTTTATTCAAGGTAAGGATTATGGAGCTCTGGGGTGAGCTGAAGTCCACTTCAAGGTCAAGTTTGTAGAAGATTTTAAGAGTCAAGTATTTGTTTGAGGTTGTTTCACTGTCAGTAGGTAAGACAGATATGTTCCCCTAAAGAAGCCACTACTTGCTTCTGTTTAGGGGGGTGCTCCAAAAAGTGCTGGTGGGGTGGTTGGGCGCTCTGCTGACAAGGCGGCTGTTCCAGCCCTCGCTCTGGTCTCACAGGGAAGTGGCCCTGACTGGAAATGGATATTGGTAACTGAGCCAAGGAGCCACAAGCAGCTGCATGCAGTGCTGCCCCGTGTCTCTTTGAAAACAAGGGGCTACAACAGATGAGTTTCACAGTGCTAACAGGATGGGCCTAACTAAAGAGTTCCTTAGACCTTTGTACTTTTCCAGTCACTGATCTTAATTGCTGATCACTGCTAGTGAAGAAGCAATTAAATATGAAAGGGATGATTCAGGGCCTCAGTCCTGTGTAATACTGAGCACACCTGCACACTGTTATGCCCCACCTGGTCCTAAGTCTGTGGCTGTTGAGGGCACTCAGCAACTTGCAGGATCAAACCATGGGGTGAAAAAGAAAAAAAAAAGAACATAACAACAAAAAACCCCAAATGCTTCCAATCAATAATAAAGACAGAAGAAGTCTATTTATTATGAGTAGTGATTAAATAACTAGATTAAGAGTAACTGATGACAAGACCTGGGAGATGATGAAGCTTTCATTTATTTGGGGGCTGGTGCTTTAGCACAGATTTTATTTACAGTCTCCTGCCAGAAAAATCTCTTGACAATCAGTAGCAGTTTGTAGTGGACCACAGAGTGCTCCGATAGCTGCAGTTGCAACAAGGGAGGTGACAAATCCATGTGTTGGAGATGCACTGAGTGCCAAGTACTAGAGTTGTTTCTCCCTTGCTAACGAGTACGGATGTGTGTCAGTGCAAGACAGGAGCTTGAAAGCAGTTACGGTAGCTGCAAGATGAGTGGGAGAGATAAGAACTTAATACACTCGCTAAAAAGCATCTGACACCTTAGAGAAGAACACAGAAACAACACTACGAGTGTCATGTTTTTAGTCATACAATACATTTTCTTTCATCATGTAACAGTATTTACAGGAAGATTATTTATTTGGGCTTTTCTTTCTTTCTTACTTTCTATGCTTACTTTCATCATTCTCTATTAGCTATATTACAGTCATCTTTGTAACAACTACTTGTGATGTCCAGAGCAGATAATTTTGACTCCAGTTGGGAATCAACAACAAAAATAATAAACTCTTAAGACAAATGTGCAAATTCTTTGTTCTGTTGTAGGCAATGAAGTAGTCACTGCAAAAAGGACTATCATTCATTCTGGAAAAGGAGACTGCAGTGCAAGTTATCTACTTCGGTGACTTTTTTTTTTTTTTGGTAAAATTGTCCATAAGAGATAGGAAAGCATTGGATGAAAAAAGAGATCTTGAAGTAAAAGAGATGGTGTTGGACCTACTCCCTAGTGTCAGCTGCCTTTGCACTGTTGTGATAGGAGTAACTGATTTGTTCATCGGTAATGGAGGTGGCTTCTTAATGTACATCCTAGTAGAGGGATCTGAATGCTAACATGACAAAGCTTTCCAGCAGTCCCTTACGTGGTCACACTTCTGGGTGTTGGTCTCCATGGCTCTGTAAAATCAGAGTGAGAAAGCATCAGCTCCTACTTTCACCCTCTGAGCTCCTGCTCCATTTTAAAAACATGAAGGCTCAGTCCAGATTTCTACCTGCTCTGTGGCCCTTCTCCAGTAGTGGCCAACAGCAAGTATAGGGAAGAGTACAAGAACGTAGCATTTTACCCACAACACCTTATAAAAACACTTGGCCTTCCTCCAGCAAGCGCCAGCAAATCCTGAGTACAGTGTACTAGCATTGCTATGAGAGGGGTATTACCAGACTGAGTCCTCTAAACACATTTCCCATGTAAGACAATGACACCCGCTTTCAGACAATACTAATTTTGGCTGAATATGGCATGTTATAAAAGGGTTGGGTTTTATTCAAGCTTGTTTTTTTTTTCACAAAAGGAGTAGTAAGTCCATCTATTTGGATGCACAGAAAAGCAAACCACCAAACTGTGTGGTAGAACTGAGTTTATTTTTAAGTTATGGAATCAGAAGTTATCCTTAAATACAAATAATACAGAAGCAAACACAAAACTTGTTCCAAAGAAACAGGAGAATGACTAAGTGAACAAGGTCATGCTGGAATCACATGAATAGCAATCACTGTTTTCTGTGAGCATTCACTTATATTTAAAGTAAAGCTAAGCCATTAACCCTGCAATTTACAGTGCACAGAGAATCTGGAACCCTTCCCAAAACTGTTGACAATCCATTGTTTATTGTGAATCATATGGATTAGATTTCAAAATCTATGTTCACATAAAACAGAATATTATTTTCTAGTATTTTTAATTCAGGTGGCTTTTCCAATGGTCCTGTGACCATATAGAATGTTTAAGTAATCTGTGTGCCATACGTGAAAACATCTGTGTACATGAATATGCTGAATTTCATTCCAAAGAAGATCTATTCTCCAGGGACTTTCAGCTCAGCATGGGTAAAGATATAATCATGAAGATCAGGAGACTGTGTGAAGAGGTATCTCCCATTTTCCTTAAATCCTGATTGATTTAGATGCTTTAATATCATATTGTTCATTTTCTTAAGCTCTTCTATGTTCTTCTTTTCCAATAATAGTCTGCTTGATATTTGGTCCATCTCGTTTCTAGTTTGAACTTGAAAAGGAAAATGTACCACATTAAATTAGCAACATAAAGTCAAGAGCATCACTACCCTCTCTAGCATCCCTGTGGGAATTTGTAGCATATTATGATGAATAAAAATATTAAACAGGAAAATTACGGCAGGAAGAAGTAACACATCTGGTGGAGTTACCTGCTTACTAGATGCTTTAACTGCTTATTTGCTGTTTTGTTCAGTGCATTGCAGCATAATAACTCAAATACACCTCAGACAAATTTTGCAGTCTTCAGGAGCATATCCATTCCATTAGTGTCCACAGGAAAATGTCTTATTTAGGGGCTCCACGTTGCTATTTCGGGACAGTATACACCTGTATTTTTCTAAAAGTATAATTGCTAGAACACTCCAAAGACTATATCCACTTCACTTGATTTTCTAAAGCATTTAGATTAAAGGAGAATTATTGCAAATATTGCAATGAAGAGGTCAGTTTTCTCTGGACCATCAACATGCAGTATCTGTCTTGTACGCTTCCAGAGCTATTTTTATTTTGGCCTTGTGAAGTTAACAAAATTTACACATGGGCTGTGAAGCTTAAGTCTCATAGTGCCAATGCTAAATGAATCTATGTCTATGGACATACTGACCTCCACCAACTTGAGCACAAGCAAACTCCTCTAATCCCTATAAGAAGTCTTTTCGCTATTACTTTACCATTTTTCCACTAGAGGGGCACATTACTAATTTTTCTATACAAGGGCTTCACTTTCAGAGACTCCCTGTTAAATACATCTGGAATTCAAGCATGAGATATTTTAATTAGGGTTTTACAACCATGATACATAAAATATCCTTTGTGCTCTTTACTTGTCTGATATTCTGTTCTTTGAGCGCTTATGAGCAAACTCAGTCAAGGGTTAGGATTTCCTGTTCAAAAAGGAAAATGAGGATTTTTGCTCCAGAGAATTCCATACTATAGGATAGAAGATATCTTGATTTCACATGGATTACAGTTCATTCATAATGGACTTGTAAGTTAGAATAATGCACTTTGTACTCTTTTCAATGCCATTAGCCCAGAAAACCCAAAGATGGCAGGAGCTCCACAAACCAAGGTCACTGCCAGCCTGACCGGACCAGGCAAAGCCAAACAGTAGGTACATCTGTAGACTCAGTGCTACATGCCCATTTTGATGTATCTTGTCTAATTTTTTGTTTCTTATATTTGAGATTTTCTTAGTTCCTAACAAATTTCCAGTCAGTATTTAGCTGGCAACCTTCAGGTCTTTCTTCAGGTAGCCTGATCTAAGTGTTAGTCTGGGTGTAATTCCAGTTTCAGTGGAATGAGACCAACACTGAGTTTTATTTGAAAAGGAATGGAAGGCACATTGTCAGAGCATCTCACTGCCATACAGTCATCTTTAAAATTTAATTTAATTTTCAGTCAGCATTTTTAGCAACATGGCCTAACCCTGCTGAGCTAAATTCTTCACAGCTGTTGAAACTCACAAAACCTTTGCATTAGGAACAAAATTGTGCCTCTTAGCACAGAGAGTGGAAGCCTGTGCTTTGCACCCAGGACCATGACCCACTGCCCATAACCAGCCAAAGCCTTTGACCATGCAAATACAGCAGTAGCCTGTTGTAGGGTAGCATGACGCATTTCAACAAAGTTCTTCCAGTTGACCCTACATTTTTAAGAACCACTGTTTAGTTTACTTACTTATTAAGAATATCACGAATGAAACAAGTGCCAAACTGACGATCAAAGTAAGAATAAATGTGACGAAGAACAAACACTGGTTTCTGTTGCTCCCTGCTGTGTTTTCTCCAGCACCAACAGTGCTCTCTTCCTCATCTGTTACAAGATGACAAATCATTTGGTCATAAAGCTTGTTAAGGTTGGTTAGGATAAACATGACAAAATGTTTCTGGCTCCGTGAAATGATGCAAAATGCGTCATAATTTTGGCCAACAGATTTTATTTTTTGTGATATTGCATGAGAAGGGAAGAAATCAATTTTATGAGCTCAGCTTGAATTTGGAAGCATAAAAACTAATACATCTGTTTTAGCTGTTGGAACATTTTCAACAAAACTGTTTCTGTTATTGAAACACACTGTTTTGTTGAAGCTGACCTGTTTCACAGCTCAGTTTTACAGGTACAGAGGCTGCAATGAAGTTTTCATCAGAAGGCTTTCTAAGGACCAGAATAGACCCAACTTTTCAGAAGAGAAGAAATAAAAGCTCATATTGAAAGCCTGGCTACAGATTCATCCTACACATTAACCCTCTAGATTCACATAGTTTCCTGTTTAATTATAGAAATATCTCTGGGATGATTAATTTCCAAAATCAAGCATCTCAGTTAAGCTCCTGATGTCAGATAGGATGAATGTAGGGCTGGAGTTTTTATCTTCAAACAAATGTTTTCAATATTCTTCTTTAGGTTTGTTTCATTCCAACAAAAAAATGAGATAGTGTCAAAAATGGAACAGAGTCTCACATGAACTTGTTGTCCTTCAAGCACATGAAGATGAGGGGAAAAAAGGACAAGCAGTTGCTGTGCTGCTTTCAAATCAGCACGGCAAGCTGGTTTCTTGCTTTTTTTAAAGACCGTATTGCATAAAGGGAAAGTCAGTAGTTTATCTCATAGAAACAGTTGTGATCAAATGAAAGGTGGCAGCAAATCCTAAAGGCAACTGATAAAGTCAAGTCAACACCATGAGGAAATTCATGTGAACATAGAAAAAAAATAATACTTGAGACAGAATAGTTTAAACCCAAGCTTGCATACTACTTTAACTATTTATTAAGGTTTGAGTCTATTTTATGTTTTGGAGGGACAGGGAGATAATGTAATTTAATTTTGGTGTCAGCCTTATACATGCTAAAATTACATGCAAATTACTGAAATTTCTCCTCCTGTAATTGCTGTCTTACTGTTCTGAAAGGGAGAGTAGCAGATGCAGCTCTGTAAAATATATTCCTAGTTCATGTTCTTGTTTTAGCTGGTAGAAATCTCTGAGGTCTTTGCAACTGAGCCTGTGGTGATAAAGCTGAGGGAAGGCTGCATATCCCATTACAGCATTTTAATAATGAACCAACCTGGGGCTGAGCATTTCACTGAGTTTGTTGGAGAACTCTGGGAATCTCTGTGTTTTGCTTTATTGCATTTAACACATCTCTGCCTGCAGGTAAGCTGAAAGCTTTTAATATTCGGGGTTTGGGGTTTTATTTTTATTCCCTTAGCATTCAGAACAAATGCATCCTATGCTAAGTGCCTGCACCAATATTGCCTCCTAATCGGAGTAACAAGGATGGGGAGGGCGTGCTACTGCTGTCAATCAAGCACCCTAAGCTATCAATGGTTGCTCACAAGTGGCCTGTGCTTTCTCTGCCTAATGAATGCTGCTTACTGTTGCAGCTGGCTGAGCCTGCCAGACTGCAGCGTTGGGAGGAATCAGAGAACACACGTTCTTGCCAAACTGCAAACAGTGGGGCCATTCTGTCATCTAAAACATGAAGAAATTGCTGCCACCAAAGCAATCAAAAATTATATAAACTTTAAATAACTTTTAACATGTTTGCTGCGTGTTTGGTGAGCCAGGTCATACTAAGCTACTGAACAAAAGCAATGGTATGTACCGCAACGCTCTTGAAACATCAGTTTTTAAATCAAATTGGGCATCTGCTATACAATTAATAGATCATTCATGAGAATTTAGTATTTATCAGAAATTGAAAAACATTCTACAGAGCTCACTAATTTTCCGGCAGGAGAACCAGAATTTTATGCAGCTGAATAGGGAAACTAAGGACTGTGAAAAAAATTCTTATGTATCTAACCAATGGAACAAGATATCTACAGAATCTCTGATTTTTTTTTTTTTTTATTTTTTTATAAATAAAGAAAATGCATTTTGAAAAGAATAATCCTTGAAGAAGTCAAAACACTCTACAAATTGATGCATAAATACACACTAGGCTACCTTTATTTACTGCTGAAATGTAAGAAGGAGCATGCGTGCGATTATTCCACAGAACCATATATGATTCCACAGAACCCTGTGTGTTTACCTGGGAAGTAAACAATACTGTCCAATAAAAATTGCAAAAGATAGCAGGACAGACACACTGCAAAGAGATTCTTTGGCATTAAAACAAATATATCCCATTGTCTCATTTTGTGCTTCTAGAAGTGGCAATATCAAGATAACAAACACATGAAAATTAAGTAGATTATGTCTAACATCTTTGTGTTAAATCTAGGAACAAGCACCACCCTAGTTAGTTGTGTTAGGAAAAGTTAGAGAACTCAGAAGCAGAAGGAAAGATATTTAAGTCCTATAACTAGAAGCGTGACTAAGTTATGGCCATTTGAAATTCACTTAAGCATAGCTGTTGTTTGGTAGTTTTTCTTCAGTCAAATTTGCCATTATAGTAAGGGAAATAAAAGCAGATTCAGATATTGTCATGTGGAATGCTGCTGAAGAACTTAAGGTTTTAAGACGTTTTCAGGTCACAAAGAACTCAAATATATTGTAGCCATCCCTGGGTGAAAATATTCTTATTGCCATGAGCAAATAAAATATAAAAGCTGTATAAAACCAGTAAAAGTGTGAGAGCCTGTATCTGAAACTGTAAGTAAACAGTCCTGGTTTTGGTGACAGAAAGAGAGTCTGCAAATTGAAATGCTTATTGAGCATGACTAGAGAAATTATTCTGCAAGGCATCACCTCATGGGTCCCAATGGAAATGGAAGGTAAGTTCAGGCTTGACAGTGAATCCCCAGCCAAACGCAAGGATTTCCAAGAACCTAATAACTGAAATACTCAGCAGAAGCAGCTAAACCATCAATCTCATCTCCCTAAATTATGCCATTTTCAATACTTCTCTTATACTTTTCAGTACAGAGTTTGACATATATGTCTTGTATATAAGACTTATACTATTGAGCTGCTGACATTACATGTGGTCAGTCTTTTCAAATGTCACACATAACTCTTTTTTGATGGCCTGTTGTATGTGTAGAAAACCACAAAGCATCATCTATCATACATACCTAGTGCATGTTGGGATTCAGCTGGACAAACATTTAGTTTGTTTAGGTTGTTTAAGGAATCAACTACATAAAGTTTTCCTTCTTCATGAGTATCATGCAGGTTAATTTCCAAGGAAGGCCTCTCCATTGTATCTAAAATAAATAATAATTTAAAAGGTAAATTAAAACATGAATATGTGAAATAACTGGTAACGGTTGGTGTCCTGTTCTAAGGAAATGCTGAGCCACCTTAACCCTTAAAATAAAAAGATTTGAAGGACCAGCACACTTACTAAATCCTGAGGGCAAGGGTAACTCAGTACATAGCACTTGTTTATTCTTGGGGATCTTTGACGCGCATGAGATTTCATTTCTACATTGTGTTTGTGCACACATGTATACTTGTAGTTACATTTACATATATATGTGTGTGTGGAGAAAGAGAAAGATCTATTTGACTGGCTCCAGCATTGATGTGAACATTAGTTATTTTGTTGTGTAACCTTTTTAGTATGGTGGGTACTTGGTGAGATGATGGGTGATATCCTGACCGCAGTGAAAGCCAAACCTCCACTCCCACTGCCAGGAAGGATGTCACTCAGGTCCTCTGCTTCCAGCACCAAATCACTCAGAGATAAGGCAGAGAAAGCAGGTACAGATGTAGGACATAAGCAGCAAGAATGTGGGTCTGCTTATGTACCTTGGCCTATCATAGTGAAGTTATTACTTGTGAAAGATAGAGCAAAAAATGGTTTTCTAATGTGGTTCTACCTCACATAGATCCTAGTTTGTGGCATACAAAAGCCTGACAGAAAAGGCTTTTCTTCAGACTAATACTCCTTGCCTGGATGGTACCCAATCAGCAAAACCAGCTTCTCTACAGAATCTGGGCGCATGAATTATTATTTATATAAATACAATTGTGAAGGAAGATTATATATAGAAAAAAAACAATACATAAGGATGTTGCTCTATGAATTGCACTTTATTCTTTAACAGTCTTTTTGTTTTATTTATGCTACCCTAATTCCAAAAATATCTGTTAGAAGCAAACTACAGTTCTAGCCATAAGGAGATGCAGGTGCTCTAAATAGGCATCTTAGACTACCCTGGTTGCTGAAAACTCCCTCTGTAACTATCGAAGAAAAATACATACCTCCCAGTAACATTCCTCTTATTCTAAGACAAGTCTTTTTGACTTTACAATTACAATCTAAAGGTGCCTTTTCCTTGCTAGTGAATGTAAGGGGAAAGCTCGCAGAGGTGAGTTTAGACTTGAAGAGATCTTAACCGTTTAGCATTTTATCAAAGCTCTCAATTTCAGTTTTACCTGCCAAACATAACTCAGCACTTCATGGGATGCAAACCTCCTGTTGAGGAAGAATGTTAAGCACCTAAGAGTGATTTCTGAATCCTAGATGGACTGAATTGCCCTCTTGTCATGTCTCTCCCTCACTCCCTCTCCAAGCAACAGAGAACACAGTGTGACTGGGATTCCTAACATAGCACTTAAATTAAAAACCTGAAGTTTGGGGAATACAGGTCTGAGCATTTACAGAAAAGACCCATTCTTTCCCTCATCAAACCAAATGCAAAGATTGTCATAATTCACCCAAATCTGAGCACACAGCCACATTCATGGAGCCTCAGTAAGTCTGAAGACTAAGTCAATTGCTCCTGATAGTGGGGATTGGCTGGCCTCCACGTATACTTTTATATTGCTATTTAACAGAGTGTAAGAAAAGATTACAGCTTATTTCTCTGCTGTTCAAAATTGTTGCTACAAAATACAAAGATAAGGCAGAAAAGCTGGCGTGGTAGTGGTGACCGTTACCTAGCGTATGATTGTCAAGTGTGGAGCAGTGATTTCAGGACTGCTGCGTCCACTTTCCTTCCCCAGGAACGTCATGTGGTGCCGGGCAGGAGGGTCTGTGAGCCCTCTCGCCAGCAGCGCTGGCTCTGCTGCCTCCCTGCAAGCAGAGCCGCGGCAGCTGCAATCCCTGCTGAGCTCTGCCTTTCAGCAACGGTGTGCTGAAAGTTGCCACCTCATGCACAGCGACTTTTGGTTGCTCTGAGCTTCCAAAAGCAGTTGTTTGTCTTGGGTATTTTGATTAGTATGTCCCTGCAACTTCAGAGCAGACTCTTAACAACTTGAGCTGTAATAAATGTGAGTACCTTTGATTCATCAATATTACTAATTATTAGTTACTACTTATTAAAAATGGATTTCCTCACTGTGCATGTAACCACAGTGAAGATAACCATTATTAATTCAACAAACGCTATATTACATCTGTTTGATTCCATCAACATGCGAAAGAAAAGAGAGAGTCAGTGGCACTGGCCAAACACATTGGTTATTTTCCAAACAAACTAATCTAGACATTGGGGGGTTTGGAGTCACTCTATCTTGTACTTTAACCTTGCTTAAGGATTTTTTTTCTCCATGTGACTTTTAAATTTCTCTCTAAGTTGTGGCAAAATCAGAACTTAATGTGAGAACACACTGAAAATTCTTTACAGAAAAAAAAGGAAGACAATCAAGTCTAAAAGGAATTAAAAACCAAGAGAATGAAATGTTACTTACAACATAACCACGTTGAGGTAATGTGCCAGTACGGAAGAAATCAGCCAGTGAAAATCAGCCGAAGAAAACTCCTCTCTCTACTTTTAGAGCCATAGAAACCTGTCAGCTCCTGCAGGACCCATGAAGGCAGCTATGAAACACACTGTCCCTTCCCATCTATATTTAGAGTTCATCTTGGCTATGTATACTGCCTTCACAATATCGGTCTGCTTAAAAAGAAATCAGCACATACACAGGTCTTCTTTATTATATAGGAATCAAGATGATAATATCCTATCATGGAGAAAGAGGTTTGTTACTGATGATCAGTATTTCACTAACCTTTTCATTAACGATGCCTTTTTAAAACTCATTTGCTAAGCAGAAGTGTCTACAACACTGCAGCTATGAGTAACCGGTTTGCTATGCAGAAGAGTCATATCAACAGTGCTGCAGCCATGAGTACTTTAAAGGCATAGACCAGAAAAAACGCTGTTTCGTTCCTTCCGCACACCTTGCAAATTCAAGTGGGACTAATTCGTCTGGTTTTCTTCATTGTTTAAAAAATTAATTCTGATGAACTGCTTGTATTGGTAATTGCTCCTTTGCAGACAGTTCTCTGTTTTTTGTTGCCAACATTGCCAAATGTAATGGTACAGCACACCACAATGACAGACAGCTGACACGTGAAGGGACCACAGCTCAAAACAAATCCTTTCTGAAACCATTCTCTACATCTGGAATTTTGAACCCCTTTTCAAACTGTCAGTATGTGTGCTCTTCTCTCGGAAAACAGCAGAGAGGATGCATCTTCTGACTCATAGTTTCCCAGCCCAAACTGACGAGCTCTGCCACTGCCCAGTCTGATCTGCTGCGCCAGCAATGCAGACGCAACAAGCTCACTCCCTTTCTGCGGGTGTCTCCTCTTCCCTCCAAACAAGAATGTGCAAGCCAAAAAAAAAATCTCACCTCCATCCCCAGGAGATTCCTGCCACCATCCTAATTGGAAGATGAGGACCCAGGCCGCCCCAGTTCTAAGCTTGAAGAGGTCTACAAACCCATCGGGTCTCTGCAGAGCAGCTAAACAGCCCATCTGCCCTCAGAGAGCCCCAGAAGCCACCCCAGTCCCTGTGGTTGGCAGGGACAGGGTAACAGGGGAAAAGGGCAACCCTGAGCTTGGCCACCTGCCAGGTGCTGTAAAAAGCAATTCTGCAAAATACTGGCCAGGCAGGAAGCTACAGAAAATGCAACTTTACACCAAAGTGTGCCAAAGGTAACCAACCAGAAGCCACCAGAGACACTAGCAGGGTTTGTAGGAATGTGTTAGCTCAAAGGGGGTTTAGTCCTGGGCTGAGCAAACACAGGCAGCTCCATCTCCTTCAAGGATCAGAAGTTTCTCTTCCACTTGTGTGACAATCACTGACAAGACATAACAATAGCACAGATTTCCATGTCAGTAATAGCACAAATTTCAGTTGAAGGCCTTGCTTTAGTGCATTATTTGAGGAAAAAAAAAATAGGAGTTACAACTCTAACAGAGTCTCTGTTGTCTCGGTAACTCTAATTATCATGTGTGGATTTTCTAAAATAGGTTCTGCTGCAATCGGAAACTAAAAACAAAACCAAACAAACAAACCAAACAAAAAAAACCCCAAAAAACAAACAAAAAACCACCACCACAAACAAACCCAAACACCCAAAACACCCACAACCAACACCAAAAAATCCCACTTTCCCTTATCAGAGCAAGCAGTAGTTTTCAGGGTATGGGGTGGAGCTTTTTGGGGTGTGAGGTTTACTTTCTTCACTGATAACTTGACCTCCACTTTTCAGAATGTTTATTCTAAACAAGTCCTTTAATTTATAGGTCTGCCAGTTGAGAAGCTCCAGCTATCTAAGGTTTTGGTGTCTTTATAACATATACCCTCCACCAGCCCTCAGAAAGACAGTTCTCAGTTACTGGCAGAAACTGAGGGCAGAGTAGTTTTCAACTTGATGAAAACAGGGCAGCAGGACTGGCTCCTGCAACATTAGGCACAGTTTTGCAGTACCAGACCTAGAAAACATTTGACCATTACAGAAAAGATGGCAAATCCACGGGCTGTTGTGCAGACCATATGTAAATAAGATATACCTTCCAAACACAGCAACATGTAGCATCTACTAAAGCATTGAGACTAACCCAATAAATGAACCCATGTGTTTCAGCTTTTAGGTTTTGCTCATGTTCCACCTTTTCATTCACGTAGTAATCACTTTTACACAGAAATCAAGCAGTGACAAACATCTTTATTCCAAAAATTAAAGATCCAATTTCAGAACATAAGAATCTTGGTTTTATTTTACATTGAGGCAAGTATTTGTAATGCACTGTTTCACTATAAGTGAAGGTAATTGAACTTTGCAGTCCCCTTTAGGAAAAAGCTGTACTATGTAGAAACTTCTTTGCCCACCTGTCACTGAAGAGTTTAAAAAGTTACTAAAGTAACTCCACACGAACAAGTTCATCTTTTCATATTAGCACATTCTTACCAAAACACTTGGCCAGTGAATGAGTTTAATTTGCCTTCATATAAAGAATCCAATCTGACACACAGAATTTGACTACAATTACCAACCCCACTTAACAGTTGAGTTACAATATATTTAGCCTTTGGAGCAAGTTGCAGCTAAAACAAGTGTTATAATGTATCCCAGCACTCAATCTTACATCAATCTATATACAGTATATATGCAACTAAGCAACAACATGCATGATATTTACAGATTTTATACAAAATCCCTATGCACAAGTGCCAACTGTGACTACAGAAATTTAAAAAATTCAAGGTTACAAATCTATTTTAATTATGAAATACTGAAAATTGAACCCCATGGAAAAGATCTAGAAAAATTCCCCCACATCTGCTCTTTTATCACGACATTTACTTCTAGCCTTTGTCCGAGCCTTGAATGCTGCAGAGTTGTACAAGTGCTACAAAATAAAAGGAGAAATTAATCACAGATGTTCAACATATTTATTTTCTGTTAAGAAACAGCTGAAAATATCTTTTTATTACTCTTCGAAGCAAATCACTAGGCCTTTTGAAATTTATAGTATAATACCTTTGCACAAAAGGCTGATTCATTTTATCATATATATATATTTAGAGGAAACTTGGCCTGTGTAAGGAAGGCTGAGCCAGGAGCAATTCCGGAAGCCAATCAGTCTTGAGCATCACACAGACACAATGTAGATTAATGGGGCACCCCCAGATTAAACTTGATAGCACCGTTCCACAGACTGTTCATGCACAGGATGAGTACATTCACAACCAACAGAACAAAGTCCCCAGTATCCATTTCACACTGGAAAGTTCAGGATACTGCTGTTATAAAGACTTTGCTTCTATGGTTTCCTGTGGATTCCTACCCAAAAACCTACAGCTCTCCTAAGAGCCCAAGTTTCACATCTATGGAGAACAAATTTGGTACCAATCAGCAAACAGACGCCCCCTGCCCCCCGGAAGAATGCAATAGCAGCAATGTGCCCAGTGGAAAATCTAAAATAGGAGCTCAAAGACACACACAAGGAAGGTTTTGTTTCATTCAGGATAATAGGGGGCTCTTAAAGTGACAAGTTTAAAGGTGACAGCTTCTGAAATTCATGTTTAGAATAATATTTAATTCAGCAGGAATATATTAGTGTATGAAGTAAAGAAAACAGATTAAGTTGCGATAACCTACCCTTTCAAAACGGGAGATCTTCATTGTTTTAAGAGTTGCAGCATCTAGCATTACTGGTGGACCAAGCTCAAACACATTCCGAAGAAAGTCATTTGACTAAACCAGAAACACACAAAATTATCAGTTTCTCCTCTGATTGTCAAGTCTCCATAGATGACTACTGTTAATTATCAAGTATTCCAGTAAGATATAGCAGCAATTTGACACTAATCTTAGTATCTTTTGCAATTAAGCCAGGGAACACTTCTTCCTTTAATCAGAATAAAGCTAAGAACTAAAACTGCCCTCTTGAGGAGACAGCTCCCCACCCCACATTGATATTTTTGTCCCAGCAAATTAGACACTGTTCTATTACATCCTCTGCACAAGATTAGGCAGCTGGACACAGACCTGTATGGTTTCACAACACACCAATTTTTAAATATTTGGCTGTAAAAGTACTACAGGGTGTTTTAAAAGGATGGACTAAATTTCAAAGCAAAGTGATTTCAAACTGGGCAAGTCTTTTTGAAACACCCCGTATTTGAAAAAATCTGGAAAAGCTGCTACGTGCCTGGGCTGCCGCAGTTACGCGGAAATACAATTGACACTGAAGATTTTAACCCCATGATTACTGTAGCAATTCGGGAGCATATACGCCATAGCTGGAGTTCCTGTTTCTGCTATTTATCTAACAGATGACTAGTGCACAAGGAGTTCCTGGAACAGAGATAAGGACTTATCCCTTGCCTCCTGCAATGCTGTCATCACTGGGCTGCAAGTCATGTTCTTTACATTTAATTAAAACTTTGCATTCCTTTTTATAGGCTTGAGCAGGAAGGGTGGAGGCACACAACTTCACAGCAGTTGGATGACTACACCGCTCTGCTGAAAGAGAGCATAAGGCTTCAGGAAAAACCCTGAAGCTAAGATGGTATTCAGCTTGGACCTCTTATTTCCTGGAGAAGTCTTCTAACTGCTAACCCAGCACACCCAGGCTACAACTTGAAGGCAGCTCACCCAGACAGTTCCAGCTCACTGTGGTTCATGTTGCAAGTGCTGCCTTTTAACACCAAATTCTACTCAAGACTTTGTGATTCAGACTCATCTACTACAAGGAAACCAGGCAGGGAACAACAGTCTGAGCACGTATCAAACAGCAGCTCACCTGCAAATGATATTGCATCCCCGACCCCAGAATCTCCTTGAAGGTATCATAAGTTTGTTTTTTAACCCAGCAGTCAATATACATGCGCTCAGGTCCAAACTTAACCATCTCTGCAGGAAAGTCACGCTCCTATACATAGTTAAAGGAAACAACATATGTAACTTTAATTTAAACAGTCTTTTGCATTGGGAATTGTATTTATTTATTTTCATTAATAAATTTGGCATATCAAAACCTTCCAAATAATATAATATGCATATACTAAAGACTTTATTTGTTCATCTCATGTAAGACTTGAAGCTGACATTCTTCAAGTCAGAAAGCATTTCAGAAAAGGAACACGACTTTCATCTTTAAGAATTGGACTTATCTTCAGAAAAAACAGTTCTGAGTGCAGGAGTCACCTTTGTAAGTTTGTAACCTCATTTAGTCCCCAACTTTCAAGTGCAGTGAGCTACATTTGTGACAATGGAATGTAGCAAGTGCTATTAAGTGACTCAGGTTCTTCTATGGGCAGAATCTCAAAGGTGACTTCAAATCACTTCAAAGCCTTCTCCTTTGCTTCAAAGATTTCAACTGTTCTGAATGTCAACTAATATATAGTTGGTTTTACCCATACAGTAATGTAAAAAGTAATTACCTGACAAGTAAAATATCTAGTTTGAGAGTTGTAAAATAACAATCAATTAAAGTGATAGAAGTTTTACATTTGTCTTAGACGCTTTACTCAGAAGTTATGTCACTAACCAAGTATCTTTAGAGTCCTGATTTGTGTTGTGTTCTCTTAATCTGGATATGGAAAACAGAGCACAACAATCCAAATAGGTGCCATTTGGAACTGTACCTTACTACTAGGTTGCTTTCTGTTTGTTATGCACAGCAGTTCAATACGAGATTTTATAAGAAAACTCTTCACAGAATTCGGGACACTTATTTGGATGTCCTACAAAGTTTTCTATGAAAAAAACCTCCTCATTGTATAAAATAAAAATAATTCAGTATTTACAGTGCAATGCTTAGCCTTCTATAAAGAAAAAAATACTCTTCAATATGGAAGCATAGAGCAAAATAAGCAATGTTTGACTTTCTTTGCTCTGTATTCCTAAAAAAGCAGTTATATTTTGCATAAGTGATCAGAATTTGAAACCTCATTTAAGTAGGTTTTTTCCCTGTTGTTTTCACTGAAACAGTAATTCTATTTAACAATAAATCCATTTTCATAGAATTGTACACTACATAGTTACAATCCAGACATCCACAGTAAGACAAAAGAATTACCTCGACAGCTCGTAGAACATCTCTGAAGACAGACCGCTGCTTTCTTTTATCTACTTTGGCTCGGTGCTTGTTTCCATCTGTAGCCAGAGCTCTTAGTTTCTCTGTTAGAAGTTCCATATCTTCATAAAAAAAATCCTAGTCCAAAAAAAGAATTATTTTTTATTTTTTTTTTAGTTTTTGGCCTTAACATCTTTCCCTGCAAAAAGGAAAATGGATCTCTCAAATTTTAAAGCTTGCACACTATATTTCTAGTTACTCTTAATTACTGTTTGAGGTGTTTTGTTATACTGGTCCTATTTTGCAATATGGAAAACAGTGTAAAAATGATAGCTCAACTACTGTGAATCATTGCTACACCTAATTAGACTGGGGCATACTCACTACAAAGAACATAACCCAGCGAATTATGGGCTGCTTGTTGAGATCCAGAGTGCTATACTACACAGGTTAAATCATTTGTCTTGTCATCATGCCAGTGCAAGGAAATTTAGCTGCTGACATATACTTACAGCATCTGTTTCGCGTGCCAGTTCAAACAGAAGTGCTAGTGTTTCTCCAGCAGCTATTCTCATGTTGAGATCATCACAAGACAGCAGACTTGGAAGTTTATGCAAGTGCCTATGAAGTAAGTCATATTTAAGTTGTAAATTTTGTTGACCCTGCTTCATTGCTTATATAAAAAATCATTACAAATTTTGTTGTCCAAGAAAAATACTCACATTTCAATTTTCTTCTTCACTTCATTCATTGGACAAATGGTCAGCAACAGTGTCCATGCTAAAAGAGCACTGATGTGAAGCACAGTATTATGGGTACTCGATACACCATTAGTGTCTCTATCTCGCGGATAGGCCTTTGTGAAGATGGTTTCCAGGCATTCCATAGTAGAGTACAGTTCCTGAACAGGGCAAAAAAATCATGGAAGTGCTTAAGTTTCACATATTCTCATATTGCAAATTTATTTTTTGAAAAATGTATTCTTTATCCTCACCGTAATGTCATCAGTGACAATGAAACAGCAAATCCCTAAGCAGGTTGCACACTAGATAGAAAAGAAAAAAGTGTCAGTCTTTGACAGTAATGTTACTGTTGACAAAACCTTCAATCTTTGACCTTTGAAATCTAACACTTGGAGAAATGGGAACTTCAGACTAAGACCTCAGCAGAGGAGAAGTTTCCAACACTGTTTAATTCAGCTCCTTTCTAATAGTTAGCTCTCAGTTCCCATCTACTCTCAGGTTGATTCTACAACACATGCAGGTCTCAAGCACTGACTTTTCATGCTGTATTATTTAATAGAGCTTACAAAGCCCTTCCAAAAAGCTACACACAGAACTCCTTTCACCCAATTACTTTTAATCCCACTAGGATCCACTAGCAGAAATCACGTTGATAAACAGTAATGGATATATGAGATTTATTCACAACTGTGGGAAATATTTTTTCCTCTCTGCCCACTATTACAATTGAAAAACATGAAGACACTGGACTTCAGCAGCCTTTCTCCAACTTTTACTACAGGTCCTACAGATCTCTTCTCTATCCCCCATATTGTACTCAGTCTCATGAAGAGCAAGAAAAAAAGATGTCTGTAAGTGACATCGGCACTAATCATACAGGACTGAAAACTACAGTTAAACTGGACAAACTTCAATAGCTTTCGTCTGTTTGTAGAAAAAACTATTGTTGAACTGATACCACCTCCTCTTCCAACTGAGAGTATCTATTGTAACACAGCTTGAGTACAACAGAAGTAGCCAGCTCTGTAACGATAACAGCAAGCTGCAGTATATTAGTTAAAACTCTGCAGTTTAAAAAAATCTTGACAAGAGCTTTAGACTGTCTTCAGTCAATATTTAAAGTATACCACTGATGTGTAGATGAGATCAATGGGTGAAAAACTTAGAATAATTTTGGTAGTAAGAATGTATTAAATATGTAGTTCTAGATCTGCTATATATCATTTTACCGTATATATTTGTATACACAACATTCCTCTGTTGTTAAAGAAGTTAAAATTAATACAGGAACGATACTTTTTTTTTCTATAGGACTTCAACATGAGCCTTCAGAACTGCACTAAGGAGACTGCAACGTAGTGAGTTAAGACACTTGGCAAAGTACTAGATGTGACAGCTCTTTAAGGAAGTTCCCAGGCTGAAGAAGAGAATGATGTTTAGCCTTTATGTGAAACTTCTTAAGCCAGTGAAAATCGCTATGCATCATTCCGAGCTTACATCACCTTGTAAGGTATAGTAGTAACCTTTAGTGTAGTAACCTTTAGTTCTGGATTACTCAATCGTGAGCTGGTCAAAAACCGCCCTCTATCCCTGCCTGGGAAATAAACATTTTATACTTACAGCCTGTCTGGCTTGGATACTGGCTGTTCCATCACAGACAATCTTCTTCAGAACTGGACCAAGGGTCTTAAAAATCTCTTCACTTTCAATTCCAGACCCCATCTGTACACACAGAAGACATGCCAGTCCGGCAGCTGCACACTGTTCGTCACTCTTACCTAAAGGTTAACATATTATGATGAGTAATCACTTTGTGCATTGCTTCTCTCCTTCAAAGATAGTGGTCTGAAAACTTGTGAGTGGAAATTCAGAAACCAATAAACAGAAGACAATTTTAGTTGATTTGCTAAAAACATGACATTTAAATTAAAAAAGGGATGTTGTTAACATAACTAAATTATTAAACGCTCTATAAAGTGCTAGAGAAGTCTCAGTCTTAATTCCTTTTATACAATGAGCTATTTCATAGGGATTACTGCTTTCTACTAGCAAGCATGCTAATTACCTTTCTTTATGCAGCGTTCAATGCTATCAGTTAGTGTCATTCTCCTTTCCATGACAAATTCATATAGTATTTTAGAAGAAAAAGCACTTTTCAGACTTTCAAGAGCTGCTTGTCTTGTCTTCGCACTGTTAGAAGAAAGAAGAAAGACTTCCTGAAATCCACACACATTAGTTAAAGCTCAGCCTTTGCTTTCATGGTAGTTTATATTTGTCTGCACCCAACAGAAGAGTAATTCACAGACATACCATGAAGTATGAAATGCTATGAATTGCCTCCTTCCTCATGGACAGAAAAATTTAGAGATTGAGTTCACAATAATACACCAGACTAGAAATAAAGTTGCCCTACCTCAAGCTATTAGGAAAGGAAAGCCTGACTCTCACTTATCCAAAAACATGGTGGAGGGAGAAAGGTCTTTTCACATCCAGAAGGAAAGCAAGTCCTCCCAAGCGATAAGTAACTGTAATTTCAGTAAGCATCTAAAGAATTTGAATGCATATTTCCCTTATTATATCAGATATCAATGCATTTCTTCAAAGCTTACCATACCTCTTGTCCAATGTAAGATCAATAAATCCCTTCAGTTTGTATTCTAAGTCTTCTTGAGTGGCTTCTTCATCAACTTCAGGCCCTAATCCAGAGGAAAGAATTTAGTCCTACTGATACACATTTTATTAGCAGACACAGTAGTATCCAACACTTAATGTTTTTAATACTAAGAAGAAAGCACTTTAACAAGGACTATAGCTACAGAGTTGTTCAGTACTACAGCAAGAGAATGGTGTTAAGCATACTACATCAAACTGCCCCTTAAAATACTTTTATAAAAATCGACATACCAATATATCTGTGCTGTTTCTATACCTGCTTCTTACACATGTCAAGAATGAGGGAGCTCATCAGGTCTTACGTTAATTTGCTAAAAATGACATCCATCAGCCAACCCTGTCAGCAATATCTTTTCATCCAGTCCACTACATATACTCCTGCAGCACAGTGGAGTGTTCACAGTCCAAGCAGCCTCTCCCACCTGGCAGCACTTCAGATGCCTCTGCAACAGCAGCTCAGTCAAGAGCTGCAGGTATTCACAGGGAAGTCTCCCTGCCTTATCCCCCCCACAGCAGGCTTTCAGGACCCTTCTTCCCAACAAAATGACAATAGAGCAGAGGGCAGAGGAGAAAAAGCAGAAATCTAGTTCAAAACAGGCAAACGTGACTCCTTCCAACTCAAACTCTTCTGCAGTTCCTACCACCTCAATTATGTGTTATGAAACTCCACATTTTATAATGCACCTTAAAAATCTTATTGTCTCCAAAAGTTAACATTTTTTAATTCTGTAATAAAAAAGAAGCCTAATAGTTTAATGAGAAACTCATGAAACCTGGAGCATTTCTTACCAAACAAAAACGATAGCAACTAGATTAATAATCACATAGTGCTTAACAGAATGTCACTATTTTGCTACTGCTACTTACAGTGTAGTACTTAGATTCCTAAGTCAAATCAGGATTTATATTTTTAAAAAGATAAACAGGTAAAAATGAAAGGACATACCATCCTCAGTGAAGCTAGCAGGATCACTGAAGCCACTGCAGTGGCTCATAGTTTCAATTGAAGCATCTTCATCACTAAAAGGCTGCACGTTTCTGGGCTGACCACCTTAAGGAAAGATGGAAACAATAGTCTGGTCAGTTTTCATAAGGAAAAGGAAGATCTGAACACCAGAAGCGGAATTCTCCAAACAAATTCACCCTCCCTGACCCAGACACAAAGTACATTTCTTTCCTTTGCTGGTTGGTTCCTTTACTCCCACTTGTTCTGAAGACTTAGTTGGCTCTGTTCTGGAATATCGTTTGTGAATGGTGGGGAAGAGCCCACCTAGTTTTCAAAGCGTTGGTAGAATTCCTAGCTCTAGCTTTAGGATCTTTCTACAACCCACTTCAAGTGAATGCAATTTCCTGTGACTGTGCTTTAAAAATAGCTCCATATTAATTTAACTGTTAAGACAAGCTACCAAAAATAATTGCCATACAAACTTTATTTTTCAATTTTGAGGGACTTCAAACCAGGATAGGTTATACATTTAGGCAAACATACATTACCCAGTTCAATGCAGGGCTTACAGGATTAAGTGTAGTATGTGCAGTATCAGCAATGTCCAACCCTGTTTTAATACTGAATTACAAATACAAGCCAGAATGTCAAATGCTTAAGTAGGGGAAAGTAGTTTTAACCTCTCAGCATGAAGAAGGCCTCAGTTCAGTAACTCAAGTCTTTTTGAAGAAAGCAGTGTAATTTTCACCAGTGCTCACCTTTACAAAGTTTTCATACCTGCATCTTATTGTTACAGTATTGAGTTGGTGGAGTTTGATCTGATAATACTGTAATTTCTACTGCTCTCCTACCCTAGCCTTTAATTTGTGTCTACTAAAGTCAATTAACAAAAGGATATTTTCACTTTTATTTCTCCAACAGCTCCCAAATGTCATTTACAGAACCTCGAATTCTGCTCTTTCACATATTTTTTGTGGTACAATTTATTTTACATTATTGAAGAAGGCTGTGCACAGTGCTTGGCAGCTTCAGGCGGGCTTCCTGCCTACCAAAATACCCAGAAAGCATTTGTATCTAGGCAGAATCAACCTTGAGTTGATCACTGTCCAAGTGCTTTCCAATGAAGTCAAACTCACACTTCAGAGATTTTGCAACTCCTAGCTATAAACCATTTACTTGCATCACTGGCCATAAACCTTTGTGTTTCCTATAGTTACAAAGGACAAACACCAGTTAATGTACAGACCAAGAAACCTGGAGGCTCAGAGCCAGTCTGGCATGGCCACCTTTGGCTTCAAGTGATGTCAAGCAGGAAAGTTCAATGGGAGAAGTGGCAAGAATGACTGCCAGCCTTTTACAAGCTGAAATAAAAGCAGCTGCAGAAAGCCCCAGATAATTGCTCACTTCCTGAACATTCGATACTGAAGAGACAGGCTCTGCTCACTGCTACGGGAGCCTGAAATGGAATTTCTCACCACCCCACAAAACCTCCCTTCTGCCCTGGCATCAGCACCTCAGCCACGCACAGTCTGGATCTGGATTGAGACTGTTTATTTCATAGCATCCTCTTTTAGGCTAAGCGAGTCTTTTTAAAGAGACAGCGGCCTTTCGCAGCACAACGCGGTGACACACAGCTCCACCGGCCACCAGAGACACCGGAGTGACAGCAGTAGCCGTCCTCTCCGCCCCGCAAGGGCCCAGGCTGGCGGCGGGCACGGCGGGCACACGAGGGGCTGTGCGTGTCGGGGACGCGCCTTCCGCTGCTCCCGGCACCCCGCGGGCCCGGCCTCCGCCGCCGCAGCCGGGCGGCACCCACCAGCGCGGCGGCCAGGAGGCCTCGGCGGGGCCGGCGCCGGCCGCTGCCCCCGGGGCGCTGCTCGTCGCCGCCGGCGGCGCCAGGAACGGCCGCAGCCTTCCCGGGGCCACCCGCGCCGCCGGGCGCATGCGCGCGGACGGCGTGAGGTGGCGGTTTCGGGGCCGGCTCCTGCCAGCCCGGCGGCGCCGCCCGGCCCGTGCCCGGCTCCGGCTGTCCGGCCCCGCGGGGAGCTCCGCGGCCGCCTCGTCCGCCCTGCCGCTTTCCCACCAGCCCCGCAGAGAGCCTGGGTGCAGCCAGCCAGGGCTGGCCCTCCCGGTCGCGGCCTCTCTCGCCGGCGAAAAGCCGCCCCGCCTCGGGCAGATCAAGCGGCCACGGGAAACGTCGGGCGACCTTCGCGCCCAGCGAGGCCGCCCGCTCCGAGCCCCCGCCCGCGCTCACCGGCTCCGCGCTGGTGGTTGCTCCCCCGCTTCTTAGGCTTGGGCATGGTCGCAGCGGCGCTCGGCTCGGCTCCCGCGGCCCCTCTCCGGGTCTCGGTCTCTCTGCTCCCCCCCGCCCGGGAATCAGCGACAATCAGCCGATGGAAGAGCAGGACCGCTTTTTACTCCAACGCCTCTGCGAGGCCGATTTCCCGGTCCGGGGCAGCGGAGGTGATTGGCGAAAGCAGGCGGAGGACGAACCGGCGGCGAAGGCAGAAATCCCCGTGGAGGCCCGTGAGCGGAGTCGATGCATCTTTCTCCTCTCAGACACCCGGGACTAAAGGCGCGGAGGGTGCGCCGGCGCCGCTCTTATAGCCCGCCGGGCTGCGGGGGCGGGGCTTAGCGACGCGCCGTCGCCGCGACCAATGGCCAGGCATTGTGATAGCGGGCGGGTGACTCAGTCGCGTGAGCCCGTGACGCCGCCGCGCTGCGATCCAGCGGTGGCGCCGGACGTCATCGCCGCTTCGCGCGCCACGCCGCGGTGCACGCTGGGAGCGGCGGGCCTGGCCGCCAGCCCGCGGGCGGGGCCGCGGTGGGGGCGGCGGCGGCAGCAGCCCAGCTCGACCTGACCGTGGGTCTGGCGGGGGCCCCCGGGGCCCGCACCGTGTGCGGTGCTGCTCCTCACCGGCGGCGTCTCCCCGGGGCGCCTGGAAACACCGCGCTGCCGCCGGGCCGTGCGGGGGGCGGTGCCGCGCGGGGGCATCTGAGGCCGTGGCGGGCGGGGAGGAGCCCGGGCTCGGCGCGGCGGCCGTGGCCGTGCGGAGCTCCACGTGGTGCCGCTTTACATCGGGCCCTGGGCCGCGCTCGTCGCTGGCCGCGGCAGGCGCTGGTGTGGTTGTGTGCTGTGGGGTGGTGTCGGTGAACGGGCGCTGGTTGCAGCCCAGGGGAAGCGCCGGAAGGGTTCGGTCGTGCTCCTCTCGTTTAAAAACGAGCCGGTACGGGACGGATGGCTTACTTCTTCAAAACAGATTTTCTTCCACACGCAAGGATGGGTTTTGTTGTCACATTTTTGTACTGCAAGCCTGTATGTTTTTATTTTTAATCAATTTTTTTCTGTTTCCTGCTGAGCTTCAAATAATGAAAAGTATAGCATTTGTATGCACCAAAAAGAGATTGGATTGTAATGTTTCTGAAACGTGAGTGTTTGTGAAATCTCACTGATGGGCTGTAACAGTTATGCCATATTTGAGGGATGGAAGACAACTTTGCAGAACATGCTGAAAAGTTACGCAAGACATAGCAATGATTACACTATTTGAATTCCTTTGCATACCAAGTGTGTTTACATTGACTTCCAGAAGGGTAAACCTCAATAACAATTCTACATTAAAAAAAAAAAAAAAAAGGAAACGGAGTTTGTTTACCCGTATGTGCATGTTGAGTAAGGAAATGCTGTTAGTGTCTATTTCTAGAAAAGCGTAGCTGTCAGTTGTGATACGTGTGGGTGCTGGTAGAGCCTAATTTCGCATTGCTGTGCAGCGTGAGCCTTCTCGTGAACAGTTCCTTGGTCATGGGAGAGCCCAACTTCTGAAAAGTTCTGTCCAACTCTTAGATCCTATTCAAAAAGAACAGAAAAGAGATAGAAGTCAGTACATATTGAATGTACACAGGACAACACAGGAGTGTCTCAGAGGCATCATTTTTTCAGGATGAAATGTCAGAGCAGAGGACAGCTTTCCAAGTAAGTAGATGGAGGAGTTGTAATTAAATACAGAAAGCATAACTGCTGTTGGCTATATAAGACTCAGAGTAAGGGATCCATGCTGGATAAGCTACAACACCTAATAGCAGCCAAGCAAACTTGTACAGTGGGAGTATTTGAGATGCAAGATGCCGATACCTTTTTAGTGAGGTCAGCTGTGTCCTAACAACTTCCTGTGTGCTGGCCCTCTTAATATATAAATTAGTCTTGGAGGTGCAGCGTGGCTGGCCTAGACTTTGCTGAAGTGGTCACCTTCGTGCTGATAGCCCCATCTCACAGCAATGCTGTCTGAGGCTGCTGGCGAGGATTGGGTTTAATCACGAATTCCCTGGAGGTGTGACAGAGTCTGGACAACATGCAGGACTGTGTGTGTACACAGGGTAGTCCAGGTGTCCCGTGGTGGGCAGGCACGACAGCAGTAGTGCCTCATGGAACTGGAAGAATGACGAGAAATATCATAGTCCTTGTATGTTTGAGGAGAGTCTCACCAGGACGAGTGGAGGTAAAGCCCTGGAGAGGGAAAGGTAGGAAACTGAGGTAGGAAAAGCAACTGCTAAGGGACACAGAGGTGTTGCCAGACTTGGACATCCAAAATAAATTACAAAAGGTGACAGAAACAACTTACGACTACTTGGAATATTACTAGGGCTTCCATAATGCGCCTTCTCCAGGCTACTGAGATTCCCTGGTTAACTGACCAACAGTTCAGTGAGATCACACAACAGGGATTGCGCATCACTGCCTAGTTTGGTCTTTACACCATTAAATGCTGTAAAGAAGTCAGAAACGAGGGAATCACATGGATTCTTGATTCCTGTGGGTATGTTTTCCTCCCCTTTTGACACAATGCTTCTGCTATCTTTGCAGGCAAAATCCTTTGGGTTTTCTTTTCTTTCTTTGTGCCGTTCCTTAGAATACAATTCTCTTCAGACACAGAATCCCAGCCTCATGCTGGTTGCCTTGCACTGCACGATCGACTTTCTCAGAATCATAAAAGATCTCAGAACCACGAAGAGAGTCCAAAGCTGGAGGATGGCCCATGCTAAGGCAATCCCTGGATGAATACTCCAAAATGCCCGTGTTTCCAGTGACCTGCCGAGACTGACGTGCCTTCAGAGCGTGAATCTGTTATCAGTGTCACACTCCTCACTCTGGAACATTTAACACACCAAATGCTGTCACCATTGATGTGTAGACCCACTGCCCAAAACAAATCCACCCGTAACAAATTACAGCCAGAGCCCGTTTCAGTTTCAGCCGTTTTTTCTACAGTGATGCACTTGATTGAGACGTGAGTCTGCAGGCAAAGGCAACTCTTTGTTTCCTTCACGTAAGTGGGGCACCTGGTTTGTATCTGGGGAGAAAAAGTAGGACTTGGAGGGGAAAGCTCATGTCAGGTCTTCAATGGGAAGATGGACATGTACTTCCAGGCCTGCAGGCAAGATGTATCTGATCAGTTCTTACAGAGTGATTGATGGCATTTCTGTGATAGCAATTGCAAATGATGTGATTTTTTAATGAACAACGATAAGATAAAAACTTCAAATAAAAATATGGAGAGGGAGAGCCAAGAGCTGCAGCGTTTTCCCCTTTGAATTCTGAACACATGTTGAAGGGCTCAACAGTTCCCACTATAATATTTCAAGGGTATTAAATTGCAGCAAAAGTTGTACAGCATCCAGGTTGGAGGTACTTTCAGTTTTCCTACATCATTTACCTCCTGTCTTTGTATTTGTATTTTGGAAGCCTGACCAGCTGTGATGCAAGCATGTCCAAGAACCCCACGTCCAGAATAAAATTAAACATGACAGCAGGCTCACTATTGGAGCCACTATTATTAGAGCCTGAGGGATTTTTGGCCTTCCCTGAAGGAGTCACTTCAGACTCTGATGGAAGCTCCTGATGTCTACAGCTGTAAGTCCGGAGCTGTAAAGTGATGCAAAAGCAGCCCATACTCTTTTCCCTAATTTCAGCAGCCCTGTGTGTATGGACATGTAGATGACATTTTGAAGGGAAAAGAAAGCAGTCAGGAAAGAAGTTCAATTATTTATGGTGAGCAGATGGATTTAGCAAGTGTGGCTGCTGAGACAGAGACACGATCATGCAAATCAGCTAAGCGGTTAATGGTCACAGATACCATCCTCTCACAGTCCCGATGGTGTTTATATTGTATAATATATACAGTGCTAGAGGCACTCTGTACATAAAAAGAAAGGTGGCTCATGCTCTTTCAAATTTACAATCCTCTTTAACCATTTATTCAGTGCAATATATGTGGACTTTATCAAACACTGTATGTTTTATGCATCTGAGCACATCCTCAGTGACACATTACACTGACTTTCCACAGCTGTGGGGTTCAGATGCATTCCTAGTCCAGATATTTTGGCTGACTTTATCCATATTCTGCTGGTATTTACCTCTTTTTCTTGAGGCAGATCCTTCACTCCATGTTTATGACTTATTCGTGCCAAACTTTCTTGGACCTCTGCAAGAATTTTTCCTGGTAAGTCATGAAGAAACAATGTGCACTTAAGCTCTCTGGTACATATGCCATTATTAATTTCATGTCTAAATTTGGCTGCCTGAACTTTGACTGTCACTGTCAATAGCAACTGACCACAAACATTATTCCTAACAATAACAGCATTGCAAAGCAACCATGCACCCATGGAATAAAAAAAGGTAAGACTAAACCTAAAGCCCTTGAAACATTTTGCAATAGCTAATAAGATTTTGCTGGAATAAGGGTGAATAAATTTGTTGAAAAAATGTATGGAACTCTAGATTTGTCTCTAGTTTATTGTCTGTATTGAGTAATGAACGTCCGTGCTGTTGTAAAACTGTGTTGTAAAAGTAAGTATTTCATGCCTCTTAAGGCCTTGCAAGTTGTCACTTTGCATCTTGCTTCACTTGGTTCTCCGTCTGTTTTGCAAAATTTTGGGTTTCCTAATATCAACCACTAAGTTAATACCAAGTATTACCAAGGAAAAACAGCAATTTTCTGCTATTCTGAAATGAAGTGGTTTTTAAAAATATTTTTGTTTCATGCTTTTTTTTTTAGACCCAGGTTCAAGTTTAAACCTAAAATTCTAAATGATTTCTATCCCCCTCAATTAATTTCAAAATATCAGGATTAGATGGCACAGCCTTTCCCCTAGCATGTGATACAATAATCAGGAGTCCACATCTTGTTCCTCTTAGCAAACTTGTTTATATTGAATTATAACACTGTTGACCCAACTGGTTAGCCAATATTCAGTGTCAGTGGTAGAAGAATCAGATATTTCTCTTTCTGTTCCATTATTTTTGGGCAATGTGTATAAAGGCTCATTCCACTGAAAATTCAGAAGGATTAAATAGCAGGAGATGACACTCCAAATCTCATTTCTGCCAATGCATTAGCCAAAACCCCTCCACACTCAAATTTCCATGTCCTTTTCTAGCTGTGTGCCAGGCACTTGGCTGTGCTCTGCCACCGCATTTGGCAATACACAGCTGCAATCAATAGTCCATGTTTGTATTTGCTAGGACATTTTTAACTGCATGTCCCAAGCAGTTCAGGTTTGCACATGGGGCTGGCCCGTGGGCGATGATCTTCCACTACTGCAGCAGTCACAAAGTGGAAGGACAGTAACCTGACCCGCTTTGCCATCAGTTGTGTGCACGGTGGCACACACCATGTGTGCCAGTGGCAACTGGAAGCATGTTCATAGTGTTTGTGTTCCTGCTGAGTAGCACCTGGGCGTGCATCTGTCCATCTCTCAGAGAGGGGCCTCCCTCGACTTGGGGAGCACAAGCATTTCACCCAGTTTGCTGGGATATGCTGTAACGCAGGGGTAGCTCAGACGCTCAGTGCTGGCGCTGTTCTTGGTTCTCTTGGTTCTCTTGTGCAATTCTGGTCTCAGGAAATAGATTTTTGCCATCCTTCCCCTTGATGCAGATGGACAACCACAAAGCAGCAGCACCTTCCAATAATTATTTGCCAAAACAGACATCATTTTGCAAGACATACCTTTTGATGCTGATATAAAGGATTAGTCCCATTTGTATTTGGTAACAAAAATCCAAATAAAACAGTGTAGCACAAAAGAGCAGAAGGGATATTTTTGTATTTGCCAGTCCAAATATTTGCTATTCTAGGTATGTTCGTCATATAACCTCTTAAATTAATTCGTTCAGCTGCAATGTAATTCTAGTCAAGTTTCTTATTCCCCCATCTACATATGGAAGGCTGTTTCCAAAGATCAGCCTTGTGTTTGTCAGAACAATTTATTTGTGCCCAGTGTTTGTCAGTTTGTCCTGCTGATGAACCTGACCTTCACCCCTTCTGTGGTGTTTACACTCCTGGAGCAGCTGGTTCCTTTCTCAGGCTTTGTTTTTCAGGGCACCCTGCGAATTCCCTAGGGCAATATTCTTCCTGTGTAGCTTAAAGTATTCAAACAAAACAACTAATTTAGGACCCAAGTCAGAACTCAGGTAGGCTGAATGACTGGAAATGCCCATCTCTTTCCATTGACTACAGGAGTCCCTGGTGACTGTGTTCCTAATGTAGACAGCTTTGTGAAGTTCCTGAAGTTGGGCAGCATGAATTGGGGCATTAATGCCATTGGTTTTTATCTCCTGAACAGCCCTGAAGTCTTCCTTTACACTGGTTCCCATGGGAATTCATCTTTTTTGAGCATAGGTGACCAGTATTCCAGATGAAGTCTCATCACTGGTGTCGATAGCTTTCCTGCTTCTCTGTCAATTGGAAATACCCTGTCTGAAATAGTTTGTTTACTTAATTCTCTACTACATCTTCTTCCTCCCCGTGATTTACAGTTCATTAGCTCCCTATCTTAGACTTGAAATTCATGTTAGTCCTAAGTCCATGATCTTGTGCTGTGGTTATTAAATTTTGCTTTATTTCTGTCAGCTTAAACCTCATGGTCAGTTCTTCCCAGGCAATATTTAAAACTTCCTTTATAAAGACATCACCTCCCACTTCACATAGCAATTTTAAATTTAATTAATACCCCCTTGTTTCTCGTGTCCTGGTAATTAGTGGCAACATTAGGCAGCTTGTTCCCAAGAACAAGAAATTCCTGTCGGAAATCCGCATTTTGTGTTCATTAGTCACCCACTTGTTGCTTACATATTTGCCAGGCTGCCCAAATAGTGAATGTCAGAAGGTGTAATTTCTTAATAATAAATTTGTTTTTGAAATGAAGGGAAACGTAACAATAAAGCTGTTATCAGCTCTCATGTAATTGCAGCCCTATTTCCATTCTGTCAGTGGAAACTGCTACTTATTTGAAAGATGATTATTTGATTGTTGCTTGATTGCTGCTTATTTGAAAGGTGATTTCTCATTACACATCACACTGGAGCTGCTGGGACCTGCCAGAGCCCATGTTCCATAGTCTGAATAAGATGCAGACTTCATACTTCTCTTTACATTGAAAACTGGAAATATGAGGAGTGGTTAATTGTTTGAAGGGAAAGATTGTTTCAGCTGCTGGTTTACAGAGAGCTGGTTGAGCAAGAGGGGTGGCAGAAGTAATTTCCAAAGAAGGGAGAGTTGGTCTTGTTAAGTGATAATAAGACAGCTGACAGCTACATGGCTTTTATTCTTCCCAAGCCAAGGCAAGGAAACACCAGGCTGTACACCTTGTGGTACCTCAAGGTCAAAGTTCTGGCACATCCCAAATACTTCTGCGTTCCTGCCTTTCTCTTCCCCACAGGATGACTGTGGCCTCCCTTCCCATCTCTATTCATCGTCTCTAAGTCTTCCCTCACTCCACAGCTGTCATCGTATCTGGGTAAACCTTTACTCCCTCAAGGGGTTCAATGTTCCTCTCCTTTTCCCTCACCATAGCCACCATGATTCCCCTCTCTCTCATCCTCCTGCCCTACTCTATCACAGACTTAATCGAACACTGAGAAGAGCTGAGATCTTTGCAATGCTGGAAGATTTTATCAACTTGTTTTCTGAGAGGTGATCAGTTCCAAATGGTGTTGGAAGTGCTGGACATGCTACCTAGAGGCTCCAGTCACTGCTCTCTGGTTGATTTGCATCAAAAAGAGGCAGTTTCTGCTCAAGGGTGTCTGTAACGTTCCTCCAATGTTCTGGAGATGATTGAATGCAATGTTGCAAATTACCCTATTACAGGCAAATATAAACAGCAGACCTGGGTATTAAGATTTTTTTTATGGGCCTTAGCCTCAGCTTCTGAAGGCAAAGACTCACCCCTGGATGCAAACGCTGCTTTAACATTTCAGGTACCAATGGATAAAATAATAAGAATCAACTTGCTGATGCTAAGTAGTCACCATATGTTCAACAAGCAAATGTTAGGAGGTGCTTTTGCATTGAGGGGAGAAATGTATGCATCTAGCAGGAATCAGAGAGCCCTTCTTGGCAGAACAAGAATGCTTTCACATGAAAATAGAGAAAAGAGGATGTAAACAGAACAGAAATAGGATGCAACCCATGCAGAGCTCTTCTGTGAAATCTACAGAGCGCAAGGGATATACAGGGCACTAATGTTTAGATTTTCCAGTTGCTGTCAATGCTGGTCAAAAATAATGACTCATTCAAACACGCTTAAGAGCTGCAGTTTGAAAATAAGAATCCAGGCAGACAGGTACTGGCATGGAAATATACACAAGAGTTTGTTTAAACAGTCTCTTTCACAACCAGCTACTCAGTGACACGTGACAAGCCACAGTACTCTTGCCACGTCAGTGGCCTGTGCTGCATGTCCCAGCTCTGTCACCTGTGTCTGGGCCCGTGCTCAGCAGCCCTGTCACACCGACCTGCTGGGCTGCCACATAACTCTCATCCGCTCCCAAGCGTGTTTCAGCCCCCAGGACGTGGCAGTACAGACTCTCAGTCTAATTGCACATCTGCTCTCCCCATCCTTTCAAGGTTTCCTATGGCACGCAAGCAATTTTTGCACATTTAGGAAAAACAGAAATTTATCATGAGAAGTGTTGTGTAAATACCCTTTCCCAAGATGGAAAATGTTGGAAAATACACATATGCATGCTGTTGGACATATATAATCACATTGGGGTTGAGGTCTGTGGGTGAAAACATGCTGTCTCTGTGATATTTCAGTATTCCCAGCAAAACGATATTAAGAAAGAGGAAGAAAAAACTATTAAAAAGAAAAAAGAAAAAAAAAGAAGAAGGAGAAGGAAACAGGTGGCCCTGTTTCAGTCAGTTTCGTATTGAGTGTTTGGATGGGTAAGACTCCACATGGGTGATCCATCTCCAGCAGCTCAGTTTGTCACAGGAGCTGGAAGTATAAATGGAAAAACTTCCATGTAAGCTGGAAAATACTTCCTGCCTGACCCTTGTCATGTACAGGGGAACGTGGACATGGCGTCTCTCAAACAGACTGCATGTCTGTAGACTGGGGAATTCCCCTGCAGCCTCTGTGCCATCACCTCTGATGACTGTCCCTACAGGCAGCAGCACAGAAGGGACTGCCCCCACATCCCCTGAGGGCTTTGGAAATGCCCCATAAATGCATATCCAATGGGAGCTGTCGCAAACATCATAGCAGAGACGTGGTGCAAGTGTCCATGGATGCAGTACCTCATGAGCTGGCTCAGCGGAGGCGATAATCACAGCCTGTAGCACAGGCAGCATTCCTCTGCCTTGAGGTCAGCATCCCAAACCAGTCAGACTGATGTCAGCACCTCGCCACACCTCCCAGTCACTAGAAGCTGAAGCCTCTTCTCCAAGAAGTTGGCACCAAAGCTCCGTTCAGTCTTTTACTGCCTTTTTGGCAGGAGCCATCAGGCACCTCCACGGGGATGAGGATGGGCCAAGGCCAGGTTGGGACGTCAGCCCGCATGTGGGTGGGGGTCAGGATCAGGCCTGGTGAGGGGTCTCCTGACATCTGACAGCTCCACTCCGCTACTGTCCCTGCTATTTCTAGGACAGGGTCAGTGGGCTCATAACAGTATGAGTAAAGCAATAATGGAAAAGATAAGATACCACAAGATATAATACAATGCAGTATTGTAGAAGGTATGACTGCTGTGGTTATGAGAACTCTGCTTTGGTCAAGTGACAAGGAAGGGCAAGATAATTCTTTTGGATTGTTTTCCACTTGTGTGGTTTTTGGCGTGGTTTCTGGGGGCTTTTTTAGATTCCACTACTAAATCTAGAGAAAGCACCCTTTTGTCTGGTGACATTCGCAAGAGCTAATTGCTATTCCAACCTGAATAATAAATCTGCATCTAAATTCAGGCATTTCAGAAGGCATCTCGTTTTTCAAGGAGACTCTGTACTACAATTTGAAAAGGCAGGCGGCACCCAGCCTGCCGCAGGGGCAGGGCTGGAGCTCACAAGCCTTCAGGTGCCCTTTCCTCCTCTTGCAGGGCAAAGCCTATGGAGCAAATAAAACCAGAACAGGCCCCTCGTGGCTGCTGCTGCCCAGGACCTCTGTGCTTCTGTGTGACACCACACTGCTGTGTGCCCTTTTTATCAGCGTTAAGAAAATCTGCTCAGAGGACAGTTAGACACTGTTTCTTCCTGCATCACAGAATCTGTCTATTCATCATTGTACCTAGGATTATTAAAATATCTTTAAATGTCTCTGGTTTATTTATATGTTAAATAAACAGGGCTAGAGGAATGAGGCATACCCTATAGATTAACAACACACCAGTGGTGCTGCATGTACCATTCCTTCCATTTTTTATCTGAAACCATCTTACGAGCAGTAGATTAACATGCTGAAAATGTAAATCTGGCTGCCTTTCAGTGCAGCTAAGTAACTAGAAATAAGAGAAACAGATTCACATGTTAGACTATTATAGACCAGGTGGGATGAATACTCACTGTAGCTTGTAATAAAATTTTTGACACAGGTAGTAATAGGACGTGATTACATTTGAGGTGTTTAAGACAAGGCATTCCTCTTACAGGCTAACCACAGGAACAATTAGAGGTGCAAAAGTCCATCTTGCTGATGTGCTCTGAGACACAGAATACATTAAACTATGAACAAACCCAGAGGTTGTGATCTTTTGTTCTGCAAATTAACTAACCTCATAATTACAGGGTTTTGTATAACTTAAGGAGGTTTCTTTTTCTTTTGATCTGCACTTCTTTAAGACCAGGTTGCTTTACATCAAAATAATCACTGACCTGGTTTGCACAGGGGACGTCTCCAAGCAGTATTAGTGATCTTTTCTTGCAGTGGAGCTCATTATACCTTGAGGGTTGTAGATCTTTAATTTTCAGAAAACAAAATTGCTCTGAATTCTCTGCCATGATTGAAGTGCTTGTAGCTACAAACCTCATGTACTCCTGGAAATATTAGCCTTTCTAACTCAAGCAAGCCCCATAAAACCTCACAACATCATTTGTTTCCAGTAGTCACAACTAATTTCTCACTAATGAAGACAGTGCGACGCAGGACAGGTTTACTTCCATAAACTTTGTCATCTCATTAAAACAAGCAATTAGCCAAAGCTTCAGGTGTTATAGACTTTTCTGCTGAGGATACATTGATGATGGAAGCAGATGTTTCTCCAAGACAAGAGTTCCTGTTCATTCACAAAGACAACAAGACAACTTACACCCCCAAATTCAACAAGAAACATGACGATGGGCTGCGTCTTTTCTCACTGCACAAATTCCCTTTCAGGAGAGCACAGAACCAGCGACCTTTGCCTCCTAACCTGGGGGACACGTGCCTGGGGTTGTCCCAGCTGTGCTGAAAGCTGTGGACATATCAGAGCACCTTTGCCATCCAGAGTGTCCCGGTGCTGGTGCTGCCATCGCTGTCCTGTGGAGCCCAGTGCAGCGCCAGGGCTTTGCCGTGGCCCTCAGCTTCACTGCTGCTTCTGCTCAGCGGCACATGAACACCACCCCCAGCAGGGAAGGTCATTTTATTCTGGGCAATAAAAACAACAACAACAACAAAACCCACTAATATTCTGGAAACAAAAGCTTCTAACTGAAGCTGAGATACTTTTGCATTTATCATGCGTTATAAATCCTGGCTGTAACACAAGCACCCCTGTAAATAAGTCTAGCAGCTGTACTACCCTGAAGACTGGTCCATATTGAGAAGGGTAAATAAGATTATTTTCTTCCTCAGTGGTTGCTGACAAAGCTCATAACACATCTAATAATGCTTGTGTCCTGTGGGAAATATGTATGTTAATTTGCCTGTATAAACACTCATTCCTCCTAAGGAAACACTCTGCCTGGCTCTACATGTTCCTTCACGTGTGTTATAAAAACAGTTAAATAAACAACTTACTCCCAGTGCCTTTTCTCTCTGAACCAGTGACAGGAGTCAAGACCCAGCAGCCCCAAAACATATTTCTGATCTTTATGATTTCTCTGAAGAATCTCCCCTGTCCTCCTCTGCTCCGGAGTCAAATGCTTTTTGTTTCATGCCATGAAGATCAAATCAGTTTAGGCTACTTTAAGACTCTTCCGTTCATTGTAGCCTGGGAAAGTCACGCCTTGCAATGATTTTATTTATTGACATCTCTATCGCTGATCTTTGTAACTGAGACATTGGAAAAATGTCCTTAAGTCCCGGGAAGAGATCATGTAGCTCCTCCCATGTTTCCAATCTTTTTTAACATCTTTCAGTCTACAACAGTGAAAACTGCTGCTTTGAAAACTCTTTTCTTGTTTTGTTTTGTTTTGTTTCTTTAAACCAATTTTTAAACATTGACTGATGCCATCATATCACTGATTGCTGCTCAGCGTGAAACATAATTTATGAATGGAGGGCACCAAAGCAGTTTCCATTGCTGCCATCTTCTGGTGCAGTTAATGAACTCCACACGGCAATTACAAAGGCACATTAACTGGGAAGAGAAATTAAACAAACTAAAATAGCATATAAATCCTCTTGAAGGCAGCTGTTAGATGCCAGAAAAGCATCTCAAAAGGTAATACACACCAGAAGGACCATTGCCAGCTGAAAATTGCCATGTTCCCTGGAACTGCCTTGCCCGTTGTTGTAGTACCGATGTAACACCCGTGGCGATATTAGAAAACATAAGAGAAAAAATGTATTTCTCTGTGTTTTGGAAGGTTTTTGATATAGCAACTCTACAATCAATTTTATGGCTTTGCTGAAGTCATTTACCTGCTGTTTGTACAGTTTTTTCAAAGACTGGGAAAAGGGAGAACATTTTTGGGTTTTAAGTGGGTAAAAACGATGGAAATTACCCAGAAGAGTTCAAGGAGAGGTACAGGGTTTGAGATGACTTTAATTTATTTTTGTAATTGATCAGCTGACAACATTTCTATAGTTACTGTGATTCAGTAACTGTGATAAGTAAAGGAAAAATGAGTAAATTTCCTGAAGTTCTGTAAAGGTGAAACAGAAAATGCAGTAACCTGAGCAAAGAATAAATACATTTCTTTAAGAGCTATTTTTGTTGCACACCACACCACATTTCAGAGTAAAAGTAGCCTTTGTTGTGCTCTGCACAGAGAGCAACTCCATAAGGTGCACAGCTGAACCCAGTGGGAATCCATCATACCAGTACAAAATATTTCTGCCCTCATTTTGTGAAAAAGAGCAGAGTATTCTGTCTGTTTCCCGTTAACTCCTGCTGGATTTCAGATTTTTTTGTTAGTTTTGTCATTGCGTTGGCTTGCTTGTGAGATCAAATTAATTTTTAATGATTAAGAATCCAAAAAGCTCTCAATATTTCCTGAAATCACACCTATTCTCTTCAACTGCGAGCTTCCCTAATCCCCAGAAATTCCTACTGCTGCCGTTATGGAGCCCTCGTTAGCTTTTTGATCTCTTCCACAATCGTTACTCCATTCATCAGCCAGCCAGCTGGCTGCATCAGCTCCCTTTGGAGTCCCTGTCCCTGACTAAGCAGCGCTGCCATAAAACTGCATTCTATCCACGCGTTCTGCCCTTCCTCCACAGCTGTTACCATTTCAATGGGCATATACAGTCCCTCAGCAAAGCTAAAATACTGTTCTGCCAAGTTCCTCTTGGCCAAGATACTTCCTGATGCTGATTTTTTTTATTATTTTTTTTAGGGCTCCTGGCAACCGTGTACCTTTCCCACCCCAAGGACAGAATGTCTTTGGTTTACCCTGGCTGGCAGCCTGCTTGTATGGCATCCAGGTTTCTGGAGTTCAGCATGGTTTCCATATGATCAGATTAAATTATTTGGGGATAATAAATGATTTGACAGTGAATGGCACTCTCTGGAGCATAGTAATCTATGCCCGACAAGTATTTTGCGTGCAAAAATGAATGCAAAACCCAGAAACGTAAAACTTAACCTTAGACAGAGCTATTTTTCTTGCATGATGTAGTAAAGCGATAGTCTTGAATAAGATGTTCTCTATGAAGCACTACCCTATGCAATTAACTAAGTAATTTTTACCTGTCATTCTCTATTTTTAATCCCACTACCAATTATTTGTGTGAAAAACAATGGCTTCACATGACATTGCTGAAAATAACTGTGAATTTGGACTTACTTTGTATACAATGTCACTGCTGTTCAAATTCAGCTAACCAAAGATGTACTTCTCTTTGCTGTTCTTATGCTTTTCCTAGTCCATATGTCATGTTAAGAAGATGTGTAAAATAAAAAGAATTAGCACTTACTAGACGCAAGCGTGGCCTAGCGATGAATGCACAGGGAATGGCAGGATGAGCAGGGACTGCACAGTGACATCCGTGGTGACAGGCAGGTGTCTGTCACGATTCAAGGCTGCCTTACAGCAATGAGCATCACACTGACTGCTTTCTTGTAGAACGTGTGAGAACAAAGGCGCTCGGAATACAATATAAAATATTTATGATTTGTCTTTTCATAACTGCTAAACGTGGCTGATGTACCTGTGGGAAATCTCCCCTTATCTTTGGCAGAAGCAGATGCCCGGGAGCATTTGCAGCCTGGACGAGCGTGTCAGTGAGCTGCGTGTGTGCACGTGGAGCAGGAGGAAAGCTGGGAGCACACATTCCCAGGTGCGGCAGCTTTGCAGGGAGTGCTCGGTGCACTTTCCAAAATGCTTCCACTGCACTTAGGCTGCTCAGCAGTTTTATCATAGACCCCAGGAGGGAGATGGAGAGTTTCCATGAATAACAGGCTCACCTTTCCTTGAAGGTTTTCCTTACCAACAGGGCGGCTGTCGATTTACTGTTCACTCTGTTGTGCCTGTCCTCTGCACAAATTAGGGACCTGCTTGCCATGTTTTTCAGCCCAGCAGCTTTCCCAGGCACACAGTTGTGTCACGCGCAAAAAATGTTATTTCCAACTAGGTGTTCTGTGCACAGAATCTAGGTCCTCATGGATCATTTCTTGTGTCCCCCCATATCCTCCCACACGCAATCATCCCAGTCACCTCCTCATCACCTCTGCCCTTGCTCTCATCCAACGCTGGCCAATCTCCTCCCTTTCCCTTACTCCTTCCCTCATTTCCTTCGGCTGTATCTCACCTTTTCACTAATTCCTCACTGCAGTGCTTCATCTTCCTCTCATGCCTCTGTATTTTTGGCAGTTCAAGAGGCAGCATATGCTCCAGTGGGTTCAGAGCTCCGTGTGTGCTGCCTGATGGCAGCATGCACATGCTGTTCAGGCAGCGGAGTGATGCAGGGCTGAGCTACCCTTTCCTCCCCTCCTTCAGGGCACCCCTGCAGTACTCCCAGCCCTGCCCATTCACCAGCATTTTATTTAGGAGTTAAATATCTTTGAGACTGCTACTTCTGTAGTGGATTGGGTAAAAATAGCCTGACAGCTTCAGGAGCCTTTGCAGGGTGGGGAGGCAGATAGGACAGGCAGCTGCTGCAATTACACAGCCTCCTTTCCTTAGAAAACCAAGCTAAAAATTAATTACTTTGGAAAATGGATCCTAAGGAGCTGGACTCAGTGCTGTTGTCTTTTGTCTGTCTAACAGGCTTCTTCTTGTCTCTCATCCTGAATTTAGATCACAAGGTCTGTGGGGCAAAAAATGTATTTTTGCTCTCTGTATTCTCCATTTCAGTAATAAAAAGGTAATAACAGATAGAAATACACAGGATCTGACTAGATTCGTTCTCTATGGCCATCACTTCTCGCAAAATTGTTTCAAAAGCCCCAGCACATGGAGCCAGTGAACTCAAATGTCGGTATGATTGAAAGTGCTGCAAGCTGCCCCTTAACCTCTTGCCCAGCTGCTCTTTTACCCCCAATACGTTTTTTTTTTGCTGCTGTGACCTCCTGACACCCAGTATGCCAAGTCTCCATCCCAAATCTGTTGTCATGGAGATGTGGGCCAGCACTCCCAGGAGAGACCGTGCTTCTCTCAGCCATCTGAGTGCCAAGTCCTGAGCAAAACTGCACCGGTTCCCAAAAATACCATGGTCCCCAGCAAGGTCTGCACGCCACACGGCTTGTCAAGCCTACTGGCACCATCAGTCCTTGTGTGTTGAACTTAATGTGAGGAAACAAACTCTGAATTCTTAAAAGCACCGAGATTTGTCCATATTTCCCTGGAAATCTGCAGGCTAATCACAGGAGGTCACCTGCTGGCTGGCTGCACTGCCACAGCTTTAGGAGTTATAATGAAATAATACAGCAAGAGGGATTGTGTTCATCTTGTGCTAATAACATTTCTGGGGCAGTCTGAAGCAAGATGGAATGATCAAAACCTTGCTTTGATATTCAGTGCCAAGAGCAGGGGGGTGAAGGACATCATAAAATAATGAATCAGCTTAATATAGTTAAATTTTCTTCCTTGTTAGTTTGAACAGTAGGATAAGTGATTGGTATTCATGCTTGTCACGGAGGGAGTAGAAGGATGGAGGTTAGCTCACATGGGAAGAAAAGACAATATTAAATATCTTACCAAGATGAATAAATGAAAAAACACTGAAAGCAGATAGAATCCCATTCTCGGTTGTTTGAAATATGGCAATATTTATGACCAGTATCTGCAGGTTATACATCACATTTGCCTGCCTCAGGTAGGTGTCAAATAAAGATTAAAATGTCTCTTGTCTTTTTCAAAAGGAGTAGACAAGAGCTATGATGCCAGATCACCATCTCTGCTCTTATGTTCCTGTGTTGAAAGTCTTTCCTGGGCCTTGCACATTAAACCACTCCTCAAATCCACACAACTGTTGTTTGGCTCTGCCCATAATCTGCCCCTCAGGTGATGGAGAATATTGTTCAGTTTTAGCACCTGCTAAAGCAGAAGCAAACTGGAGCTGGGGAGTTTCCAAGAAGCTCTGCTCCTGGTTATACACACTTTGGATATATGCTGTTACCTTTAGCTTGAACCCAATAAATACAATGTTTGGCAGGGGACAGAAACAGATAGAGAAGGGTCCAAGGCCTCAGCTGTCTGACTGTGTGGCATTAGTTGGCATTGGCCCTTGTAAAGTTACCCCAGGAAACAGAGAGACTGTGAACATCAAACCTGCCCTGGGCTCAGCTGGAACCCCCTGAGGAAAATCCCATTGCCTATACGTGACCCCAGCAGGGCATTGATGCTCTGCCTTGAGCTACCTCCTAGTGCTCCAAGATGTAAAATCACATCTGGCTGTTAATTACAGAGGGTGGGGAGAGATATCTCACTCTTTGCTGACTGCGGACCCTGACTCCGGCAGGGTCACATGCAGCAGAGAGACGCGGATGAGAGGGCTGTGAAGGCGAAGGGGAGCACAATGAAAATGGTGCTGTTTGCTTGGGGTTGGGTTTGGCAGTGATGGTTGCTTTTGCTTTCTGCACCCAGCCATGAGGCCAGAAGGAGGAGGCCCCTGGAGTATCAATGGGCTCCGTGTTTCTGTCACTTTGCAACAGACCATACTCTCAGGAAGAAGAAGAGGTGTTGTGTGGTGGAGATTTATATTGAGCTGGTGTGAGAGCTCAGCAGCCCACAGGACTGCCCAGAGGCACTGGTACACTATGGCCACCCTGCTATCCACTCTCCTAATATGCCTGTGTGTCAGTCTCTGCTCACAGCACATGGCCAGTCCTGCCATATCCAGTGGCTTTCAGTCAGCGCTGCTTTGGCAGGTGGACTGTTGAGGTGCTTTATTTCTGGGGCTGCAGCTTGAACTGTGCCTTCCCCCTTCCCTGGGTGGCTGTGGTGCCCTCCTATCCCAGTAACATAGGCTAACCCCACCATGGGTTGCTCTACCTCGTACCAATTTTCCTTTCCCCCCTGAAGATATAGATGGATTTATTCTGAAGGCTACAACAACATCGGTGGCCTTGTTGCTATGCTGGCTTTCTCTGTGTATCGCCTGTAGTGTTCCCAAGTGAGTCACTGTCACTGGGTGCATGGTGCCAGGGCTGGGGTTGGTGTTTGGCTCTCACATCCTCACCTGTTTTCTGAGGTGGTGGCGGCTCTCTCTTTCACTGTGTCACAAATGGCTGCTGGGATAAAGCCGTGTCCTGCTGCAGGCTACATGCAAGTGCCAGAGAAAATGAGAGCACGAGAATGCTGTTTCTCATAGCAATTAGTAATTAAACATACCATCCTTGAAGCATGGCTCCTGCCTGCATGCACGTGCTGAGCTCTGTCAGCCTTTGCAGAATGGCAGATCGCAGCTGCTGACATGAAACCCTCCTCCAGGCTGGCTTAAACTCCATAAAGCTGCTTAGTCTGAGGGTGGCTTTGCATTCAAGGTGTGAAGTGAAGTAGCTGGGTCTGTTACAGGACAAGAGCTATGTTAGTAGGAGCCCTGCCCAAAATGCAACACCCAAAGAAAACCTGAGCCCCACCCAGGGAGGTGTTCCTGGGTACCAGTGATGGACACAAGGGCAAGCGGGCAGGGATGGGGGAAGGAAAGGCCACAGTCAGAGGAGCAGTGTGATCGCAAGAGGAAGCCATGGAAGCTGTTGGTGTTTACACAAGTTAGAAAGGGGTTTGCAGCTGTAAGAAAAACATATATCAGGAAAATGAATGTGTTATTAATAAGGAAACTAAAATGGGCTCCTGAGTCCACCCATTTACAGCCTCCATGACCACCAAATGTGTAACCTAAATGGCCAACAACATTAGTTGTGGGAAAAGCTGCAATGGGATACCTGAAAACCCTGCTTAAGCATCAATATCAATGCGATTTGAGTGGTGGATATTCCCTTATCCCATCCCAACCCATCCCATGCCAACTCATTCCTCCTTTTTTATAGCAGTTCATCTTTGATTTAGTCTCATGCATGAACTAAGTCGTAGCAGATCATCGCAAATTATGTGGTTATGTGAGAAAGAGGTACCTGGAAGCTCCAGCATATGCAGCTTGTACTGCATCCTAGTTTAAATTTCAAGTAAGTAATGAGACAAAGAGACAAGGGAACTTGTGTCTTAAGGAGAACAAAATAATAATTATACCTCCAGGTCCTTTTGAAGTTGTTACAATGCAGCAGATTTAAAATACCACTGTCAACGACGATTAAAATACTGGTTTAACCAAATGAAGATCCTGAAAGCTATTCCCCTAAGGTGCTAGTCCAGAAGCGCCTGTAGCCAGCTGCTTGTCTTTGGCATTTATTTTTGTCCTATTTAGCCGTAGGGCAAGTCATTCAGGCCAAGACTGATTAAAGCAAAGGCCAGGCAGGACCAGGAGTTCTGATAGTTCTCTGTAGGTGGGAAGAGAGGGCATCAACATGGGAGCAAGCAAGGATGTAACAACCACGGCTGATCTCATCATGACTGTGAGGTCCCCACCAAGCAGGCGGTGGCAGGACACAGATAACCAGTACGGCTGGTTTGGGAAAGAGTTGCTACAGTCGTGTGCAATCACTGAATCAGTGGCTCCAACAGGATGAGTTTATTTTTACAGGCTGCTTGGGGAAACACTACCCGATAAGTATGCGCTGTTTCCTGACTCAGCTATAAAACAGTGTTGATGGCATAAGAGCATGTGACCAAATGATCAGTGGGGTGTGCTGGCACACCTCCTCTCTGGAGAAGTGCCCGAACCAAGGGTCTGCCTGGTTGGTTTTGTAAGATGCATGATCTCTCTGATCCTGCTCTGTACTTCACAGTGGCACTCTGACCCTCTATACACGACTTATTCTACAGCTTGCCAGCCCCTTGGCACTTGGGTCCTTCACCCTGGCCCCCTTCCTGGGAGCCTCTTCTTCCCGTTTTGCTGGGAGGCCACTCTGATGTAATTTTTCAGAGTTAAAAAGAGTTCAGTGGCCATGTGCTCAGGCAATAAAACTGAATCAGACACCTTGTTCATAAGACACCTTCATCACTTTTTCTGGAATTTGAGTTTTTGCACCAACTTCCCAAAATGTCTTTCAGGTTCTCCTGAACTCACTCTTTTGTAGATGTCTGAACAATGTCCGTCATGCTTTTGAGTCACTTTTTTCTAATCATTTAAAACATTCCTCTTGCTTCCACACAAGAGGCATGAAAACATTATTCCCTTTTCCTTGCTCGCTCATTATTTTACTGTTGCTTCTACCCAGTAACTAGTGAGTGAGGACACTTCAATCTCAGCTGCTTTCCTTATCCAGCTTTTTGTTCTCACCTGTGTCACACTGTTTCTGCAAGGATGTGAGTTTCTTTCTCACCTGTCTCCACATGGCATTTGGAGATGCTTTCACTGAAAGAAAGATTTAATATAGAAGGAATTGTCCTGCGTTGTATTGAGAATGCGCTTGGGCTTCCATAACGCAGCAGACCAACAGGGTGCAGTACCACACTGCGCCCGGCTCCTCGCAGACACAGCACACGCCTTCTCTCTTCATATGGGCAAAAAGTAGTTTCTCAGTTCCAAAACATGAAATTCAGTTAGTTCGTCCCAGCTTAGCATCTATTTCTGAAGCATACGCTAGCATTCTTTCCTGAATGAATTTGGATTCAGCATAAATGAGTGCAGATGGAAAAATGGTGCTTTTTTTGTAAAGCCACTTAACAAACACTTTTTACCTGTTTAGTTGAAACCCTCAATGTAATGATTACCCACAGTGTGTTTTCATGGCTATGGAGCCTTGGCAAATAGCCACAAGTCTTCAAATAAGATGTACACATGCTGAGTGCAAAGGGGATTTAAAGTGATCGTTTATAAATACTTAATATAGCATAAATGGAGGAAGAAAAAGAGTTGCTAAGCAGGAAGATAGAATGGTGTCTTATTGCATGGCACTTGCAGTCAGCCTGAATGCTTTTCCTCTAACACAGGACACTAATTTCATTCATGGTTTGCCACTTCAATCTTCCAGCTCAACTAATACAGCTGCCTAAAAATTAGAGGAACTGCAAACCTGTGTTTGTCATTTTCATGACAGGGTGCTGTGGAGCAGGGCCTTTGGCTGCTGTGAAATGGCGTGGGTCCACTGAAAAGCAAAGAAAACCTGTCCTGTAAACCAAAGCACTGCTCTCTGTTCATGGCCATGCTATAATCTGCTTGGCATGGCTGTATTCTTTAGTTTTCAGTCTGAAGGCATTTCAGTTTCCCTTGAGAATGAGAGCAAACAGCCTAGCAGCCTGTGTGTGAGTTATCTAGAATCTAATTTCTTTTTTTTTTTTTTTTTTTTTTTATTTCATCGTCCAAACTCTGAAGACTAAAACTACTTTTACATCCCCTGTGGGGATATATGCAGAAATACCAGGAATTTGGGGTTGTATTTTTAAGGGGAACACTCATTATTTCTGAGGCAAGCGGAGAGCCCTGCGGCAGTGAGGGCAGCAGGGCTTGCACACACCGCTGCCTCCTGGACCAGAGCTCCAGAGCTCCCAGTCCTTGCTGGTCCCCCCATGCAGCGCGGTGCTGCCGCACACCTGGGAGTGATGCTCCTGTGGGTTCCCCAGCACCCCGCAGGGAGAGGGGGATGTAGCAAACTCTGACAAAGCACCTTCTCCACCTCTTCCTACTTCTCCAAAGTAGAAAGCTTTATAGCAAAAAACCATCTCACAGCTGTGAGATGTGATGCACAAGAAGCTGTAGATAACTGTGTACCTGGGGCTTCTCTCACAGCTGTGAAATGGTGTTTTTTTTGCTACAAAGGTTTCTACTTTGGAGGAGGAGATCTTCCTTCCCTGTTTTGCCAGCAGCTGGTTCATTTGATTTGTGCACAGATGCTGAAGATCAGCCCTCCCCTTGTGCAGCCCACTTGTATCTCTGCTCACACTGACAGAGGGGCTTGGGGAGCCAGTGGTGGGGCAGGTGCCACCACAGCCAAAGCAAGCTGCAGGTACTGAGCCTTGAGAAAACAGTCCCAAGTCTGTAGCTTTAGGGCTGGTTTTGACAGAAGCTGAAAAGCATCTCCTTTGTGTGAAGTCAGTCCAGTGAAATGGCTGCTCTGAGATGAGTCTCTATTGCTCCTTTTAAACAACCACAAGGAACCCAACCTTCCTCAGGTATTTCTTTCACTTTTAGGTTATGCTAAGAACACACTGTTAAAAACATCTTCACAGAGAAGGAGAACGATATTTCCTACTAGCACTCTCAGATATTTGCAAATAACATTATCTCCCTAAATTTGTTTTGTTCTGTTTCCTTCCTGACTCCTATGTGACAACGTTGGTAACAACAAGCAGAAGACAAAGGACAAGGAAGTGAGAGTTCACCAAGGAGAAACTGGCTTTATTTTTGTAATCCAGCTTCCTTTTCTCCTCTAACTTATCTTCAGCTGCCCGTTTGCCCAGGCTCTGTGCTCTGCCTGAAGCAGAAAGAAGCCGTATAGAGGAGTTACTGTTGTCTCCCCCCATATCTCCTGGGGTCACAGACCTTTCCTACCATTTTTTGCCCTACCGTGCAACACACCACAGTCAGCAAAACTTGCTGTGGGACTAAAAGAGGGAAACAAAAGCACTTTAGAAAAAAAAAATGCTAGGCACTTCTGTGTTGGCAGTTTGTTTATGAAATTGGTTGTGGATTGCACAGGTAAAAGGAGGAATGATGTTGAGAAACACTAGTGACTGTCAGCCAAACAGATACCAAAGGGGAGGCTGAAATCTGCAGGAAAAATTACCTGTAGGGTGTTCTGATGCCTGAAAATCTTAAAACAAACAAAAGCAAAGCCTGTTCCTCACACCTCTCTCCTCCTCCGAGCAAAGCCACAGGATTCAGCAGAGTAACCCACCCTGAGATGTAGGCAAGACTACAGACATTCTGGGAAGGAGAAGTGCCATAGGGAGTTCATGTCAGAGCTGAGGGCATCTTTGATGCTGAGGAAGTGTTTAATTGAGTAAGATTGTCAGAACACAAAAGTAGGATTAAAAGGCACTGAAAGCCTTTTACAAGCCTTTGTACTGTTTCTAAAAAGTGCTGTGCCTTTTATCTTCAGAGCTGTCAAACCAAGCCTTCAAAAGATGTGGTTGTGGAGTAGAAGTGGATTAAAATGATACTTAAAATCCATTCCTTTATTTTGTTAATTTATGCTTAATTTCTGTCTTATTCAGGTGCATCAAGGTTATGTTTTCATGCTGTTGTTCCCCAACACTGAGTGTAAAGTTACCCTTACAGAAAAGGGAAGCTACTGTTGTTTTGCTGTTGTTGCTATTGTTTTGGTTTGGTGTTTGGTTTGTCTCTTTTTTTTTTTTTTCCATCACAAAGAGCTACAACACTCAGAAACAAGCAGAATTTTATGAAACTTATGTGAAAGTCATGTGAGAGTTCATGTTGCCTTGTCCTTCATTGTAATGCTGAAGCAGTCACTCCTACACTGGTGTCGAGCTCCCTCTCTGCTGGCTGCGGGGTGAAGGCCAGCAGCTGAGCTGACACTGAAGGCTGCTGTACCCGTGCGAGTGTTTCCCTCGTCCCCTCAGCTTTGAAGCCAGCACAGACAGCTTTACCCTCCAGAAAGATGATGTACGCCTTGCAGCTTACTCATTACTTGATAACAGTGTGTTGAACTTCAAGATGAGATGCAGATGCTGACTAATGTCAGTTTTAAGGCACAGTTACCTTTTCTTTATTACCCGTGTTGCTTTTCAGCACCTCACAAACAGATACTGGCTTTAAAAAGTGGGGTATGGCCAAGAGTGGGCTCAGAGAGCAGCGAAGGACACCTGCCCTTGGTGTCCTTCAGGAGTGATACTGGTTTCACTCCCTAGACATACAGGAGGGGAGGAAAAGGGGATGAGGTGGTTTTGGTCCCTCCATCCCTTATCCTGTGTGCTCCTTGGTCATTCTTGTCCCACTGGCTTGGCAGGAGGGCTGTTCAGAGGAGGTTGAGCCTGGCAGCCCCCCCAGCAGTAGGACATATAGGACCCCTCAGAGGTGTATATGCAGGAGAAGACACTGCCATGGTGAGACCATCGAGATGCCAGGAAGATGCCTATGGCCTGAAAAGGATAGGCTATGCTTTATTTTATTTGGCTTTCTGTTGCCACGGGGAGGAAGGACTCCAGGTTTTGCCTGGGTTTCCGGCACACCCAGGACAGCCCCGACTTGCACCGTAACCCCAGGAAGCCCTGGCAGGTGCTCCCCACCACTGTGGATTGCTCTGCAGCATCTGGTTGCTGGTGACACACTGCTGTGACCTCCCTCCCTCTTTCCAGGATGTCAGTCAAAGGCTGTGAGCAATACAAATTTTGGCAGGCTGAAAACCAGTGATGTACCAAGCTGAAATATTCTACCTATTTTTTTACTTCTTCTTTTTCTTTCTTCTTTCTTTCTTCTTTCTTTCTTCTTTCTTCTTCTTCTTTCTTCTTCTTTCCTTCTTCTTTCTTCTTTCTTTCTTCTTCCTTCTTCTTTCTTTCTTTCTCTTTCTTTCTTTCTTTCTTTCTTTCTTTCTTTCTTTTTCTTTCTTTCTTTCTTTCTTTCTTTCTTTCTTTCTTTCTTTCTTTCTTTCTTTCTTTCTTTCTTTCTTTCTTTCTTTCTTTCTTTCTTTCTTTCTTTCTTTCTTTCTCTTTCTTTCTTTCTTTCTTTCTTTCTCTTGCTTTCTTTCTTTTTTCTTTCTTTCTGTTTTCTTTCTCTTTTTCTTTCTTTCCTTCCTCCCTTCCCTTCCCTTCCCTTCCCTTCCCTTCCCTTCCCTTCCCTTCCCTTCCCTTCCCTTCCCTTCCCTTCCCTTCCCTTCCCTTCCCTTCCCTTCCCTTCCCTTCCCTTCCCTTCCCTTCCCTTCCCTTCCCTTCCCTTCCCTTCCCTTCCCTTCCCTTCCCTTCCCTTCCCTTCCCTTCCCTTCCCTTCCCTTCCCTTTTTCTTTCTTTCTTTCTTTTTCTTTCTTTCCTTCCTTCTTTCCTTCCTTCTTTCCTTCCTTCTTTCCTTCCTTCTTTCCTTCCTTCTTTCTTTCCTTCCTTCTTTCCTTCCTTCTTTCCTTCTTTCCTTCTTTCCTTCTTTTTCTTTCTTTTCTTTCTCTCTTTTCTCTCTTTTCTCTCTTTCTTCTAATATATTTTTCCCTGTGATTGCTTATGAGAAATTCTTCCTTTTGCACTGCTCAACCTTAGACTACAACCCAGTAGCCCTTCAGGAAGACACTTTTGACTTAAACTTGGCTCCTGTGCAAACAGCATCTGCAGCGCTGACATCTCCAGCCTGTAGGTTTATAATGCAGCGTGCCTGAATTAATTGAACACTGTGCTGTATTCGCTAATTCTTGCCTGTGTCAAGGCATGTCACTCACACTACATCCCAAGTAACCTGGATAAAACACAGAAGCAGTGTCTTCTCTTGAAAGCTATTTGCATTGGAAGTAAAATACATGAAACTAAAATGAGCTTATCGCAGCAGCAGGATGAATTCTGAAGTATTCTGGATTTCCTGCATGAATCATTTTGTGTGTCTGTGTGTTCCTCTTTTGATGACTTGGCAGAGCAGAAGGAATGAGTTGCATATATTTAAAGCTGGTCTGAATTCTGCTCTGGATTCCCATCAGTGTTATGGTTTGTACAGCAAAGTTGTTCGAGGGACAGTGGTTTGTATGGAGGATTAGACTTTTTATTTGATTTTAAGATTTCTCAAACTGCCTGACCAGCACAGGGAAATATTCACATCAGCAGAGAAACTGAGACATTATGATCTCATGGTTTATTCTATTAGCACTGCCTGTGGTAATGAAATGATGCTGCAGATGTGAAAACCATGGTTGTCTGTGTGACTCTGTCTATTATGAGGGTTAAAATACCTCATTTTACAAAGAAACCAGACCACCTGTAAGTTCAGAACAAACAAGAACCATATCATTAGAGATACTATAGTAGATTATTAGACCATGTTTGTATCTCTTCACCAGAAGGGAAAATTATGTGAAACCACCCCTGCAGACACACAGGCATGTTTTAAATCAGCTGTCACCATCCTGCCTTCAGAAGTTTGTACCAACTGAGATAAGAACCAGCCTCTCCCTCACCACAGCCTGAGAAAAAGGCCCTTGGTTTAATACACCTAAAGCAGAGCTACTGGCTCTGAGTCTCTATAGTTATTATGTGTTTATTTTAGGATTTGAGCAGTTTGATCATCTATGTGCCAACTTTCCAAGGAGATTTCTGCTGTACAGAGAAGTCAGCTGCAGCTTCAGTTGTGGTGCTCGGGCAGGTTGCTACGTGCAGTGCCTCGTGTGTGCAGCCTTTGGTCTCCACATTTAACTTTTAATTTCCTCAGTTGCTGGGACAGTGGTCTCTGCCATGGCCACAAAGGAGCCATGTCCTCCTCACCTCCACAAATCTCTCCTGACCCCCAGAGGGATCCTGGACAGCATGTAAATCAGCTCGTCAACCTTCCAGCCATCTGACAGCATTAATCAGAAACCCCATGACAAGCATGCGCTCTGTTAGACTCATCCCCTTCACTATTTTAAAGGAACTGCTCACAAACTTTCCAGCACTATATTCCTCTGCGGAGAAAGCAGACTGGCTTAGACACAAACATCCTGCAGTCTTATTTTGACAGTATCTTAATTTTCCGTAATATATTTTATCTTCCTCTTTTCAAGTACCTTCTTTATTTAAATAGTAGTACATTTCAGTAATTAAACCAATTACCAGTTCTCAGCTGGAATGCAAACTGGCCCATTAATGGTCCACCAGTGTCTTTTAAATGGCAGCAAGCAATGTTTTCAATAACAAATAGTCCGTTTCTTTCTTGATTATAATTTGTTCAATTCCAGCTTTAAGATAAAAAGATGAAAATAGAATGTATCTGACTGACCAAAACAATTAAAAGAAAATCCTTCATTTTCTGCCATGCAAGCAAAAGAATTTTCATAATGTCATAGTTGCCACAAACTGAAATCGCCAGCTTGCATCTAGTTGTTGTGTTGTGTTGGTGAGAAGATAAGTAGAGGGAATACCATACAAATTTACTCCAAACTATTATATGAAGCATAACATGATAAAATGCACGTGCTTTTATTTCCTGTCTGAATCCTCTAATAAGAATCTGGTCTAAGTTATTGTTGTGCTACAGTGACACAGCTGTCTCCAGGATTAAATTGCTCCTGAAGTATGAGAGGTTAAGTGATGATTTTAACTACCTAAAAGGCAGATGCACACTCAGCCACCCATTGTGATTCTTTCCTTGGGTTCTCTGTGCTTTGATCCCTCTCTGAAAGTGAAAAAAGTAGCAATTCCCCATTCCACAGGGAGATTAAACTGTATTTGGGAATTTCAGAGAAGCAGCACAGACTTGCTGGACTCTTCCTGGCAGCAGATATTTGTGGCATCAGTACACAGCCATGGCACACTGGGAAACACTTCTGAGACAGCTGACTGCATTGGGAGATGCTGGTTTTGCACCCACCACCCATCTTGTGGCAGTTGCAATAGCTCCCAGTTTTTCAACTTCCGAAAATGTGCTGCAAAATATGTACCCACCCCTAGGAACTACACTTTTTGGGGCGTATAGCCTACTAAAAGTGCATAGTCTTATTTAAACATCAGATGCCTGATGCAACTTAGCACACAGCCACTGCTCCAGATGCACCGGTAGCAGATGGTGCATCTTCCACCGTGCTAGCTGGAAAGCACCAGACTCCTCTTCTCCCAGAGAAACCAAAGAGGAAGGCTGCAGGTTATGCTTGGCTTTGAGACAGCCTGCGGCAAGGTTTTGCACACTCTGCATGGAGATGTCCCTGCCAGCGGCTGGGACGGTGCCCAGCCTTTGGTGCTGCAAGGGGTGAGTTGCTGGTGATGGGCAGCAGCCCTGGGGGGACCTGGCTGTGCTGGGCAGTGTCACGATTTGGGGGACAGCCAGTTTGATGGGCTGATACATTCCAGAGGTACATTTGGCTTAGCAAAGGTTTTGAGTCCCTTTTCTTTTCCTGGTGTGGATGTGCAGCATAAGACATGACCTAACCCTCTAAATGGAGCATGCAGGTTGCAGGAAAAAGATTAATTCTGTTTAAGAAAGAAAAATGTGCCTCCCTCTAACACTAATGCTGGCACTTTACTGTTCTGGTCCTGTACCTGAAGCATGTGTGGGCAAGGTTAGACTGTGAAACATGGCTATACATCACCAGGCCTTTTCAACAGCTAAGCTTCTTAACTGATCAGTATTCTAGATTCAAGTTTCTGTAACTGCCTGCAGAGAATCTAATTTAGTCGTATGTATTTGAACTAGCTCAGCAGGTGTTTCAGAGGTTTCTTAGGTATTATCAAGCTGGGATCCTATTTTTTAAGGAAAAGAAGAAAAAAAAGCCTCTCCATCTTTTTAGAGAAATTAGGTTGCAATTGCTACATAGGTTTCCAAGTAATTTCCTTCTCTTGCAGAAGTAAGTGATGCCCTAATAATACCTCTAATGCTCAGAGAAACTGGGAAGCCCATGGCCGTCAGTGGTGACTGGGCTCATAAGGGGTTTGAATGTGTGTGAGGAGTCTGAAGCAAATGAAGTGAAAGGCCAGAACTCTGGATGCTGGAGCTACAAATGCTGCTTTTGCTGGTGCTCCCATGGCTCTGCTTCCCTGTGAAGCAAGAACGTACTGTTCAAAGGAAAAAAAAAAGTCTTCAAAAGAGGTAGACGTAGAGAGTGGACCCAAACCTGAATAGAAAACATCATAGAAAAGGCAGAGCTGGCGCAGAGCCTGTTTCCAGCAGAAGGGTTTCACAAGCAGTCATCCGGGCTGCCCCTTGCCTCACTTGTTTTCCTGACTTGCTTCTGGCCTTGTAGAACCTGATTTGCAAAACAGCAGTCTGCAAAAGGCTGTGTGGAACACCTAACTTGCATGTCTGATCACTGGAAATGCCAGATTTTCAGGGTATTCACAATAGTCAAGCATTTAACTGAGCCCTGCTGTTGTACATGAACTTCTGAGTGCAGCTCAGGGCAGATGTCAGGGTATTTTTTCATGTCCGTGGATTAATGACTATGTCTCCAACCATAGCAAGATGCTCAATGGAATTAGTATATGATTTATTTTTTAAAAGGACTTGGTGAGTTAAGATTTAAACTCTGCCTCCCCATCCTTAGGCAGTAAGAGCAGATGGATTATTTTTGGAATGGTCCTAATACACTATCTTAGTGTGAAGAGAGATTTAAAGCAAGGATATTTAGTTTGCGCAAACCTCCAGCAGACTGTACCTTGTTCTCTCTTTTAACAGCCAACCCAGCTATAATATGCACAATCCTTGTATTATGTAGGCACCATGTGAAAATTGGCCCAGCTTGAGGAATGTCTACCAGGCACAATGCCATACCCTGTAGCTCCTATGTGGAGGCAGCTTCATGTTTCTCTACAGAATTGCCTCACGCCAGAGACATGTACTCTCATTAGTTCTGAGCTGGAAAGGTTTCCAAATTAAACTTGAGGCAGACCTGGGGCAAGTCAGAGAAAATGTTTGTCAAAAAGCCTACAAATACACCCATGTTTTCACAAGTCTACTTTGCAGAATAACACAACCATGGGAAAGTAACAAGGACTTTCCGTTCACAGCTAATGGAATATAAGACCCTGTGGAAAAGGAAGATACTATTCAGCATCCAGTTAGTAGCAATGGCAGAGCATTGTCCCACATGAATTCAAATGAATGTGTGTTGGAAATGGGAAAAGGTTTTCAGTATAATATCCTAGAAACAATTTCTGCAAACGATACATAGTGAAAAAAAATGTCATGCAGGTGCCACATGATCCTGTAAGGTACACCCGGGGTTCTTGCATGATAGTACACAATATTTTTCACTGTTGCCCAAAGCTAGTTACCACATACCTATGGTATATAAAACTTTATGCCACTATTTTTGAGTACTTTAACATATTTCATTCAAGGATATTAAAAAAATGCAGTGTGCTGCTTAAAAAAGGCTTTCATTGGAAGGGTGAGTGCTGGAAACTCTCAAGGAATCGTGTGAGCCTCCCTGTTTGATTCCAGGTAATTACAGAGAACAATTTTCCTTACAAGGGCGTAGGTTTGCACTAGAATTTTTATCAGTTTTAAGACTAGACCTTCACGTTGCAATTACGCTATCCTTCAAGTCCCTGCCCTAGGTGAATCTAACAACTTTTGTAGACATAGAACTGTAGAATTGGGCTATCCTAGAAAACATGAGAGTAGTACATTCATTAAATACCTCAGGGAGGGAAAGATGTGATTTCTGAGACAATGAAGAAAGTATTGTCCATATGCCAGCAGGAAAAATACACAGAATGATACAGTGAAGTAGCTGAGTCTAATTATAAATTGATGATAACTGCCCATGGTGGATGAGAAAATGCACCTACCCAGTGCGCAAAAGAAGGAGCAGAGAGGTAATATTATAATTAGTTTTTTATATTACGCCAGAATCTAAATCAAGGCAGAAAAGGCACCCGTGACATTTTGGCACTCTGCAAATATCTATGAATGTATTCCTGACACTCAGAGCCCAGGACATGAATAGGACATAAGATGTGACAGGGGAGAAGGAGGGGGAAGCAGCAGTAAGAATTCAATAATGTTATTTGTATTGGCTAATGTAACATCAAGACTTCCAAATATTTTTTAATGGGAGCCTACTGAATCATTAAACAGTTGGCCTGCCTAGTACAAGAAAATAACCTATAAAACAAGGATTTAGGAATCAAAGGCAAACAGAGTTTCTATCTAGCTCTTAGCACTTCCATCTGATTTATATGTTTCTGTACCAGAAACAGGGAATCTAGGCAGTCACTGCTCATGCACACAGGGCACTTCTGGGTCCTGGTCTTCAGAGATCTTGTCTCTTCCTTAAGACCATGACACCAACAACAGAACTCTTCAGCATATGAAGGTGCTTATCAGTGTGGGATGAAAAACATTGATGTGGAGTCATAGGACACTTGCAAAAGAATAAAAAATACTGGGAAGTTAATGCACAACAACAAAAAAAACCCATACCTTTTCCTTTTTTAATATAGTCTTTCCTTTAATACTTCTTTGTTCATAAACAAACAGCCCTATAAATAGATTCAGCTTTTTCACCCTCAGGAGTAGATAAAAAGGTTATCATTAATCTTCTCTTCCAACACTTGAGATACATTCAGTGAGCTCTCTAAAGAAGAGAATTTATTGTTTTCTCTTTATGTTTGTTGATTCATTTATCCCTTAATATAGAATACTTGCCAAGTTGTACATATGGAAAACCTGATTACGATAGGATAAGCCTCTTTGAATTAAGAGAGACGGCTGAACACTGTTTATACAGAAAGGCTCTTGAGAAATATATCAATAGATTAGACTGATAAATAGATTTAGTATTTTTGAAACTTTCAAAATCTGCTCTGCAAGAAAACGTTTGCCAAATTGCCCCAAAACAGAAGGGAAGATCATATTGATAAATGAAGATGCTACGCTGGACCAGGAACTCCATTTCAGCCCTTTTTTCTGTAAATTGGCCAGCAAAGACAACAGTGTTACTCTGTAAGATGGTGTTAGACTGCTTTTGCCCTTCTGCTGGTGATTTTATCCAATGTAACTGCATTTACGCTTTCTTTTTCCCATCCCTGCTTCTTTCACTACAAAACCCCAAGTGCTAACACAGAAGTTGTGGGTGGCAAGCTTCTGAGGCTGGAATAAACTACCTTTCTAATGACAAGGCAGAAATATCAGAAATTTTCAATTCCCTTATCTCAAGAGGCCTTTTCAGTGTTAGGCAGAACAGCAAATGCAGCTGCTCAGCCTTGTACGCTCTTCTTAGATTGCATGACCTGCATTAAATTGCAGCACACTCAAGTAAGATGGAGAGAGACAGTCTGCCATGTGTCCTCATAAAAATGAGATGAGGGCTTTGAGAGGATGCTGAAGGAAAAAGAACTACCAGCAGAAAATAATGCATGTGCTTGACATCAATCTGAGTAAAAACACAAATATTTGTTAAAAGTACTCTGAAACTCCCAAATCAACTAATTTATTTTAAGAAAGTATGTTGGATAGGGTCAGAGAGACAAGAATTTATTCCCTGAAAATGAATTACAAAATATAAAAATACTGGATGCTAAAAGGAACTTGGCTGATGGCACCAGCTCTAAATGCTGCCCTCCCCCAAAATAATTCTGTACTTGTGATAAACACCTACGTGCTCTCTCTGCCCTCATTGCCTTAAGAAAACACTGGGGTAGGGGCTAGACCAGAGTCCACATCTTCCCTTTAGGATTTTGGGCAATCACTGAAAACTAGTGGATGTGCACAGTGATAAAATTAATCTCCTGGAGGCCAGGAGATGCCTTCAGACCAACTGTCAGATGGTACAAACTTTCAGCTCCTGAGTGCAACTGACCTCGATTTGAGTGAATGAACAAAAGATGCAATCAATAATGCACAGAAAATAATGAATAAAATATTATCAGGTGTATCAATGATTCAAAATCACTCGATCTGTTCTTTAATATTACTGGTCTAACTTGCCTGAGGAATTACTGGAGTTCAGTGACCCAGATCAGTATCTCTACAAACATTTACTTCATTAAAAAAAATGGCTGTGCAGCAGGAATGATAAGATGAAGCAACGCACAGCTGGGTACACGGCCTTTCAGCCCCACAGCCCTTTGTGTCCTTTTAGATCAGACACTGAGGACACACACCTACCTATTGTAGTCTATACATAACTTTTATGTGACAGAATGTGTTTTTTCATAAAACTAACCAGAAAGTAGGACAAACTTAGTCACTTCCTTTTTTCCAGAAGTCCTAAACCTGTGGTTTCCAACCAGGTGCTGCCTCCAAAGTGAACAAGAACAAGCAAATTCATGTCCTACGTGTGTGACTCTGCATGTGCCAAGCTCCTGAGGGGTCTGCACCTCTTGAAAAAGTAGAGTTGAATGTTCCTGCTCTGTGTAATCCCGGGAAGTTGCCACACTTCAGTCTTTCTACTTCAGCGATGGCACTTTGCCTATCTCAGGTAGAACTTTCTTTTTTCCCCCCAGAGGACAGAAACTCATTTTTATTCTCTCTAAAGATTAGTGAAAGTGAATTTGTGAACTTAAATTATTCAACATTTTGAGAAAGCAGGTGGCTATTTGTATTTTTTCCACTGACTCCAGTGTATTAAGTGGCTCATTTCAGAAGCCTTGCCCACTAAGCAATGTTTGCTGTCAAAACATCACATCTGATTTTTTGGTAGGATTTTCATTTGTAGCATGCTGTGAGGAAGCAGCAGTTGTTTCTATGTTTCTTCCGATGTGTTAAATGACAGTAATGGATGCAGAGCCTAGAGCAGTCAACTTTCTAAAGGTAAGGTAGTTTGCAATCTGTCACCGGTGACAAAACCAATTTCAAATAGGAACAGAAACACTGTGTAGAGAAGGACAGGAGAGACCTCTGCAGCTTTTTAATCAAATAATGACAAATTTGTGGCAGTTGTTATGGTATGTGTGCTTTTTACTTTTGTAGCAATTACCTGCAAGTCTTGAGAAAGTTAAACAGCATTGACACAAGAGAGATGCCTCAAGCCCCAGATTGTGACTTATTATCACACTGCATTGGTGTGGTGCTGTAACCAAGCCAGTGACGAAGCATGTCAGCTCTGGTCACTGCTCCAAGCCGCAGCTTCTCCATGTTGACGTACCCTTCTTCTGCTCAGGACCTGGCTCTACACATGTTTATGAACCCCTGGTACTTTTCAAAATATCTCAGATGTTGTGTAGCAACTCTGATGTACCTGCCCTTGCCAGGAAATACAGAGCCCTGAGTTAGTACTTGTGTTCCCTGTCTAGTCCATGGGGACAAGCATCCTAAAACAATGCCCAGACCATCAGCATAGGAATCAGGGAGCCAGCAGAAAAGGATGAAGAGGTTTGCATCCAAAAGCTGTTTCTAGCACGAAATTGCCTGAATGAAGGCTGCAGAAATTTCACCTAGGTAAGATACAGATCCCACAGACTCCCCTGGAGGTTGTTTTCATCTGGTTTTAAATTATTGAAAGGTTTTCACGGCTTTCTTTCATGCTGTGAGCAGAATTGCTATGTAAGAGCCTAGTTAGTACAGCTGCACAGGGAGTGGGGATTTGGTCCAGTTATCTTCCTCTGCCTAAAATGGTTTCAGGCATCTTATGCACGAGCAGCCTCATCTTAAACATTTTTAAGTCTCACAGCTGTTTTGCCACAGAAGAGAAAGGCCAGTGCAAGAACGTGGCACCAAAATGCTCACAGGTCTGCGGCCCCATGCTGAGGGGGGTCAGCCCGGAGGGGCAATCCTTGCTTTGGAGAATAGTGTAAAATCCAGAGAACAGTCATGGGAACTGCAACCATTCTGCTTAACTCAGTTTCAAAGCACCCAAGCCATGAAATACAGAAATTTCACTGAAAATTCATCTGCGCACATGTATGAAATTCCGTATTAGCAGGCTATGGGCAAAGGAAATTCAGTAAGAAGTGCTCTGTCTACTTGTGTTTTTAGCTGGTGTGTTAGCTATTGCCTCAAGGGGAAGGAGGGATTCAAGAAATAGGGGCCTGAGAGTGAACCATCTGCCTGCAACCCCCTCCACGACCTGCTGAGGCAGGGATAAAAATCTGTGCTCTGCCACAAATTGGAGAATGTTGAATATAAACAATGTACACTTGGAAGAAGGAATCAGGAGAGTTTCTTACTCTTCTGGCTTTTCTTGGACAATGAGGAGACCATAACCTTCCACCACCACAGGGAAAGGAGAATTTTGGACAGGGCAAGTTGCCATGAGATGGAAGGGCAGCCGGCTGCAGGACAGCTGGAGGTGTGAGAAGTGGTGTCACCAGCTGCTGGAGAAGGCAGGAGAGAAAATGAAGAGTTGTCTTTCCCTTTCTCACTGTCTTTGCAAGCACTTATGTGGCTCTTTGTCATAAAAACAAGTTCTGCTCACTAGAAAAACATATTATAGTGTGAGTTGTTGAAGTTACTGGCTGCAACAGTCGGCAAGGGAAGTGAATACATGTGGTGACTAAATCTATAAACTCCTCCTGGCAACTCCCATTGAAATCAGAGGGAGCCAAAGGACCGCAAAACCTCACAGGTGTGAGACATCAGGGCTCATCAGAGGGTGGGAGGGGAAGGAGAATTTCTAGGAAGGATTCATTAGGGCAGTGTAGTTTTGCCTCTGCTGCTCTGTCTATTCCTTGGTATTCAAGTGTAAACAAGTTACAGCTACTTTGTAAATATGCCTTCTAATACTTTCTGTGTGCTAAGTATTTTCAATGTCTCCCATTCCTGAAGAATTTGGTTTAATTTCAGAAAATAATGTTTTTAACAACTATTTCAGAATTTTGCAAGATTTCTGATTATTCTGGGGAAAAAATATGGATTTATTGGCATGCTTTTTATGTTTGTTTATTTGTTTGTTTTAAATCTTGCGTCTCAAGCTGTACCACCTTTACATGGCTTCTGCCTTTTTTTTCATTTCAGCTTACAGATGCTTAGTCTCCCATTTTCTATGTAGTGTAAGACAAAAAATCGGTTAAATTAAAAATCATTAATAAAACAAGTTAATAGAATGCAAGGAGCTAAAGCTAAAAGTAATTTTAAGTCAATGACTGAAAATGAGATTTATTAGACCATTTTTTAAAAAGATGGTTGCCTTATCACCATGTGTCTAAGCTAAGACCATTTCAATTGCTGTTTGAAGTCAGAGGGTCAAGGAGTTAAACATGTTACAAACCAGAAGAGTGAGCAGTGACCACTCTAAATACCTGGAGAAAAAAGATCAGATCTTTTGGACAGATGTAGCCTTCTCATAAGCAGGCATAAAAACTCTGTAATTAAAAGGACAAAATACTAATTTGTTCTTTGAAGTTAAAAAAAAAAAAAAAAAATCCAGTTTTTCTTTACTGTTTTGTAGCCACCAAAACATTATTTCACAGCCTGCACAACAGACGACACCAGTCATCTGTTTGCTTTATGCTCAACTATTGCTATGTCCAATAGATTAGTATGTAATTTGTCATTATTGATTTATAAAAGTCCTTTTGCAAGATCCCGTAACTACTGATTTTTACATGGATCATCCCACATACGTGCAGAAAATGTGTTCTTGCCTTTTACTTCATGGCCAGAGCCAACCAAAAATATTTAACAGCTCTTACTGCCTTCCCCTGCCTCTGCAAAGCCCCAAATCTGCATGGGAGACATCCTGCACATGTACTAAGCTCTATTAAACCCTTGGCTATTTGAAATAATATTTAATCTAGCTTCCAGATAATATTCCGATACCTCACTCAGTTATGTGTCCTCATCTGCAACTGCTGCTTGCACTTTGATACTTTGGTTTTCTCAGTTCTATTTTTGGCCAATGTTGACCTGATATTTTTAGCTTAATATTTTTTTTTATTAGAAAATGTTTGGTAGTGGTCTGGTCATCTTCCTTAATGTTTTACCTTTTAGCCATTGCTCTCGCTCTGGAAGTCAGTGCAAGCTTCCACTTGATGTACCCTGCTGTGATTTTTTCCACAGCTTGCTATCCAATTTTCTCTTTCATTTTAGCCTTTTTTTTTGAGAGAGAGTCGTGGTGCATAATTTTTACAGATTCCCTTCTCTTAGTCCCAAAGCCCTTTATTTCTTTTTCAGGTCAGCTTTCAGCCGCTGCTAGAATCTCATTGGACTTTATCAGCCCATGGCAGGAGAACCAGAGTCTGAGCTTACACTGCGATGACACCTGTGAGCCTGCAACGTAGACCTGCCCGAGGAGCTGGTGGGATGGATGGTGGCCGAGGCACAGAGATGAGGAATAAAAGAGTGGGAACAAGGGAGGTCAGAGTCTTTGACCGTACTATTTTTAATCAGTAGAAAGCCCAAAAAGAAAGTTAGTGGATAAACACTCTCAAACACATTAAGGACTTTTTTTTTTTTTTTTTTTTTTCAGGTGGAAAAAACCCTAAATAGTAGAAAATCTTTGCTTGGCAGGATGCTGACATTCATTTTAGATATTGATTGGAATCCTCTGTAACTGGTTTCAAACCAGTTATTAGGGGCAATTAGATGAGTCTAGCAGGAAACAGCAGGAACTCCATCTCCTTGATCTTTAAAGGTCAGTAGTGACAGTCCAGCATCAATGTGGAAATGGTCCATGTGGTTCACACAGAATCACAGAATGTCAGGTATTGGAACGGACCTTAAAAGATCATCTAGTCCAATTCCCCTGACAGAGCAGGAACACCTAGATGAGGTTACACAGGAATGTGTCCAGGCAGGTTTTGAATGTCTTCAGAGTAGGAGACTCCACAACCTCCCTGGGCAGCCTGTTCCAGTGCTCTGTCACCTTCACCATAAAGAAGTTTCTTCTCATATTTAAGTGGATCCTCCTATCCCAGCATCCTGCTGCAAGCTGGAGGAAGGAGCTGCTTTCACCTGCCTCTCTGCTCTGCTTGGAGGGTGAGTAGTCATTGCGAGCACCTGGGACTGCTGCAGGTGTTAGCAGCCATCTGGTGAAAATCTCCAAAAGACTTTTTTCCAGCCCAAATATAACAGAGGCCATAAAGGATATCAGGGGTTCTTTTATTAAAAATTCTTTCATGGATCCTCATTGTTTTCTGTGCAAAAAGACCAGAGAGAAATTAAGGATCAGGCAGTAAGGTTTTTTTCATACTTTATGTCTACAGAAGCAAACAGTATCAGGATTACTAAGTGATCAGTCCTTTCAGAGATTGCTTATCTGAAACGTGTCCTGTTTGTCTGAATGGCTCAGTGCAATTTAGAAAACTCAGACCCCTGGTTAAGATGAGAATATAAACAAAGGTGCCATTGCAGTAACTTTTGTGTATAGAATCTCATCCAAGTATCCGCTATAATACAGAAAAAGTCCCATCTTACTCAGAAACTTTCCTATCCTGAAGCAAAGGCAAGGTACATGAAATAACACACGCTTAAGGGAATGTTGAGAAATCTTTATCTACATCACACATATACACCTTATGAGGAAAATATTAAACCTGCCATTCCAAAGTTCTTACAGAGCTTGGATTTTAAATAGAGGCTGTTTACAAAGCAAAGGAACAATTAAATGAATTAAAGTATGCACAATGTTTTGCCTTTTTCATTTTTTAAAAATTATTTTTTAAATATCAGTGAACTCATGGGTTTATAGCTTTTAAGGCTAGATGAAACCAGGATAAACATCTTCTCTAACCTGTGTGGACCATGACCACCCTACATTATGTGATTTTTTTTTTTTGTTACAGAAAATAAGTGTTCCCAGTATGCACATGCACACTTGAAAGATCTGTAATGTGACTGAAAGCACAGGATCTTTTACATAATATAAATTTTCTACCTCAAGTGATCAGTCCTTTCAGAGATTGCTTATCTGAAACGTGTCCTGTTTGTCTGAATGGCTCAGTGCAATTTAGAAAACTCAGACCCCTGGTTAAGATGAGAATATAAACAAAGGTGCCATTGCAGTAACTTTTGTGTATAGAATCTCATCCAAGTATCCGCTATAATACAGAAAAAGTCCCATCTTACTCAGATGCCAAATATGACATATTCTGAAAATCTTATTCAGAAGTTGTCCCTTCTTTTTAAAATATGTCATTCTCAACACGTTTAATTTCTGTGTCTTTATGGGAATATACCCCCAAATTTAATTTCTTCTTCATGAATGAGCAACTATTTTGACTGTGATCTAGTCACCTTTTCGAGTAAATATTCTAAATATGAAAACCTGACTAATGCAGATAAGATGCATGCATACATTGGAATCCTATCTCATATGTGCCTTTTTTTCCCTGGTAGTTATTATCACAGTCTTGCTGCTTAGGAAACTGAGGCACAGGGAAGTAATGATATTTGTCAAAAGATGTGTGGTAAGTCACTTTAATAACAGAGGAGGCCGGCATTGTCACACATTCATGATCCTTATTCACAAATGCTAAGCTCCACCCTTGCTTATTTGCTCTTTATTTAATCCAGATTCAAACAAAAATATCAGATGGTTTATTAAAATTGGTCAAATATTCGTGAAGATTCACAGCAATATTTCTGTAAATGGTATGAAGACAGATATGCATTAGAGAGTAACGAACCGACCACAATACAATTGGAAGTTTAACGCCAAAACCACCTAAATGTTAAAGCAGTGCTCAGCTCTCTAAAGCTGTGGCAAAGCTGTGTCTGCTTTACAAAGCTCTAATGAGCAATCAGCTAATCCTGCATTATTTATTTCTATATTGCTCTGATATTTCCCAATAGTAAGTGAAGCTGTGCCTGGAGGTGATGCCTAAAGTCTGCCTGTAATTGTCTGGAGGGTTTTCAATACATCCTCATGTGAAGTGATGCAAAAACGCGTTGCGTGACTCCCTCAGTTTGAAAGTTTGAAGCATTTGTTTATACTAAAGAATCACATTTGCAGCTTCCCAGTGTTCAGGCACTAACACTGGAGCTGCCACTGGCACTTCCCAGGCTCCTCGTGGTGCTAAAGGGAAGAGCAGGAGCTTTTGGAATGCTGCTTATCTGAGTGATGACACCTGCGAAAGAAACCCTGCAGGAGTGGGAAGAGTTGGGCTGCATGTGGGCACCCTGGAGCAATAAGTGCAGATGAAGAGCAGTATGTTTTTCCTTCCTGTGATGCGATAAGGCTCTTTGTGCTGTCTTTCCAATATAGTCAGATATACCATTTGTAAAAACAACCACCAGCCTGTGGATTTTAAAATAATAATTAGCAATTTAATTTATTTCTTAGCTAGCAGCTGTCCCTCTAGCCTGAATTCACACCCAAGTCCCTGTGGTGTTCTGGTTTATGCCCACACTGTAAGGAATGAGCTGCCAGAGGACGGGTCACATTTCATTGGGGCCTTTTGGATACTCGTTTCGAGCAGAGCTACAAACTCTTTCCTTTGCAAAAGCACCCTGAGGGGATACATGCCAGTTTAAGTGCTATCTAAATGCTTTCTTACGTGATGAGGTGGTACAATGACTGCTATAATTTATGTCAAGAGCCAGATTAAATTAATCACCACAAACCATAGCTCTTTTTTTTTGGGATGTCATTACAATGTCATTACTTTGCATTGTAACAGTGCCTACTGGTCTCAAGCTGGTTAAACCATGCGTGCTAAATGCTCAAAATAAAAAGAAGAAAAAAGATAGCTCTTGACCCAAAATGCTTATAAGCCAAAAAAAATTTGAGATATGAATGAAGAACCTGGCATGTGGTTAGAAAGGTAAGAGTGGGATAGTCAAGGTTTAGCCATGTTCTTCAGTGTGGTCCATGGACTTCCACCATCTTTTTCACCCATATTCAGCATCAGGAGGGTCTTCCCACACAAAAATAGAGATGTAGTAATAGTCTGTGGGCAGGAAGAACACAAACATCACAATCTATCTGCAGAATTTGACTACTCCTGTTTAACATGCATCTACTCAACAGCGGATTATAATTGAGATTCCTTGAATCAGGGAAGCACATATATAATGTATGTTTTGTGGTGTACTTTTGCTACATTTTAGTGGTTTCTATGGTGCATGATTATAATTTAACCTGTGACCATATGTGCCAAAAGGCAACCAGTTCTCCTCCTGTCTCTAAAACTGTTGTGAGAACAGAGCGGCAGAGGCTGAATGACGTTTTAGAAATTTCCAATGTAGCTACCAAAGCTAATTCTCCACTCCAGAAGGTAAACCTATGCAGATATCTACCTTCAGATTAAATGAATTCCACAATAGCAGTGTAGAATAAAGCTTTAAATTAATGTAACTAAATTTGGGAGTCCGGATGCGGTGAACAGATGTGACCCAGGTGCCTAAGTTTCCATTACAGGTATTGCAGCCTAAAAGAGATATTTAGCTACAAGCCAAAGGTGCTGGATTTAGCTGCTTTGACTTAGATATGTGTCAATGCCATCTGAGGTGCTTCATGGTATTGGAAATGCTCATATGCAGTTGACAGAATGGACACAAGACCTTTGAGAGGGCAGCATCATTCCAGAGAGGCAGCTGGAGACCAGGAATTTTCAAGCATCTCAGATGACATTAGGTGTCTATGGGCAAGAAACTGAATAAATTTTTAGGTGTTTACTTGAGGGTGAGCTCCAGGATCCATAGACTGCATTTATTGATTATAATGGAAGCTAAGACATTAGGTTCATATGTAAATTACACACAGGCAGCTTCCCAGTTTCAGGATGATAAACCAGATGGAGAGAACTGTGTTTCAGGGATCATTTGTGGCAGGAAAATGCTTTTATTTCTATCTACATTTATGCAAAGGCGATTGATGTATTTTCAGTTGTAAATATCCAAAATTCCCTCACTCTTCCTATGGAGAGAGTGAATTTATCAGGGATGTAAAATACCAAATGTGAGTTCAACTAAGGGGTTACACAGTATTTTCTAAAATAGTTACCTTATCTGTATCTTCACGAGCAAGACTCTGGGAAAAGCTGTAAAATCAAATTCAAGGATCAACTAAAATTTTCACTGGTGGAAGAAGTCACGTAGTAGCAGAAAACTTCCAATAGGAAAAAAACCCAAGCATTGGGGAGAACAGCACATTCAGTGCTCATGAAGAAAAGGAATTAATTTTACATGAACTAGGTTCTTCATGCAACCACTGTACCCTGTAGTATTTCTACAGCAGCAGATTCTAATGACTATTCCACAGAAGCAGTAATGTATTCCAGGGTTACAAATTACCTGTACCTTGTGACAGTTGTTATCTAACCCATTTGATATACCTGACAGAGATAGATGAGGGCATAATTTGACCACAGACACTTCAATCTTTCCATTGTAACTAAGGCCTAGAAAGCATCACACCTTAAAAAGAACTCCTGGGGAAACAAAGTACTTTTCATGTTGCTCCTGTGAAAAACAAGTTTTTTCTCCAGGGACCTTTGATTCTCCTTTGCTTCTGTATAAGTAAAATGCAAATAATGCAAAATAATTTAATACAGCACTAAGTCATAAGCAAAGCTGTGATGCTTGCTGCTGTTTAATGGCAGTGGATGGCAGATGTGGCCAAGAACCATGTCCAGGGTCTGCTCTGGACTTGAATTTGAGCACGGAGACTGGTAACCTTGATGAAAAGTACTGCTCTTCTGGTCACAGTTCAGTTTCTCGTGTCACATTTAGGACAACCACTGTGTAAAATGGGAGAAGGAGAGAGGTACTGTAGCAAACATCCCACTCACTAGAAGAGATCTAACCAGAATGCAGAAGCAGTGATGGCCCTGAGAGATAACAACAGCAAAGAGACTTTTCAGAGACTCACTTCAGCGTTTTGCAGATGGGTTACCATCCAGCCAGCCGAGAGCAGCCACTGACAGCTCCCTCACAGCATGCCAGACAGATGTAATACAGAAAATGAAAACAGTTGGAGTCTTAAGTGAAACTCAACGACCATTAACTCGTTAAGTCAATTTAGATCTGCACAGAACTGTCAGAATAAATTGTGTGTGGATCAAGGACATAATGAAGGTATTTGTAGAAAGAGCAAGAGGAATCACTTGTCAGCAGGACACAAGCCTCTTTCCTCCTTTTACCCAGGTCCTTCTAAACAAGGAGATGGTTTTAGGTAAAGCAAATTGAGTGTGTATAAGGAGTCAAGATCTTGGCTAAAAGGAAATATTATGGCAAGAAATGTGCACTGGACTTTTTCCATACCAACTAGCACCACTTATTCTCATGATCTGACTCTCTCAAGAGCATTTGTCCACCCCAACTTTGTCTATTCTATGACTTATGGCAACACTATTTTTGTTGTAATGCTTCCAGAAATGCTCTTTTATTAGAAGACCATATTTGCCCATATAATAGCTGAGTCTACACAGTGTACATGGTCATGACTGTGTCCCCTACTCATGACAAAAGACAACTTCACCTTTAAAAGATGCTGATTTTGACTTTGCTTTAGATAAAGAACAAGAATAATTGGGGAAAATTGTGGCCATTATATGAAGAAATACAGTATGCTCCAGCAAACTATCAGTTAGAAGCATCATTGTACTAAATGAAGATGCTCAGTTTTCACTGTAGAAAACGTACCCAGCTCTCTCTGTGAACATACAGAGACTTTAGACCTACTTTGTTGCTTGCTGTTCATATTTGAAGTAACAAGGTCAACCCCAATCTGACTCCTCTCATTCCTTGTATTTTCAGTGAACAGTTATACACTGCTGATAAATTACTGAAAAAAGACAGCCAATCCACATCATTTATACAATTTCTCTTAAGATATTCTCTTAATCCTACACTGATAAAAGGTTACTTCAAATTTTTGTTAGAACCAGGAACAGCAGTCATTCCATATTGCTGATATTAACATTATTTTTTCATTTTCTAGGGATGTGACTCACTCAGCATCACATTCCTCATGATTAGGAAATGTTTTATAATTTAACTTTATGATGTATCAATAAAATTTTATCTTTCCCTTAATGTGCCCCTCTGAGATGGGCTTGCCATAAAACATGTTCATGTGCTGCTGATTTAGCCATAGTTTTCTTGCTGATTTGTTCCATTGCTCAAGACACTTATCATTAATGTAAACCCCATCAATTCGTACTCCCACCTCAGCTAAGAATCTGACTGAAAAGACTGAAATAAATTTCTAATTTAGGAAGAAAATAACTGCTTAGGAAGAAAATTACATAAGAGGAATGAAACCCCAGCAACAGCCATTGCAATTACTGTATGAAATCAATAAATTTACAAATTCAAGAAGTACAGACTATAGCTTATTGAAGATGATCAGATGTTCTAGTTCAAAAATACTTGGGCTGTTCCTCCTAAATTTTTGCACCAGTTTAATCAAAGGCAACACAGACATATGACTACAACTACCCCCTCGTCTGTACTCTTGGCACCTGCTGAACCACTTCCACCCCATTTCCTCTGGACAGAGTCAGATATTGCTTCTGTCTCCATTTTACTGTGCACTTAACTGCCTGATCTATCTTCCTCAGTGCATTTTCAGCATCCTGTTGTTTGAACTTATCTCCAGAGCACTTGGGCCCAAGAGAAAATAAGAAAGGGGAAGCAAAGAGACGTGCTAGTGGGTGCTGGGTAATGATGTCAGGAGAAAGCAAATTCAATGCAAATTAAAATAAACAGATACAAATATATTGCAGGGTGGATTAGGCTGGATATGGAAGGTTAGGAGAACACGAGTGAAGATTTGAACTTTAGCCCCTGCTCCCAGGGACTGCTGTCGAGATCTCAATCACTGTATAATGACAAACAACAACTCTTATTGACAGCAATCTCTTTCAGGTAAAGAGGTCTGTGCATAGGCAAAGCTATGGCTTTGAATCTTCTCAGGCAGGGAAGGCCACTGAAACGAGACTCCCATACTTTGAGCAAGTGCTCTAACACCAACCTAAAGAAGAAAAAAGAATGTGCTGCCAGTTTTAAAAGCAGTTGTACATATTATGGAAAGCCAAACGCGAACTCTGGAATTTCTTCTTAAGATTTCAGAGGATAACCCTAGCAGGACCTCTGCTCTGAGCTGCTTTGCCGTATCAACACTGAGGTGCTTTCTGGACATGCTGAAGGCCTGTTATTTTGGGAACTTTAAAGTTCAGTGTCAAAGGAAAAATGGTAACTTTAATGGACATCTGAGTTGAGATTTGAGGATTTAATTTGGATTTATGTGTCTGCAGTCTGCTAAATAATTTCTTTTGCATCTCAGTTCATGACCATACAAGAGGTCTACTTCAAATTCTTTGGATCTTTGATGCAATCAAGATTGCAATTGTTCCTATGCTTTTTTAGGCTTTGGATTGGCAGCTTTCCATGCAGTCAGATACCCAGGGGCCAGACAGAGCTTTACTGATGTTTCTGAGTCACTTTTCAGAACAGGCACCATATATCTTATATACTGATGATGAAAAATAGAGATATACAGAGGGTCTAAAGTTAAAAATAGCAAAATTTGCTTTATGTAACAGACCAAGAATTAAATTCAGGCTCTTTTCCATATGATCTGTAACGGCAATAACACATAGAAGATTCACTCATTGACTCATATATCAAGACATATTATCTCAATGGTTTGTGCCTTTCACAGGATGGCCTTAAAATAGAACTCAGATTCTGATTTATTCAGAAAAGAAATTAAAGGACAAACTGCAGAAAATCCAGCATTTAATTTTAAAATAAAGCTAGAGTTTAAAGGAAGATAAACAAAAGAAGTTTACACTTTCATATAGTATTTGCCCAGTGATAACACCTATGAATCACATTGTATTCCAATATTAGTGAATGTTTGGTGTTGGTTTGGTTTTTGTTTGTTGGTTGTTTTTTGTTTGTTTTTTTGTCTTGTAGAAGAAACACTCGAAGGCCAGCAACTGTAATTCAAGGTCAAAATTTCTCCTGACTCTTGTTCTCTTCACACAGGAGCTGGTTTAAAACACTGCTTTGTTTGAGGGCTTTTAGATTGGATATATCTTCGCTTACAACAGGGACATCTTCACTTTTATCCTCAGTTATCAGATCTTCACTGTCTGACAGTGTACACAGGAGTGTATCATTTTCATAGGTAGGAAAATAATACCTGAAAGCAAGAAGGCATAATTACTAGATAGTCACCTACTTTGTTTGAAAGAGGCAGAGCATATTTTATGAGATTAGAATTTTAAAAAAGGAAAAATTAGAAAAGTCTGGCTGTCTGGAATGACAGTAAACAGCACACCCAAAAATATCAACTGGCATGTACATCTTAGAAGAGTCATTTAGAAGATTTGGCAACAGAAAAGTCCTTCCTCCTATATCTTCATCTGTCTGTTGTCACAACTGAGGCCACAGATCCAGATTTGTCTCACAACTGCTGAACCGAGGTGTTCGTGTTGGAACAATCTTTGTGCTTTACCACCTATGGCACCATCCCCAGACCTATTCAGCCTTCTTACAGTCTGAAACAGTGTTATGTTATACTATTTGTTATGGAGAAAACTAAGGATAAGCAACCAACTTGTTTTGATGCCTAAATGTTAGGTAGACATTATGCATATAGCTACATTATACATGCAAAAGAAGGGGTTTTGTTTTAGAACTGTATGTCGACAGCAGTATCTTTACTAGCAATGAAATATGTGCCAGAAGCCCATTCCAGGCAGGAATCTGTGTAGAGAGCCAACAGCTGGAAGACGTCAGGCCTAGAAGAGGGACATTCACGATGTCACTTCGGTGCAGACTCAACCTTGGTTCCACCAGGAGGGGAAGTGGTCTGAGCGCACCAGGTATGTCTGTCACCATGTACCGACCTGACAGTGCGGACACAGCTTACGGGGACCATGCATCCTGGATGCAACTGGAAAAGCAGTATCCCATGTTCATTTTAGCTTCCGACAGTACAGAGATTTCTAATTCTGAGTAGTTTTAAGAGCACTTATTATTTTATCTGGGCTAGTAGAGCTGGGGAGCTCAGGGCACTGTTGCACTGGCAAAAATCAGAACTTTCAACTTACTGTTTTACAGATGTTATGAAGTAACAGTACAAATGCTAGAAGAAACATGTTTGCCCTTACTGTGGTTGATCCCATGTAGACCTGGCTGGCAGGAATGTAATGTGTTTGGTCTCTTCCATATGGCTTATCAACACTCCTTTAGACTGAAATTTTTCTTGGCAGTTGTAACAACGACAATGATGGATTTCTCTTCTGATGAAGTTCACTAGCTTTACTTGCTGATAAAAGTTCAGACCTGGCAGAGATAGGAGCAAACAAGCACTTTGGAAACACGGGAACTAGCCCTTCTTTTAATGTAAAAATTGCAAACACCTTGCTTCCTTTCACCCTACAGCAGAAAGCAAACACTGGCCAAACAAACCTTAAAGCACAGCCTTCTAATATGCAAATAAGTATTAACCGGCATAACAACAACAACAATAATAATAATAATAATGATAATAATACTTCCAGGGCTTCAGCAGCCAGATTTGGGACACATAGAGTGGGTATCTGTAGAAGCTACTCTGCAAAAGAATCCAATGGTTCTAAAGAAAATAGCACACATCCTTGGCACTAACAACAGTTCCAGAAAAATAAAGTGTTCTTGGCTTTTTTTTGTAAGCTAGCAAAACCAGCTTCCATAATGGAAAAGTTAAATGTCTGAATAAAAATCAAATCGATACAGTTGTTTTCCACTATTATTATGATGTGGTTTTCTCCACACTAGTGGCAAACGCTGACCATTACAACATCTCTTACTCACCATGCTCTGACTTTATTTTAGGAAAGTCAAATCCATGTGATTTCTGGAGGAAAAAAAAAAAAAGGAAATAGAAAAATATCTTATTTCCACTACTTCTACTATTCCAAGTTAAAAACAGCTCAGCTTTTCATAGACTGACACAGACATATGCATATAGACATGCAAACGCTAATATATGAAACCACCAAAAGTTTTGTTTAATCAGAAACTTTCATATTCTGTTAAACTGCAACGCTCCTATTAAGTAGTTTATTAAAACTGAAACAGAGATGCTAACCGTTAAGTGTACTAAATCATCAAGCCACTATAATATTCAAGATGCTAACTCTTTACTGTCTGTACTAGTCTGTTCACTCATAAGTAATAGTTAGTCACACTCTCAATGTAAAATTTGACTCCTCTGCATATTTTAGAGAACAGATGCTGGGGATGCAGACAGGACTTGAGTTCTGCACCACAGCGGGCACTCTAATGCAGCAGCTGATTTGATCTTAAAGATACTACGATCCTACTTTTTAATTCCAACGTGATGAAAGAACTGTTACTTAAAACAAGTCTTACCTGCATGTGAAGATACAGTTTTTCTGTGGTGTCTGCTTGTTGTTCACAGAAAAGGCAAACTGCACATACAGGATGCTCTTCCCAGTCAGACCAGTCTCTTATGATCAAGAGTCAAAAAGATCCATTTAATAGTAGAAAAGAGAACATTTTGTGTAAAGAGACATTTTGTGAAAGGGCACTTCAGAGTCTGCACTCACAGCATTAGAAATAAATCCAGAGAAACTGAATACATTAACGGGGTGGAAGAGACAGTATGGATTTATAGCTGGATACATTACTAGAATCTGGTTTACAGTCTAAAAGGAATTACAAATTCAAGAATAACTAAGCAGTTACTGTTGGGTAATTCCTGTGCAGACGGGCAGTAAGTCCTACTTGAATTTGCCTGCATTAACAAACAGGATCTTAACTTCAGTTTCCATCCAGTTTGGCAAGTCATCAATATTGCATACAGTGCTTATTTTTATAAGGTCTTTTAAAATTCTTTTATACCTTTCTAATCTTTCAATACAGCAGCCAAAGCCATAATCACCAGGTAGAGTTCACTCTAAGTGTCATTTACTTATGAAATATTATTATTCCTGAAAGAGACACTCATTTATGCTACATTTAGATATGCACACAAAGGGTACTCTACCAACATATCCATTGAGATCCCCAATACTGCTGAGAGATAGAAACATGACTGCAACCAGGTCCAATCAAGTAAAATAAAGCTCAAGTCACAGATGGAACCAGGAAGGTTGGGGGCCCTGATAGCCACAAATTACTTCCTGCTTATTCAATTCTCTACGGCCAAGGAAGCCACCTCTGCAGGAATCTGAGGGCCTGGACCACAGAAGAAAGTGGAGGAGAGGTGGATGTCACCTTCCATCAGCACTGCTGACAAGTTTCCTTCAAAATTCTGCTTTAATCTCTAGTCGTTACTTTTTTAATCAGACTTTTTCATGACATTTCTTTCTCGTGCTGATATTTTTGATGCTTACTCTGGACTTTTAAATTTGAGCAAAACCTGTTCAACCATTTTATAATACAAAAGTAAAAAAAACCAACACATTTTGTCTACATCATTACCAACCCAAAAGGCTGTTATTTGAGCTACAGGCAAATAAAAAATAGGCTTGTGGTTGAAATATGAAATTTACAGTCCCCATTGTGGAGAAGTGTCTTTGATGAGAACAATCTGGAGATTACTTGATTGGCTTAAATGAATTTTAACTATGTCCTAACCATGCACAGCATTCTCCTGGTAAACTACTTTCAACAATAATGGTCTTGCAAGTCTTTATAATGGGCATATAACTAACTCTTACTCTTCTAGGTTATCTAGTAATTCCCGGTCGTCCTCTGACTGCACTTCCTCCCAGGACTTTCCAAATTCCTGGGGAGAAAAAAGAAAAGAAAAAACATTTCCTGATTCACATTTTATATATCAACTGAAAGAACATCTGGGAAGTCACATTCAACATCTTATTTTGGATCTCTTTGGTACTTCCATGAGTTAAAGGTAGTCATGCAACACTCCTTTAGTAACAATTTTTAAAATAACAATTTAAAATAACAATTTAAAATAACAATTTAAAATAACAATTTGTTTTGTCTTCTAATGGGGCATTTTCCCACCCTGCATGATGATTTGGCTCAGAGCTCTCAAGAAGAGGATCCAAGCTCTGTGTAAAACTAGAGTGTTGCAACACTACCAAGGTGTTCCCGAGGTGGGATGTTATCACTGCCTCAAGGTTCCCATCACACTTGCTCAATCCAACGTGCCTACCTTGCTCTTCACGCAGCATATGCTGCTTAAACAAAGCAGCTATCACACCTGAGACTTCAGCTGGCATAGTTACACCAGTCAGTGTTTATACCTTCTACAAGGTTATGTCAATAAAAACACATGGTCTAAACCGAGCTAGAGAGTACTCCAGCAAGGCAGAATGAGCCAGGGCACAGATCTTGGAGCTGGAATCCAGTTCCTCTGGATCCTCTTCTCAGACGTGAACGTAAGCACACCTATTCATGGTGTTGTGTTCTTCCTTTTACTTTTTGTTTATTTATATCTTAAAGACCTTCAGCACAAAGTATATCGCAACATATTTGTGCAGCACTCAGCAAAATTGCAAGCACTCTCACCATGACTGTGATATAAATAACAGGCAATAAAAAGCTGAAGCATTCTACTGAAATACCAGCAGTGATCTTTAGGTAGTGTTTTTCTTTCCTCTTATTATTCCTGCCTTTAAAAATAAACCAGAGCAAACTAACCAGTAATGAAAATAGTATTTTTGAACTCATACTTTTGATGGCAGTGAAGGATTCACAAAGAACACAGCTGACAGTCTTGTCTCCATTACAAAAAAGCAGTTAATAAAAGGATCATTCCCTCATTTATTTCTTTCAAATATACCTCCTAATAAATACATTTAATAACATCCTTCATAACAAGTGTTATTATTGCCTTTGTAGTTTGGAAAAAGAAGGAAAAGATATCCATCATTTAACAATTTAATGAGAATTTTCAAAGCTGTTATTGTCTATCAGGTAGATGATAAACAAATGTCTCTAGACAGCTCTAAACATAATGCCATCATATATTACAGAATAAAAATTCACTAATTAATTCAGGGATGCTACATGGCAGTGTGTAAACTCTCTGAGTTACAAGGGAGACTTATTAATGTCACCGTTATTGTGAGATAACATGAAGCCATTAACACCTCTCACCACATGTTCTCCCAGCTGCACACCAGTTTCCTATGGCTGTTAATGTTAACACCTTAATGAGCGGATAGTGGCCCACAACCACTACAAAATGAAGACAAATGCTCACAGTTTTTCCCCTTACCAGCTTGAGATATATGTGCACAAAAGATTATGTTCAAAACAGCAACCAATATTAAACTTCACCTTTTAATTAAATGTGAAAATGATGCACAAGCTTTGTTATTGCTTGCTCTTTCTTTGTGCTCTTTCTGTGAAGAAGGCAGAGAAGGGTCTTGCAAGAGGTGTGTGTTTCCCTCATCTATTTAAATTCAGAGGAGAAAAAAAAGGGAAAAGGCAAAAGCTAATCAGATCTTCTGTCACTGGAAAATTGCATGGTGAATGGATAACCAGGATAACATCACACTGCAAAGAAAGTGCCAAGAGACTGAAGCTGAGCAACTGGGTGGGAAAGAGTTCTTTGAAACATTCTTAAAGCTCTTCCATTTTTTTTAAAAACATTTTTTCAGTTCTACAGCTTGATGGGCACCTGGGACCAAGGGTGTCTTTGTTAAGTATGCAAATTCCCTTGCTCTTTCATGTGAGATGCAAGAACTCCCAGCAATCACATCCAGACATTCCCAAGACATTCTTAACAAAAACAGAGGAAAAAATAGACTTGACATTGTTAATAGTTCAAACAGTAAAAAATGCATAATTAAAAAACCTGCAGGCCTTGCTGTATATTCAAGGAAAAGTATTTTTAAAAAATACTGGCTGTGCACCTCAGAGAGGAAGATCCTATAGAAAAGTGAGGAGAGCATGCAAATGTGTGTTTTTTGATTATTTCTTCTTCCAAAATGAAATCTAAATGTACAGAGATGAATTGCCTCACCGACAATTTATCTTTTCAACTTGAGTGTGGTTTTAAAGATTCTATAGGGAGAAGATCTGTGTGCTTCACTGAGGCAACACATCCCAACTTGAGAAGTGCTGAAATGGGAGAAACTAGAAACAGCAGCTGCTATCTCAAGCAGTTTTCCCACAAGAGTAGTTACCGAACTACAGGCAAATAGTCTTCCAGGCCTATGGGGCTCAGAAACTCCAAACAGATGCTGCTTTCCCCTGCAAATCTCCTCTTGCCCTTCTCACCTGCCTTACTGAGATCATCTGAATTGTTTTATGTTGCTGCAGAACCCAAGATGCTTTATCACACGGAAGAGATGGTCTTACCCCAACATTAGTTAATAGATATTGGATGAATTTCAATATGGACTGTTCCCCCACTTGGAGGACTTTAATAAGTCTTGAACTATCACCAAACGATGAAGGGTTTATCTTTAATATTTTACAAAATACATGCTGTGTAAGTTAAAACAGGCTAAATATAAATAGTAACCCCCACAGCAAAACATTCTCCCCCAGCCTCCAACAGATAATAACAATGATATAGGGCTTGGCAATAAGGAAAAAACATCTTTTTCTCTTTGAGGAAAAGTAAAGGCTTTATGAAACAAGTTTTCTAGTAAGTAACAGGTACCATTTTCAGCCATCTAGCTTAGTCATAAGCGCATTCATATTAGTGATGTTACATTACTACAGATATGCACTATTAGCTGATTTGAAAATAAACATACATGCTTCCTACAAAGGATACTCTGTACTTGAAGTGCTGCTGGTAACAGCCAGCTGAACACAGAAGGGACCCTGTCAGTCTGGGTCCACCTCAGTTCCTTGGGCTGGGAAAAAGAGAGTTTTAATATTGCCCTCTGTTCTCTCATGGCCTCCAGCAGGCACCACAAAGTGCTTCCCTCTCCATTTTCACTTGGCTCTTTGTGCAAGGTGAGCCATGGGACCACAGGCTCACACAGGCACAGAAACAAGAAAATTAGGTTGGAAGTTTAATTTGGAAAAAAAACATAAGCTAATCTACATATATATCTTGAATGCATTGTTGCTCAGTTCTTTACTTTCTACTGTCAGTTGGTCTTTTTCAATTCATACTTTAAGCCTTTCCAAATAGGACTGGTATCATCTTCCATGCTTACACAATATTGACAAAAAACCTCCAAATCCACTGGGGAAGTGACCCCATTGCCTTTCAAGCTATAATTGCAAAGCTTCCACTCTAATTCAATGTGACTATCTATGAATAAAATTTTGATACTTGCTTTTGAAGAAAATCTATTATACACGCACATGACAAAAATAGCTTCCACTTCTACTAAAGATCATCTGGTAATACTCTCACCTGAACACTAACCTGTGAGCAACAGAACATGTCAATAACATGGGGGTAGACAAATCAAAGCAGCTTGTAGGTCATGACAGAAGACATAGAAAGTCTCAGACTACTTAAATATTTACAAAGGAATTTGCCCTTATATTACTCACTGTGATGCCAAATCAGAAATTAAGGGGAGGCAATTACCAAAACACAGACATAAAATGTAACTTGTATTATGAAAACTGATTCATACAACTGTGCTAAAAACATAAGTGAGGCCAAAAGCAGAATGGAGGGAAAGGAAGAAGGAAGGCAAGGCTGCAGCTCTAAATGAAATCAATGGGAGCTCTGCCATCAGCTTAAAACACCAGTAAGAACTGGCCAGAAGATCATGAGGCCATTCAGCAGACACTCTCAAGACTTCTGAACAAAAAGCCATTAAATCCTCTCAGTACAAAAGGCCAGAATAAAGGCAACTGCTAGTTCCAGTTTAATATGACTATTTTACGCAGTGCTTGCTGAAGATAATATGTAACGGAAAATTATAAAAAAAGGACAATAATGTCTGTAAGATGGTTGTACTAAAGAACTATCCAATTAAATAGCTTAAGATCCAGCTGCTGATAGAAAAGCTTTATGGTGTATATCCTAAAAGCAAGGTGGATAAAACTGTAATAATATTGATGTTGATCATCAGAGACCTACATAATTTTATAGTCTCTTTATGACGAAAACAAATTATCAAACTGGCATAGAAAGATCTTTGCCATATTCTCAAAATTCAAACTTTTTTTGTGAAAACCTACAAAAACCAGATAAATCGTATGCCTACATCTTTAAGTCAAGATGAATTCAGTAGTAAATTCTGAAACAGATAAGATACCTAATCCATGTCTGTGTCTGTGAAATTGTGTAATTCCCCTTTACATTTAGAGCAATGCAAAGCACAGGTCTTTAAAACTCAATGAAAGCAACTGAAAATCTGTGGAAAGAAAACACGGCTGCAGCAGAGCACACAGAGCCAGGCAAAGAATTGTGATCATTCAAAGTATGTCCCAGAAGAAGCACTGGTAGCACACTCATACAAACCTCGCACATGAAGACCCCTCTGCCCAATTTAAAACATTTTGGTGGCTTGACATATCTTATTTGAACTATGTTTACCACCCTCTGTAATGACAAGGACCTGAAAAATGCATCTCCAAGTGATGCTGCCACATGATCAATACCTGAATTTGTTCAGGCTAGCATAAGAAGTCACTCTGCAAAATCCTGCACAGAATATCAGCAATAACTAAAGAGGACCAAGGCCCTGAGGTAAGCAGTGCTCTGTGATCACCCATGCTGTTTAACAGTTCGCATGTTCTGTGGCCACGCCAGCAGCACCACCCAGACAACGTTTGGATGTGGTTCAGGAAGCTCACAGGCCACAGCTCATTCTCAGCAGACAGCATACACAAGGTATACGAATATTAGTCTTGCTCTTATATTTATTTTGGCACATTCTGCTTACTATCATCACACAGCCACTGTGCCTGTAATGATGTTATGACCTCCTTGCATATCTCAAAAATTTCTGAAGGAGTATCACACGGTTCTCTGTGCTGCTGGACAGTCATCTAGCTCAATTTCCTGTTCAAAGCTGGGACAGATTCAAATCTGAATGCAAACTGAAGACAGAAGGCAATTTAAAGAGGATGCCAAGTTCTGAAAACATAAGATTACCTGCAAGACTAGCAGAGAAGAACAAAACTATTAAAATCACTTAAAACAATTACAGTGTTAAACTCAAGTCTGTTAACTTGCAAGGAAGAAGTGAACGTTTGGTCCTGTTGAGGAGCTGAGAACAGCCACGCTGCAGAACGTGACAACTTTTTCCTCACTATGCAGCAAGCGTAGGTCAGATTTTTAAAGCAGTGATATTTGAATATTTATAAAAGAAAACATAGGCCTCAGAACATTGAAAGTATACAGGATCACAGAAGGAATTCACTCCATCTTGGGTAGAAGGGACTTGGCAGAACATTAAACATACAATTTTTGTTCTCAGTATTAGAGTAAAATCCAGGGAGAGAAATTAAAGGGAAAGAGTAGGTAAAACAGATGCTTATTTATAAGCTGGGTATTAACACATGTAGAAGGTACAAAGACTAGCTCAGGTGAAATAGAGTTATTTCTGGAACAGAATGTAGCAGCTTTTGAAGCAGCTCCTATATGCATGAGTTGAAGACAGCAAGTGAAAATCTGTTACACACACATGCACGCTCTCGAAGGTCTGAGATAAAAAAATTTTAATACCTAGCAACATACACCTACCCGGAGGCTAAAAACGAACACTTTCTTTCATCTATGTATCTTTCATTTTCCTCCCCTTTGCATTTAATTTATACTCTGAAGAGCACTTCCAGCTTAAGGTTTGTTGAAAACAAGCTCAAAGCCAATAGCATTCAAGTTAGACTTCAATTTACTTCATTACTCTATCTCATTTTCCTGTCTGGTTATTAAAGCAGAGACTGAGCACTAATGACATGATGATTAGTGTCTCTTCAAGCTGCATTCTTGCATCTCTCAAAATCAATTCTCAACAACAGATGTTTACTATTCCTTAGTTTAACAGTTATCCAGAATATCATACCATAAATGAGCATATTTCTTAAGAGTCCTTCACTCGATTTTTGACCTTTGTCAAAATTGCTGGTTTGGAATTACTCGCTTCTAACACGATATTGTCTGTATCTCTTTAGTCAATTTACTAATTATTCATAGAAACACTTACCAAGTAGTTAATTATATAAAATTTGTCATATTCTTTGTTTTTGGCATTTATTCTGCGATGCTGCTTCTTTCTCATGTGATCTTTCAGTGTGTTTTTGTCTCTGAAGACTTTTTCACAGTATAAACACTGTAAACTAGAATAAAAAGGTAAACAGGTCAACATGTTAAAATGAAAACAGCACAAGATAATATCCTTAGCTAAGCTGGAAATATATACAATAAGATTAATTGTAAGCATGTGAGAGCCTGCTAAATGAAAAAGAAAGTTTATTTGAAAAAAAAAAGTACAAGATAATCTTAGATCACAGCACAGTCAATGAAACACAGAGATGATAAAAACAACATAAAATAAAAATATAGATGATAAAAAGTTTATTGTTTGCCCCACATGCAAAGTGGGAGAAAAGTCTGATTACGCAAAATTGTCCAACCAGGGCACAGGAAGGACGCTGATTGGTCAACAAGTGAACTCTTAACTTAGCATGCACTTATCCTGGCATCCAATCCATCAGTAACTGCTTATTTGTAATTTAGAGTGAAAAATCCTGAACTCTGTATGTGCTACGTATCTTTAAAAATAATCTAAATTAGCTAAACAGGAAGTTTTATACTTTTAACTCAAGAGGGAGGCTAAGTGAAACTTTGCCAGGGTGATCAATGGGTTTTGAAATACCGCGAAATCAAATTTAGTTAATAAATTCATAAATACACACACGTGAATGTATATGTTAATTAATGTCATGTGTGAATGTATATATTAATTAACATATATGCCTATATACATACATATATGTATACACATATATACACATACATAGACCCGAATTACTATGTATATGAACACATTACTTGAGAAAGTGAAAACATTCATTCACAAATGAGAGTTTTACCACAGTGCGTCTTCCAGAGCAATTCAAACAAAACAGAAGTATACGCGCTGTATCCAATTCTCTATTATGAGTATTATAAAATAATTGTTCTCTCCACTCTTGTATCAACTGACACCTGAAAGTTGAGCCTATAAAGCATTAAGTCAAATCTCTTGGCTGAGACAGTGGACTATGTGGACAGTAATCTGCATTTCAGCCTAAATGGGCGATTCTCCCTGAAATAGATGATGGTCATTTTTTTTCTGGCAGAGACGTAGTAGAGCCCTGAGCTTACAGGAACATTCTTGTTTCATGGATATAGGTCTTGAGCCTCTAGTTAGCCAAAGCGCTAAAAGAATTTTCTTGTAAGTGGTGGCTTACATATTCCACCAAGATGGAGATAATTTCTTGGGCTGTTTGAAAAATTAACCCTGCAGGAGGATGGGGAAAACCCTAGAAAATAATTTCTCATGAAATAAAAACTTTCTAACTGTGGCATTATATCTTTGCATTGGAAATGCTGGCTAGCAGGAAAAACAAATTGATAGGAGGCAAAAATGACAGCACTTTAAGACACAAACCCCACAGATATTTAAAAAAATGTGGTGGCTGTGAATTCAAATGATCAGCTTTATTTTTCTTTACTCACAGATGAAAGCATGTTTCATTGTATGGTCAGAAGGAATTTTAAGTGTCTGGTTCAGGCCCTTCTGTGATTTCCCCAGGTTTTAAGATACAGATGTCGCAGAAGAAAATTATTTTCTTACTCAAGCATTTGCCCCCACAAAACCCACTAATATTTGGCCTAGAAGGTCTGTACCTACACCCTGAAAACCCTCATCCTCCTTCTGTAAAGGTGCATCTGGATTCCCATGTGTGGAGCAGCAATTCAGGATTTTCAGTATCTTTTTGCCTTCCAAGAACTGTTGTAACACTTAAGCCTACTGTTAAAGACGTTTGGAGTTCTCCTTGCAGCCTCCAAATCTAAATATTGCCTTGTTGGTGAATCACAGGTTCGATGGCAGAATGTGTCTATGTATTTCAATATCTGCTTTCCTCCACCTGCCAAGAGCAAAGTGTTTGCTCTGCTTGGGAAAGGCCTTCCCAGGAAGAGTATGCAATGCTTTTCCTCAGCATACACAATGTAGTCATGCTGTTTTCCTGAAACAAGATTTTCCTCTTCTTAATAATATTGTCAGGTAACATTCTACCAGCATAGCTATCAAGTCTATTCTCAGCAGTAGCAGGAGTGGCCTTTCACTGCTTTGGAAGCAATTTCAGCATGTGTATTAACTACAGAGAAGAATGGCTTTGAGAAACCTCCATATAAACTATTAGTAGCTCCTACTAATAAATATTAATAGTAAAGCTGCAATTTATCAGTCAGCAAGGTAACTGAGTGCATTAGGCAACACCAATGATAACATAAAAGGCATTCTTAATACATCTTCATTTCTGGAAGAAGTTAACCTGTATCTCTTGTGTCTCTGCATTCTTTGCCAGGCCAAAGACTAAATTAGAGAGCACTGTTGCCTTTTCCATCCCTTGAATCTCTCTCTTTTTTTTTTTCCCCCAGATGTATAAACCAATGGATCCTAGATTTACTTGGAAGGATATTTAACCTAATTTCCATACCCCAATTTTCACACATCCCAGTGTCCTCTGGCTTTCCATAACTAAGCCCAAGATTTAGGCAAATTTCTCTTGCAGTCTTTGATTACAGATTGTATTAAAATCTAATAAAGTTGTTAAAGCTACAGTTTCACTCTTAAAGAAATACATTTTCTGCTAGAGCCCAATTTATATTTGTGCATACTTCAAATTGTCCCGTTTATGAAATTCATAAAGGGCACTTAGATACTTGCAAAGGAAACTCAAAATGGAGAGTTTCTTGCTCTTTGCTACCCATGTTCTTCTCCAAAATTCCCTTTTGAACTTCTTCAGCCACATCAGGTTTACGTGTTTCTGAGGCAACATGTACACTGGCTTTCCCCTTCTGCTCTGGGATGTGCTCTGTAAGCAGCAGAGACCAAACACCCCACATTAGTGATATATAAAGAGACAAAGGAAGACTGGCATAAGAACTCTGTATGCAGTCTTTAAAGGGATGTTTAGCAAAAAGGTCGTTACGATGAGAAAGAGGAACATTAACGCTTATGAGAAAAAAGAACGTGCTATTATTGATGTCAATGGAAGCTGAGCAATGCATAACAACTGAGGCACTGTGTGCCACTCAATTTTTCCAGCAAACATATATTATGAGTTGTTACGAATTAGCTTTCAATAAGTCAACAAAAAGCCTTTTAAGAGCACTTGCAATAAACTTACATTCTCTATTTGTTTCCTCTTAAATAACCATGAATGTTGAACTAATTTTAATCCAACTTATTTCCAAGGTTAAAAGAAATATGACCTCAGTCCATTAAAAAAAATAAACAACAAACTACTTACTTGTCCAGCTTCTCCTGTAATACAGCCAAAAACTCATTGCACTTAACAATGTTATCTGGCAGCCCAATGTTAAAAGCATGTTCTCTGGCCATATGATTGAGAAGGACAGATCTACAAAAGACATTGGAAAAGAACATTATATATTTTTGAATATATATGAGGATTATTCAATTAGTGAATAAAAATACACAAATTGCTCTAAATATGCATAAAAGTCAACACTGAATAAAAATAATAGTGTAGCTGCCACTGCTAGAAAAAATAATGCGACTTTATTGAAATAGGAACCTTTCAATTTCAGCTCTGCTGAATGTTCAATAACATTTCAACTGCTTAATCTGCACGAATGAAATATAATCCTTTAAACAAAAATGACAATATAGTTTATTTTGACCCTCACTGTTAGCAAAGCTCATTTATTCACTTGAATAAGTAATCACATGTTTGAAACAACCATCTTGAGAAACATTCTAAAAAGCCATTTGTCAATTTTCTCTATGCTGGTTAACAAAGCAGAACTTCTTGCATCAATATTGCTTCACACAGTGCTAACACCACAAACAGCACTCAAAAGCATGCACAAACAAACATAATGGATGTTCAAATAAGATCTTTTCCCAATAGAGATATACTGGTTAATTCCTTAGGTGTCCAACATCTCTATATGCCTCAGCTTCTGCTTTTGGGGACTAAAGAAATATCCAAGTGTTGACACTGCTGAACTTTGCTTTTGTCATAGTCCTGGCATGACTTTCAAACCATGTATTCTACCTGTCAGACACAAGAATAAGCAGAGAATGAAGTTCTTGGGGCCTGAGTGATGTGAACTTCACTACACCAGGGAGTAAAGATAGCATGGGACACACAAAACATTGGGATAACCTGCAGGGACATGGCCTCAGGTTCTTCTGCCTTTCCAGAGTACCAGAACTACCCATGCAAATAGACATTCAGAGATACGACTCAGTCTCTCCAGCTGAAACTGATTTACTGTGTATAAACAAATTTTCATTGCAGCAAGCACTTGAATGTAATTCCTGCTCACATTTGACTGATTCTGCAAAGTACTCCATTCTCTAATTTTCCTTTTCTCTCTTCCATTCAGTCTTCAAATTTACACTGGTTTGGTGAGGTTTAAATAGGAAAATGTGTAACTGGATAGAAATATTTTTAAACAGCCATACCGGCTTAAACAGCTCTACTTGCTGCTAAAACAACTGCTGAAAAACTGTCTCTCTTTAAAGGTTCAGTTACAAACTCTGTGTTACTGTGTAGTAGAAGAAGTTGTACTGGAGTAAATAAAGGATTGAGAGGTAGGACAGGGTCTGTCTCAAATGGCACTGCAGTTAGAAGAAATACTTAAAATATACTTTAAGATTAATACTATCTTTTGAATCCTACCATTAGGCACTAACTGGTTCAATGACATTAAAACCATAAACAAGATGCTGAGCAGATATGAAAAAAAAAATAAACCAAAAGCTAACAGGTCAATGAACAAACCTGTTTCCTGTGAATTCTTGATCACAGAACATACACATACTACGAAAACTTGTGTCGTATCTTTCTCGTTGTTGCTGTTCTAGAATTTCTCTCTGCAAAAATAAACAGATATAGTTATTCAAATAAAAAATAGAATCATTCCATCACAGAAGCTTATTATACCTCTTTATCCTTACTGGTAACAATTAACATAGAAACTAAAAGGTGCTGCTGACACAAACCTGATGCTATTATTTTTGAGGCTGGGTTCTCATAAAAATTGCAGGTTTTTCAAAGGCAGTATATGTTCCAGTCCAGTTTCAGTAACATTCTCCTAATATTACACAAGGTGCACAGAAAGAAATAATAATAAAAATAGTAATACAATCCACAGTGAGATTTTATGCAGCTATTGAAATGATTCTGTATGCAACATACCAGTTTACTCTTTCTACTTATGGTTCAGATTTACCTCTGGTATCAGTGAGCAAGTTTACGGGTAACCACACAACACCCAGCGGAATGGTAAATGCAGTTTTACATGGGTAATTGCAGGCAATCTAGAGCACTTTTTCATAATACAGGACCCATGATAAGACAAGAGCTATGGCAGATGCTAAACTCAGGGAAAAGGAGAAGCTGGCTGCATTTACCACTGGTCCTGTTTAATGTAGGGCAACAGGCTTGGCTAGATACTTCACAACACTTGACATAATATTCCCAACAACAACAAAATAATGCAGCAGGTGATTTTCTCTGGTGCTTTAACAGCAGAAGTGTAGTTATATTGTGGATCTGCTGTACACTTCAGTTGGAAAGGCCATAATCATTTGGGACATGGAAGAATCAGTGTTGGGATTAAAACTTTGCATATTTTCAGCCCAGCAGTACACTATCCTGTGCTCATGTTTTAAGTACTGATAACTGGCAAGGGATTTATTTTCTGTGCAACGCAGAGGTGCTACTGTCTGCTTTCTGACATTCAGGATCCAGACTGAATTTCTTAGGCGATTTTTCTCAATCTCTTTATCTCCTTAGAGCCTGCAACAGTGGAGCTTTTTGTTACTCACCTATGTCTTTAGTAACTCTTTTGTGTGGATTAAGGCCCAAATTTGCCCATATTCTACATCTAAATTCACACTCTGCTACACCTGTTGGATAAGCTCCATAGAAGGCAGAAAAGAAACAAAAAGAAAGGAAAAAAAAAGCAGGGGAAAAAAAAAAGTAAAGAAACAACAACAACAACAACAAACCAGCCCCAAAAATCAATAACAGGAAGGCTTGACCTATTGTCATTACAGGCCCAAATGTGTCCCGCAGAATGGATGGGCTGGTGTGGGTCTAGTACACCACATCTCCATGCCCACTGAGAGATGGCAGGAGGCTGATATTGGCCAAATAAATGTGCTCTTGGTTTCTCTTCCACAAGAGCAGCACGCTGTACCCAGTGAGGGGCAGTAGGATGAGGGGGTGCCTGCTGGAGAGCGCAGGAATGTGTCACATCTGAGTCACAGGTGGCCCAGGGCTGGTGGCCACTGTGGGGGACGAGCGCACTGCAACATAGTGCGTTCTAGGACCCACATTCAACCATGAAATCTGGGAGCTGTAGCTGTTGCACTTCAGCTAAGAGTACATTACTCTGAAAATGCAGATCCTGGGGCTTTTTCGTTTGCCTTTGTACTACAAGTTATACATTTTCTGTTGGAGTCACGCTCAGCAGTGCCTACTCAAATTCCAGGCCATATCCACTCACATCCTGCTGCATTATGCAAAACGTCAGCTAACAGAAATATAAATTCCTATTTTTCAGGGCTGACTCCTGAAAGAGATAAATGGAGCATACCACATCTTGCGAGAGCCCTTCAGCACAGATGCAATTAAGCATGGATATCTGTCTGCGGCAGTGAACACCCCGCAGCACGGCTGTGAGAACCCGGGCTCTCTCTGGTACTCGTAGCTGCCACCTCTCCCTGCTCAGCAGCACGTCTGACACGGTTTGGCTAACCTTGAAGGCATCTGTGTGTCACATACTTTGCAAAATGCAAGAGAAAAAATCTTAAATAAAATCAAAGTATACCACGTACAATCCAAACATTAGGATACCAAGGGTTTCAAAACCCCCTCCCTCCCATTAACATTATTCCAACATAGCTTCCGAAATATACTCTACTAGGAGGGGAAAAAAAAAAAGTTCTGCAAGATTTGGCTGCCTAATTCCAGATTCCAACTTGTTACAATTTGCTTACTGGAGCCCTGGTGTGCTGCTACTCCCAGTGATGCCTGAGGGGGAAGAAGAAGCAGTCGGTATCCTCCCCACAGACCTGTACCCACCCTGTACCCTTCCCCACTCTGCTCTCTCACCCGTCCCATTTTTTCCTACACCAGCATGCTTGGCAGCTGGGAAGCTTTGACTAACCCAGAATTGTTGCTTTATCAATTTACTCAATAGAGTTTAAATAATATTTTGCAAGGTAGACACTTCTTTTATCAAGTGTTGGCATCATTCATTGCTAGGGGGAGCTTTCTGAGACAGGAACCAAATCTGGTACTTGCACAGGTGAGCACTGGTTCAAGTCAAGTACAGCAAAGGCACAAGGTTTGCTCTTCTTCCTTACGGATACTCCCAAATACCCTTCTACCTTCGCTCCATTGCTGGGACTCTGAAGGGAGAACAGCATTTAAAATAACTTGCATCAGACTTTCAAGACTTTTCTGAATGGAGACCATCAGGTGGTAAAGAAAACCAAGCTTAAACTGAAGTTATGAGGCAGGAATCGAGTAATTCAATACTTGCACCCATTTCCAAGCTGTTGGATTTGTTTGGGCTGTTAGCATTAATTCATGGTTGACACTAAGACAAAAAAAAAATATCTAAAAACATTTAAACCATGAATATATTCCAAAACCTTTTTTAGGATACTGTGTCATAGCAAAGTGTCAGAGAATGAGAGGGCAAAGTCACTTGAGGAAAAAGTAAAGAGATCACAAAATACACATATATTAGTTTTCTTTTTCCATAGTGGATAAAAGAATGGAGCACGGACAGAAAAGCTAAACCAAAACACTACAAAAGTAAGTGAATCAAATGCCATAGCTTGATAACAGGAAAATAGTTTACAATATTGATACGGTTTGATGAATAATTCCTGACCCCCATCTCTTTTTATCCTTTGTGAGTCATTCTGACAGCTATTTGTGCTCTACTCCTTCTGCTCACCCCCTCCTCCCTACCCTGGAAAATTTATTACTTGCCTGAAGATTGTCAAACCAGTTGTGAAACAACCATTGCCAGAACAGATATCCCCACTGATACAAAGTAGAACTTAAATTACAGACGCTTTTAGTGTGATATCCCCACTGGTACAAAGTAGAACTTGAATTACACAGGCTTTTAGTATAAACTGCTTGTCCCCACAAACCACATGAAGCTGACGAGATCAACCAAGCATTGTGAAAAATAAGTGCTACTAGATGACAAGTTCTTGGAAGCATGTTTTTCGACAGAGTCTAGCTCAAATAAGCAGTAGATATGACTGTGGCAGTTAGCAGCCGCTTGTGGAATAGCTTTAGGAAAATTCCATAGCATGTAAGTGGTTGATCACCTTCAAACATGGGAAGTGGAAGCTGGATATTACTGACCATACTTACAGATAAGAAAAATGTAGTTCCTTTGCTGGAGTACTTAATGTATTCAATAAAATCAAATTTAGTTTTAATCCAATTCCCCTTTTTTTTCTATCTGGAAAAAAAACCAAACAACCCTTCTACAGCTCTTAGTTGTGCAATTTCTACTACATGAGTGTTCTACCATAAAGAAATCTGAGCAAATTACAAAATACTAGCTACTCTGTGTTTTACCTAAAAAAACAAAACTCATGGTAAGGATGTGCAAGTGTTGATCATCTTTAAATATACCTACACAATAAACAGCTAACACAAAAGAAATATGATGATTTGCATGACAATTTGTAATTTGGAGTCTAAAAAAATGCCTTGCACATTCACTGTGCTCAGTTTGAGGTTGTGAAGAGTTCAGGCTTTCTCTTAGGAGGTGGTAATTTAAAATGTCCCTGAAAAGAAATGTGCCTGTTCATCTCTTAAGAAGCAACATTTTGTAAGAAATGCATCAGCAAGAATTCACACTGATAATCAGCAAAAGATGAAAAATGCATACCTGCAGGTAGTAAGCACTTTTCCCTAAACAATTACTTTGCCTCTGATCTATAGTTTAAGAAACATTCAAGACAAATAAAATGCCTTCAAAAGGTAAGACTAAAAACTAACTCCTTCAAAGGCCAAAAGCTATGGAATCAGGACAATTGGTTTTATGGCACATTAGATTTTTCTGATATTGTAATTCCTGCTACTCTCCAACTGACACTGTATCCCAGGTGCTAAATTCTCTTTCGTTATTACTGTCAGACCACTGCTTTTTTAAAATCATAAACTCCTTTACTAACAAGGCCCTCATAAATAATTTACGCAGCTATTTAAATACATGTCTTGGATCACTGACATAGAACAACCATTCATAACCAGTACTGAGCAAAAATTTTGCTGCTTTTGTTTCCAACTTGAAGACAGAATTGGTGGTCAAAATTTTGCCTGTTTTTTCCAACTACATCAGTTGGTCCAACAAAAATATATTACTCCTTTCTCCAAACTCTGTCTCTTTATAATCACAGCACTTGTGATACATAAGAAATGATGGCAGAAAGTACTTCTTTAGTTCCAAGACAGGGGCAGATTACACTGCAGTTTGGGACAAGATCATGCAGTGACACCTGAATTTATCATTCCTCTGTCCAGGAACCCATCTGCGCACTGGAGGACTGGACTCTGTAAAACTGAACTAACAGCCGTATGTATCTTATTTTTTAAGATATTCAGGACCACAAAAAACCCAACCCAACCCAACCAACCAACCGACATTACTGCCATAAGCCCAGACAAGGCAAAGTCCAAAGTTTCTCATCCAAAGCCTTAAGCATGCAAGTAGTCTCAACTTATATAATTAATTTCAGTACTGGGCTGGATTGGGGCAAGAGCATATTGTAGTTTGTTGCTATCTGGCTTGCCACTTCTGGTCCTTCTTTCTCATCCTGTCTAGGCAAGAGACTAGAAAGACAGCATGTTATACAAATGATCGCTTAAGAGAAGTTCCAATGAAAGCTTTTTATGAATGGTGCTATATTCTCTGGGGAGGTAGTTTCCCTAAAGATGTTCCTTTGAAGAGGGAATTTCATCAATGTTACAGTGTGACGGACACAAACATCTGCGCACTCAGCCACACTGTTGTGAAGAGTGCACGATCACAGGGCACATTTTTTTGTTACGGTAACAGGCTCATTAATACTACTAAAACCAGAATGTGTGCCTGAGAATTTGCATTTAAATAATATAAGACAGACACTTCACAATAACAATACATATTTTATCAAGTTCTCCAAGGTGATCTCTCAAACAGACAATGTGTATCTTTAGTTGCTGTTTCTTCCAATTTAAACAAGTGTTACATTTCCCTGCTGAGTCCTCACATAAATTAGCTATTGCTGTAGCCAAAGGAAGCAAGTGAAACAAATTCTGGTTTGAAAACAACAAAACAAAACAAAAAAATCATGCTGACAGATCACAACAAGAAGCTGCTTACACTTTACTGGCAAAAAAACAAACCAGCACAGTACATTGAATTAAAGACCAGAGCTGGTGACACTTGAGCTGCCCTACAGTCTCTAAAAACTTGCCAAGCACATTCTTTGACAATTATATATACCATTAGGATAAACTACTCTTGGAGCAAGAGACTTACATTTGGTTTTGTGCCTACAGTTTCCTCCAAGATTGGCTGATGAGCTTTTCATCATGCTTGTAGCTGCTAAATAGAAAAAATATTTACAAAGAATCACGGTATCAGAAACTTGACATGTCTCTAAAGACCTGCAATCTTAGCTGTATGTCAATAGCTTGTCTCCTAACTTTTGTATTCAGCTTTTCTCTTCACTGATCACTGTTTTCAGTTCTTCCTCTTCAAACAGCACTCTCTTGCCTCTTGAGTACAGAAGAAAATAATCTTCCAATTGTGTAATCATTATCATGTCCCTTCCAATGTTATTTCAAGAAGAGTGCCTTTTCTTTCATATTATCAGAGATGTCTGCTGGAGAAGCCCTTCAGGAAACAGTTTAGCTGTAACATGCATAGGAATATAACAAAATTGTCAGGATAGGACATCCCTCTCACCCACTGAATGTGAAAATTCATACATGGTTCAGGAATGTCATAAACAGAGCCCCACTGGCTAGACAGACAGACTAGCATGTCAAAGACTAGACACTAAGGACTGAAGGATGATGGCACTAAAGACTCACTTTTGGGACAGAAAAAAGGGAAGCAATGAGGCAGTAATCTACTGTCTTTGAAGAGATGCTGCCTGTCTGGAGATGAAATTGAGAGTACTCCATTTGGTACAGGTTGATCGTCCAACTGGGCATTCCTTACTTTTTACCAGATACTCTTGATAAGACATTACCACAAAAAGTTGCGAACAAGAATGAAGTAAGAAAAGGAGCGGGTTAGCATTTTCCTCAGTCTTTCTGGTTGAGTTCAAGGCACAGGCATAGATCAACATCTCCTGGAGAGGAATATATAGCTATGGAAACAGTGACAAAATAGGGAGGATTTAAGAATATCATCATATGGCTGGAGAAACAACGGCTACCAGTGAACCCCCTGACAAAGAGGAGGACATCAGTTTTTCAGCTAAGTGGGGAGATTTCAGACTAGGTTTGAAAGGACAGCAACCAAAAACTCAGAGAGAAATAAAAATTGTGACCAACTGGAAAAACAGGAAGTTGGGAAGAAAATGGTGGTGGTCAGGGAGAAAGGATGTAAGGAGAACCAGCTGGACAACCTTCTGAACCACAGATCCTAGGCAGACTGAATGAGTACAAAGGCCAAAACCACACCTTCCCTCACTCCCAAATATATTAGAAATAAACAGCAAAGAAAAGCAGAGATTCATTACTTAATGTAGGAAGAGACCAAACACAGACAAAAGAGGAATGCCTGCAACATTCAGGGCTTCAGTCTTTGCAGGAAAGGTTAATTATGTCACTATCGTTAATGAAACACATTTAAAACAAAAGAAATGAAAAACTGAGAACAGAAAATGGTAAGAAAGGGTTAAAAGTTGGATCTTATACATATTCAAATCTGACAGAATTTACCCAAGAGTTATTATGGAATTAGATAAAATTATTTCTGACCATTAGTGTGAAAAGTCTTCAAAAACCAAAGGAGGATAAGCAAGATTCTAGAGTGCTTGAGAGAAGCAATTATATACAAACAAAGGCAAAGAACGACCTATAGAATTTGAGATATAGGTATTAACATGCTGACATTATTAGCTACTCTGTAAGCGCCTCTGATGCTGTATTATGCTAAACTGGGCTAGACTCAAGATCCCTTCCAGTGCATAGCTTCAACTTCTTGAACCTTGTCTCAGCTTAAGCTTGTGACAAACCGGGGATCATACAAACAGCTCATCCTGGGAAGCTGGTATAGCTCAGTCCCTCTTAAAGTTTTGGTGAAGGCTCCTCATCAGAGTCTATTTATTGGGAAGAAGACTAGTGTCTTCACCTAAAACTACCAGTCACATCACAAGAGAACACCTGTAAACATGACAGAAGACAAGGTCAGTGCTATGACAGGAAGTGTGTCTTTTTAAAAAAAAAAAAAAGGTATTTTTTTTAACCTTTTTTAGAAAAAGCTTAGAGATAAGTCCAATTGGTTTATACTAACACTGCCCCTCCTAGCGTCTCAAGTTTTGCTGCCAGGACTTCCTTGCCTGGTACTGCTTCATAGCTACAGATTCTTTGTCCAGACCGTGTTTTTCCAAAAGACCGTATCTATTCTGTGCTACGCAGCCTTGTCAGCTATTTCAGCAAGCTGTGCTCTCTAACCTAGTTCAGGCTCATTCCTTGGCCTCTCTCAATACATCACAGTCACCGTAATGTCTCTGCATGACATCCACCTTGGCTCGCTCCCCTGCTGCAATGCAGCCTGAAATAGTCCTAAACTGGAGTTTCAAAACTACAAAATGAAATGCTTCAGCTAGCACATTTTAAAGACAACATTTGTCCTTGTTTGGGCTTGCTGTTGGAGACAGCAGTTAGGATTCAAAGGCTGCAGAAAAATCACCAAAAGTTGTATAGTTTTGGTCTTTATTCTGCACAAGTCACATGAGTCCATTTGCCAGCTCACTCTTAATTGCTGGACTTGTCTGAAGGTAAAAGACTTTGCAAAGCAAAATAACTATTTAACTTGCAAGTCAACACTCAGATTGCAGCAAAAGGAAATGAAAAACTAAACAGACTTCATTGCTGTAACTAAAGCGGTGACTCCATCAGCCCCAACTTCAGCTGCCACTTGATATCACAAAATCCTTCTGTAAAAACTGAAGATACAATTCTGATATTTGAAACAGTGTTAACAGAAAAGGCTTTCATAACAAAATATGAATGCATACCTCTTTCTTTTCTAACTTACTCTGATAATCAGCACTTGTGCCGGGCTAAATCCTGCACTCTTTTTTGAATTTGAGGAAACATCTATTTGCAGATCAGATGAGACAGCTCAACTGCCAACAGATTCTGCGCTCCCCTGACGCTGGCAGTGGAGATAAGACCTAGTTGGAATATGACTGCACAGCCCAAAACACCACAAAACCAGAAACAAGTGCCCCTTAAAAAAAGAAAAAGTATGGCCCAATGTGTAGCAGCCAGGAGGTATTATTACAATAGGCAGTTCCATGGAAACATCAGCGGTGTGCTCAATCATGATCTTCCTTCCTTCCTCTAAGTCACGAACAACATGATATAAGCCTGGGAAACAAACATCATTATGGCACAGCATGCCCATATGCAATATTCAAGATGTCTTTCATAACTTCAAAAGCATTACAGGAAACTAGAAAAGGTAAAAAGAAGTGCAACAATGATGTACATTGAAGAACCATCAAATAGACAGCATTCTTAAACTTGAATCACTAAATCATGGAGCTTGCAAAAGACCTTTTGTGATCAGTTAGCCCAACCCTCCTGCTCAACCGGCTTGGCTAAACAGGGAGATTCTGAATGAAATCAGAAATAAAAAGAGACTTTACCAACTGTGGAAAAAAGGGCTGGCTACTTATGAAGAATTTATGGAAATAGCTAGATCATGCAGAAAAAAAATCAGGGAAACAAAAGTGCAATTTGAAGTTAACTTGGCCAATTCTGTCAGGGATAATAAAAAGTCCTTCTTCAAATATGTTAATAACAAAAGGAGGGGCAAGGAAAACCTCCATTCTCTGTTGGACTTTGAGGGAAATATAGTTAACAAAGAAGAGGAGAAAGCTGAGGTACTTAATACCTACTTTGCCTCAGTTTTTACCAGTAAGACAGGTGGCCCTCAGGACAACTCATCTCTGGAGGTGGTTGACAGAGATAGGAAGCCAAATAGGCCCCTTGTATTCCAGGAGGAAATAGTTGTTGATTTACTGAGCCATCTGGATCCTCACAAGTCTATGGGACCAGATGGGATCCATCCTAGGGTGATGAGGGAGCTAGCAGAAGAACTTGCCAAGCCGCTCTCCATCATCTTCCAACAGTCCTGGCTCACTGGGGAGGTCCCATATGATTGGAAATTGGCCAATGTTACCCCAGGGTTGCAGAGCTGACCCTGGCAACTACAGGCCTGTCAGCCTGACCTCGGTGCCTGGCAGGGTTATGGAGCAGATCATCCTGAATGGAATCACACAGCACCTTCAGGATGGACAAGGGATCAGACCCAGCCAGCATGGGTTTAGGAGGGGCAGGTCCTGTCTGACCAACCTGATCTCCTTTTATGATCAGGTGACTCACCTGGTGGATGAGGGGAAAGCCGTGGATGTGGTCTATCTGGACTTCAGCAAGGCCTTTGGCACTGTCTCCCGTAATACACTCCTGCAAAAGCTGGTAGCCCATGGCTTGGACAAGTGTACTCTACGCTGGGTTAAGAACTGGCTGGAGGGCCGGGCCCAGAGAGTGCTGGTGAATGGGGCTGAATCTAGCTGGCGGCCAGTCACTAGTGGTGTTCCCCAGGGGTCAGTGTTGGGTCCAGTCCTGTTTAACATCTTTATTGATTATTTAGATGAGGGGATTGAGACCATCATCAGCAAATTTGCTGATGACACCAAGTTGGGAGGGAGTGTTGACCTGCTGGAAGGCAGAAGGGCTCTGCAGAGGGATCTGGATAGACTGGAAAAATGGGCTGATTCCAATGGGATGAAGTTCAATAAGGCCAAGTGCTGGGTGCTGCACTTTGGTCACAACAACCCCCTGCAGTGCTACAGGCTGGGAGCAGAGTGGCTGGAGAGCAGTCAGACAGAAAGGGACCTGGGGGTACTAATTGACAGGAAGCTCAACATGAGCCAACATTGTGCCCAGGTGGCCAAGAAGGCCAACGGTATCCTGTCCTGTATCAAAAATAGCGTGGTCAGCAGGACAAGGGAAGTGATCCTTCCCCTGTACTCTGCATTGGTGAGGCCACACCTGGAGTATTGTGTTCAGTTCTGGGCCCCTCAGTTCAGGAAAGACATTGAAGTGCTGGAGCGGGTCCAGAGAAGAGCAACATGACTGGTGAAGGGACTTGAACATAAGACCTATGGGGAGAGGCTGAGGGAGCTGGGGTTGTTTAGTCTAGAGAAGAGGAGGCTTAGAGGTGACCTCATCACTCTCTATAACTACATGAAGGGAAGTTATAGCCAGGTGGGGACTGGTCTCTTCTCCCAGGCAGTTAGCAATAGGACAAGGGGGCATGGGCTTAAACTCTGCCAGGGGAAATTTAGGCTGGATATTAGAAAGAAATTCTTTACAGAGAGAGTGGTCAGGCATTGGAATGGCCTGCCCAGGGAGGCAGTGAACTCGCCGTCCCTGGAGGTTTTTAAACTGAGATCGGACATGGCACTTAGTGCCATGATCTAGTAAACGGACTAGAGTTGGACCAAGGGTTGGACTTGATGATCTCTAAGGTCTTTTCCAACCCAGTCGATTCTGTGATTCTGTGTGATTCTGTAATCAGTAAGACCTGGTGGCCCAAGACCGTGTACAGTTGGGTTTTGAGTATCTCCACAGATGGAGACTCTAGAACCTCTGCAGGCCACCTGTTCTAGTGTTTGACCACCATCATAGGAAAAAAGTGTTGTATTTATACACATTGAGAAGATCACCCCTGAGCCTTCTCTTCCAGGCTTAACAGTCTCAGCCTTATCAGCCTTTTCTTCTATGAAAGATGTTCCAGACCTTTGACGGTCTTTGTGACTCTGCATTGGACTTGCTCAAGTATGTCTGTATCTTTCTCATACTGGGGAACCCAGCACTGGATCCAGCACTCCAGACGTGTCTCACCAGTGCTGAGCAGAGGGGAAGGATCGCCTCTCTCACCCTGCTGGCAATGCTTTTCCTAACGCAGCCGTGGATGCTCTTGGTCTTCTTTGCTGTGAGGGTGCACTGCAGCACAAGACTAATGAAAGACAAAACGGCAGGGGGGTTGGAACTAGATGATCTTTAAGGCCCCTTCCAACTCAAACCATTCTATGATTCTCTAATAATGTAAGGTAGACAAATCATGAATGGTTTGGATAAGATAAAGGATGAATTGTCCACCACCTCTTCTAACACAAAAAAGCAGCCAGGTGTGAGGTGACAGGTTCAAAAGGGCCAAACAGTTAAGCTGTGCAACTAACTGCTGCAGCAACCTCTGGATACTGGAAGTTTATACAAGTTCAGAATTGAAGGTTCATGAAAGAAAAACCTATTATGTTAATAAATATAGATATAATGTTGCTGAATTAAGAAATTCTTGAGCTGCCAATTGCTGGAGACTAGAAGAACATTTTGGGAAAGAATCACTACCAGGTCAGAAGAGGGCAAATACCATAGATACTCTGCTGCTGGCAAGGATAAGATACTGATCCAGACAAACCTTTTTACTGATCCAGGATGGTTTTCCTTACAATGAATCGTAAGTGAAGCAGCTAGGTGTGAGTGCATCAGCTGTTTTTTTCTCAGTCCAAGTAAATCCAATGGATCTACATAGGAATGAAGATTTCAGATGAGGCAGCTTCACCTCCATAGGAAATAATCAGTGGGAGAACTACCACAATTCTCCTTTGAAGGAACTGGAATCCTATGGAGAGCTGTGTAAGACTGATGCATACTCCACAGGTTCTGGGGATTCATTAGTCGTGTGCCTCGAGCTGCAGAACATTACTGTAGCCAGCAAACTGAAAAGCACTCACAGGGTACTTGAACCAAATGAATTTTGCCTGCCAATCCCCATTTTCCTGGGAACTATAGTTTGGATTTTCAAAGCACCTCCTTCATTCTGAATGCTTATAATTTAAGGTGCCTTCAGTTGCATGCTGTGTATGTACAGACTTGTAACAGAAACATAAGGTTGGCACCTTACCAACCAGGTAAGGTACCAGAAGAAACAGCGTAACAAAGGTTTAAAAGGCCTGTATTGACAATTTCCAGGGCAGACCTGCCAGTAGCAAACTGATGAACATGTTTATGTCAAGACCAAAAGGCCTGCACTTTAACACCTCACAGTACAGACAAATTGTCAGCAGAAGACCTTGCATCCTAATACAAGCAGACTGAGAACAAGGCTGCTATGTATCCCATAACACTCATTTTTTAATTAGCCCAACAGGAAAACCAGACTAAATATGTATATTTCAAACAAGACAACAAAGCAAAACAACAACAACAAAAACACCCAGTGGTCAGCAACATGGACTGAGACTCATGGAAGCTGAAGTCAGCAAGAGTTTAACATGAAGGATCACCCACTCAGAACTGACAACTCTGAAAAGATATGAGAGGTCTGTCCAAAGTACCAGGTTGCTGTCACCAAGCAAGAAGAACCAGGGCAGTTAATGAGGACTCAACAGCTGGCATTTCTCACCCTTTGCTTCTCAGGGAAACAACACTGGCCAGACTTCCTCCGCTTGTGTACCGTGGTGCTTGTGAGCATGCAAGTGTGAATTAATGAAATCTGAGCAAGAGAGTGTGAACGCAAAAAAACAACTTGTTTGAAGATTTTGAAGTACGCATCACCTTCCCTTTTCACAGTATCACACACTGAGTTTTATTTTGCTAATTCTGCTATCTGTATATTATTAAGCAAAAGACAGTGTGTCAATGCACTGCAGACTCTTGCAAAGAAAAATGTTCAGCACACTCAGCCTTTTTCAGGGCTCTGTGCCTATTTTTCAATCTTGTGGAACACTGACATGCAACGTGTCGATTTATTCCAAGGAAAAATATATAAACAATGAGTTTGTGTATGTTTGCACAGCAAGTAGGAAAATGAGCTTAAAAATATATATATAAAAAAAATAAGAATTTTGCAGTCTAGCAAAAAATACTTTCACTTTAAAGTGCCCACTAAGTTACCATATATTACACTACAGCACTGTTAACCTCAAAAAATGAAACAGCAGTAATTTCTTACCAGTCTCTCCTGCTGAAGCTGTTCTCTAAGTAATCTGTCTTCTGGTAAAACATCACATAGAAGAAAATAATTGTCCTGTTCTTCTGTTAAGAGATTAGGAAGTGTGGATAAGAGATGGGAAGTTGCAGGTGCTTTGAATATTACTGCCATGTAATTTGCTAAACCTTTGGCATGTATTAAGAAGAAAAGGTATTTTTTAATCTATGAAAGTCAGTTATTTTAATTTCATAATTTAATTAAACATGCTAAAATATTTGTGTATAAATATTTATAAGACCTGTACCTCATTTATATTGCAGTACAAAGACAAAAGTCTTGCATAGGTTTTCCCCACTACCAAATTTATTCTTTTTTATCATAGTTCTTCTGAAGTCATAAAGCAATTTTTATCATTTATGTTGGTTACAGTATGAAGTCAGCATCAAAGAAACATGAAACCACCTTTAATTTTATCTTGCATGCGGGATTTTCAGTTATTTCCCTAAGTAACTGGCAGTTTTCAGTAGTTATCTGGGCACAGACTTCTTAGCAGGTCCTGTTACGATAAGACAAAGGGTAATGGTTTTACAGTAAAGGAGGGGAGATTCAGACTAGAAATAAGGAAGAATTTTTTTACAATGAGGGTGGCAATCACTGGCCCAGGTTTCCCAGAGAGGTGGTAGATGCCCCATCCCTGGAGACATTCAAGGCCAGGCTGGACGGGGCTCTGAGCAACCTGATCTAGTTGCAGATGTTCCCGCTTATTGCAGGGGGTTGGACTAAATGACCTTTAGAGGTCCCTTCCAACCCAAACTATTCTGTGATTCTGTGATACTACCCTACCCTTACCCTGACCGATCACATCACCTTTTACCATCAGATCTTGTTCCACCTGCAGATATGCACCACAACTGTTCGGCAACACACATTGAGACTTGCCTAATTTACGTCCTAATTATGTGTTTTACCCACATTTTGTTTACTAACTTTTTTACTGTTTATGTTCATATCCAATTTATTAATAAAACAAATCTTATTAAAATGAATTACATTAAAATTACTCAGCATGAAAGAAAATACAGATACACAAAAATATTTTTCATTTGAAATTAACTCATTTATTAATCAAAGTGTCATGTGGTTGGTGAACTGAAGTGACTATTATTAAATCTTTTATAATATTAAACTTGCTAGATTTCAGCCTTTCCCATCTTTTAAAACAGAAGTCCATGTGAAGATAACCCCCCTGATTTATGAGCTATGGAATTTAAAAGAGCTAGCCATTTTAAAAAAAAAAGGTTTGTTAACAAACAAATAACAAAGTATTCTCATTGTCCTTTGGAAGGGCTATTGATAGTTTACAATTCTAGCATGCTCTGGCATTTAGGGGCTTGATTTGCAATTTTCAAGCAAAACAAAAACATACAAATGTGAGAGAAATTATGGTCTTTGGAGCGATTTCCACATTTTCTAGGACTTTTTTTTTTAAATTAATTTGAACAATTAAAACAATTTATTTTCATCCATTTTTTATTCAGTTTTCACCTTCCACCCATCTCTGACACTGGCTGCATGCATTTCTTCCTTTTTTTAAGCTCTCCACAGAGGATAAAAGATGCAGAAAAGCCCTAATGTTCTCTTATCTGCTTTTAGGTAAATTATATCCTTCTGTCAGAAAAGGGGAAGCCAAATAAATGCATCAGCTACTTCTGAGAAAAACACTTTGTTTGCACAGTCATCACTGTCCCTGTGATGGAATGTCCCACTGTGCCAGTGCCGGAGAACTGTGAAGTGTGCTCTTTGGTCTTGTGTTAGAGTCCAAAAAATGGCAGTTTTTGTAACCCCACTATGAAGATATTGCTTCCTAATACTCTTGGAGCAGTAAGCAGTGTGGTGAAGGAAAGGAAGGGAGATTGTGGCCCTGCTGTGCCAGCAGCATCAGTGGGTTGGTAGATGGTGTGAAGTTGGAAAAGACACCTCTCTGGGGATGTATCTCCACATTTCTGGAAAGACAGTCTCCAATTATTTTTGCAGTGGGTACCAAAGCTTCACCAGCTACAATGAAAACAGCACTGCTTCTAGGCCTCGATTTGCAAGTGACCATGATTCGGCAGCGCCAAGCATCTATTGAGCTCATCTTCCCTTAGCATAGTGCCGAAGCACGTGTTGCAATCCTTGGGGAAGGTAAGTTTAAATATGTGGTTAAGAGTTAAATATCACTTCTGTGGTTTTCTAGTGTCAGATTACTTCACACTTGGCTGATTAAAGCACCAACATATGCCAGAAATTATCACATGATCTGGCCAACAGAGAGTAAACAAGCAGCGTACTTACCTAATGGAGCTTCTGAATTTGTTCTTATCACACTACAGAAGTCTGTGATGGGCTGTTCTGCAAACCGCTTCTTCCAGTATAAGATGTATCTTTAAACATAAGATGGAGATGATCAGTGAAAAAGGAAACATCAGAAAAAGTTTATTAAACAGTTGATAGGATCTTGCTTTTTCCATTATCTAAAATCTTAAGAGATCTTTGAGTTTTTTCTTAATCCCTGTCTCAGTGTTCTCTTCCTTTAATCTAGTTTTCCAATTCATTAAATTTGTTCAGCTTCATTAAAACTGGGTTTAACTATCCTGTCAAAGTGAAGAACTCAATAAGACATATTTGCATTAAGCTTTACATAAACACTGTGACCTATTCACATCTTCAGACAGAAGTGCCACTCAGATGCATCTTTACTGAAAAAATATACTACAGAGTACTCCAAAATTCCCAAAATATCGTGCTCTGTGTTCTGCAAGATGCAGGCAGGGATCTGAAACTCGGTATAAGTATCAACTTGTCAAAAATGAGGTTTTGGCAGGTCTCCTGTGGAGTTAACAGTGGAAACTGTAGCTTGCCAGACAACTAGAAAGACAGAAAAATGAAATCCCCAGACACCTTGGGGGTGGGATAGCAGTCAGAGTAAGGAAAGCCCTAAACATATCTTGAAGGTTTAACTCATCAGCTACAGTTGTTTCAAAACATTCCTGTACTATCATTACCAGCAGCATTACCAGATCCCAACTGGGAATAGGTTCCCACTGAACTAGAAGCTACTGTACTACAGAGAGAGTGGTCAGGCATTGGAATGGCCTGCCCAGGGAGGTAGTGGACTCGCCGTCCCTGGAGGTTTTTAAACTGAGATTGGACATGGCACTTAGTGCCATGATCTAGTAAACGGACTAGAGTTGGACCAAGGGTTGGACTCGATGATCTCTGAGGTCTTTTCCAACCCAGTCGATTCTGTGATTCTGTGATTCTGTCTAACCAAGAAGAAATCACCTTCAATTATATGATGAAGGGAACCAAGCAGTCCTTGTGCTAATTATTCAGAAACTTAGTATAAAAGAAAATAAATCAGAGAGTACCTAAGTATATGCTTATATTTATACTTATGTGTATGATAGAAATCACGTGAGAATCGCTAATGTAAAGGCTAATTATGCAATAACAGCTATCCATTGACATGCCATCTTATTAGGAAAATAATAATAAAAAAATCAGATATCATTATTATGAGGATATTTCTAAACAGTTGTAACTTTTAATACTTGTGCAATCTAAAGGTTTACTTGCCACAGCTATCACATCCCATGGTGGTTCATATTATCTCTACCATCTATCTTACTGTATGAGGACTTCAACTGCAGCAGCCAAGGGATCAGCACATGTTTGTTTCTGCTTTGGCACGCAGAGGATTAACCTGCGGAACAGCAGCCAGCTGAGCACAGGGAACCCAACACGCGCAGCGAAGCTCCCTCAGAGGCACCATTAGGTGTCAGTGAGAGGTGAGTGGTTTGTTGTTCCCCACCTACTGCAGTGTCTATAATGCACAACAGAACAGTCTTGCTGCTACACAGAACAGCAAGTCTTCCAGAATAAGCCTTCCTTGAGCATATAGGAGGCAAATGTGCAAATGAAGGGATTTCAAGATGTCATTTAGCCTGTCCCCTACACTGAAATAAATGAATACTGTTCAAACTCACCTAACCATAACTGCCTGTTCCATGAAGTTTACTGTTAAGGGATTTCATATCATAAGACTTAACCCAAATAATCAATGACCAAATAAAGTCAATGCCTTGCCATTTTTCTAGGGAGAGAGAATGAGTGGTTAGTGTACATGAGTGATCACAACCAGTCATGCAGTATAAGCTTATTCCCCTTATCTCTCTCTCTTGCCCTAATGCCAACTTGTCTTTATTCCTCCAAGGTTTTTTGTTTTGTTTTGATTTGTTTGGTTGGGTTTTTTTTAAAAAAAAAAGTTTTCCATTAGCATTGCTCTTCTCTGAGTTCCCCACTTGTAGCTCTGTCAAGAAATGCATTCCTAAGACTGATCGTAACTCATTGCTAAGTATAAAAAAACCCCTATGTTTTCAAAGTTGTTTCTCTGTATTTTCCACACTTCAGTTTAGTACCTCAGAGCATACCTCCTTTTTTTGTGCACAGTATTACACTATTTTACTGATGTTCAGGACAGCAGATAAGAGAAGGCACACTTCACAGTAACAGCTCCATCATTTTACATCCTGGGGCCACTTTCTATAAGGTTTGGCTACCTTCCAATTGCATTAGCAGCAAAAATAACCTAAATGGACATTTTCTTGAACAGGTGATTTTAAAATACATTTCTATTAATGCAGAATAATCCCCCAAGCACACTTAAACTGGCAGCCCACGACCGAACAGCTCTGATCCCTTTATTTATCTGAGGAAACTGGCATTATCTCCAAAGAACATTGCATTCTTGTTCTGCCTGCTTTCAGCATAAAACCAAACAAAAACAAGTATCAGTTTTCAATTTTAAGCAACCTTAAGCTCATACACCTGAATAGGGATTTATGTGTCTTACATTTCTCTTCCTAAATTTCATCTTAAAGTTTCTTTTTTTCCCCATCTTGATAGCCACAAGTTATTTGCTTTGGCTAAGTACCTAATCACAGAAGACCTACCAGAAAACTGCTTTCAGTTGAGAAATTATCCAACTAACATTTAAACACTGCAGCAGGACTATCTACAAAGTGCCAGGTTCTGTCTAGGCTACTGCCTGGTCCATACATTGCTATGTGAAGGAAAATGCCAAGCAAGTGCCCAGTCTCTGAAGCTCCAATCCAGCTGGTGCTGTGCCAGCTACTGGAGGAAGTAATGAGAGTGAAAGCCAAGTGTGACCCCGCTGAGATGATCAATGACACAGCTGTAGACGGAGTCACAGTTGTGTGTAGATCACAGTACTGTAAAGTATAATTGAGGATTAAATGTGCTTTCTATGGGGAAGTACTGGCATCCTTAAAATAGGGCATCTGAATTTCATCCCAGAATGTGAGATTCTATACTGAGCAGCTTCTGCATACAATACACAGCTTTAGGACATTGTACAGTAGTAGAAATAGTCTTGTCTTATAAAAATAAAACTCAAAATTAGGAGAGTTGATTGTCTAGAATTTACGTAACAAACAGCTTTCTAGCTTGTACGCAACTTGTTGATTAGTGACAGAACCTGAGAAGTCGCTAGGGTATGTTAAAGAATGACAAACACAGGAATTGCCCTGTATTCTAATATCGAGTCCCCTGGTCCCAGCAACATCTAGGGGGTGGGGGATGGGAGAGGAATGGGAAAACAACCTTACAAGCCAGCAACAAAAGGTCATCAAAAAAGTAATAAAAATCCTCCCACAACACCCTACTGCTTTTAGAAATATTTTAAAAATATGATCTCTAGTTTTCTGAAGCTTTCTGTAATATCTGCGCACATACACACTCATTTTAAACAATATAACCCTTACCTTCTAAAATCTGCAACCAGTTTCATATCTGCTATGACGAGCTTGTGTTCAATAATCATGTGCTTCAGGAGCTGGTCTTGTTCTGCTAAGACATAGCATTCTTTGCAGAATATACAAGGCACATAGGGAGATCCTTCTACAGCAGCAACACCACCTGGACTTTCTGGCAGAGATAGAGGCTCCAAAATACACTCTGTATCTAAAACAAATAAAAAGAATAATGAATGTTGACTAAGTGAATAAATCTACATCACTTGGTGTACTTTCAGGCAGTACATGTAAAGTCTGTCTGGTTGGGTCCCAGTTTTGTTGCACAGATCACTCCAGCAACAAGGTGCTTGGAAGCGAGCAGGCCGCATCATTTCCAAGCAGGACAGTGGGAGGTCAACACATGACAGTCCTGAAGTGTCTGCTCTGGCTGAAACTCCAAGCTGACACCGAGCCAGACAGACACAAGTGCTCCGGTTATTATCAATATTATACTAAAGGTAATTTTATGATGAGAAATCTACTTTTCTTCTCTCACTACCTACTCTACCTGTTGCTATGCATGAAGCTACTCTCTTTGCCACATTCCTCATGCTATCAGGGAGGCTTTAGACTGCATAGCAGAAAGTGTTTTGCATATTCATTTCTCCTAACTACACTTTTATTTATTGCACAATACTTCTATCATTTTCTGATAGACTCTTGAAGGTCTGTATACATTTGTCTTGCCTTTTTTTATTTTTTACCATTAGCATCTCACTGTTCTGTGACAAAGTAAAAGACCATTCTCTATAAAGATTCCCATCACAGGGAAACTTATATCCAGCAAAACACTTCCCAATTGTATAGATACTGAGGAAAGACCAACCGTGCATCATGTGGAAAAGTCAACGGCCCGTGTTAGTTTTATGCTCCACCAGTCAGACACAGGTTGCTCAAATGACAGCACACAGAGGTGAGACACTGGCTGATGTTCTCGAGGTTTGTGGCTGTTTGCAGCTCAACAAGTGGGCGCACTGCACAGAAGTGCAGTAGTATAGCAAACAAGCAGACTGATCCAAGGTATATGTGTGTGCCCCCATTTTAAACAACAGCAGTGTAAACTCATAAGCTCTTCCACTGGTATAAATTAGCAAAATTCATTAAGAAGCACTATGTGACCAACAGATTCCAGCAGCTGGCCCCATCAGCCTAACCAAATTTCAGCTGTCTGGAAATAAGCCATGGTATTCATTTTCCAATCAAATTGTATCTCAGTCTTTAGTAAGGCTTACCTTGGGAACAAAATGCCAATTTCAATATCTCTCGTCAATTTCAGCTACATCAGTTTTGGATAGCAAAAGGAGAGTAAAAGCAAACAGAAAAAGCTCCCCAATAGTTCCTGTGCTCTGAGGATGAAAACTTAAAAGAAAACATCATGGGTCTCCTTGACTCTTGTGATATGACGTTAACTTGGGCAGCAGTAGAATAAACTCCATGCCTCTGTTTTCCTGCAGTGACATGAACACCTTTGTAAAGAAATAAAATCTTGCAGAATCACAGAATGGCTGAGGTTGGAAGGTACCTCAGGAGATCATCTGGTCCAATTCCCCCTGCTCAGGCAGGGCCACCTGAGGCCAGCTGCCCAGGACCCCGTCCTGATGGACTTTGAGTATCTCCAAGGATGGAGACTCCACAGCATCCTCGGTCACCCTGACAGTGAAAAAGGTGTTTAAAAAGGTGTTTCTTGATGTTCAAACAGAACCTCCTGGGTTTCGGTTTCTGAAGATATCTAAAGAATTAATAAAAAGGCTTTCTCCCAAACCTATTATTTTGTCACAAAGGAATTATAAAATGTGTAAAGTTAAATGAAGTTTAATTAACAATATTTATCAGATAGAAGAATCAATGTATGATGATTTTCACCCTACAAAATTCACCTGTATATATTGTATATTGGCAAGCACACCAAATCTGATAATTTGATAACATGTCCACATAGAAAAATGGAAAAATAATTTTTAAAATAATAGCTATTTAGGTTTTTTTCCTAGGAAAATTAGCTCACGAAGCAGCGCTCCCCACCATCCTCCACCAAGACTTGGAAACAACCAAAGATGGGCTGCAGTTGAGAGATGGACGTGGGAAACTCCTAAAAGTTCTGTGAAGAATTTTGGGTAAAGCAAGATGAGGCCCGGATAGGGGAACAGGGCTCTGCCACCCATCACACCTGCGCTCAGCAGTGGCTGCCCAGCATGTCTGAGCAGTGCCACAGGGCAGGGGACACAGAGTAAGCTGGGGCTACTGGGACCCAGAGGTGGGAAAGGGTACAGAACCATAGGAAATGCAGCTTCATCAGTTCCATGCTGGAACAACATATCTGGCCTGCACAACTGCTTCTACTTATGCCATCTGAAAAATAAAACTTCCTGGAAAGGCAGTGACTTGGCTGAAGACCGATGGTCAGGTTACGCTGAGTTAAGTTTATCCTGTAAAACTCAGCAGCGCAGAGAAATGGCAGCACCAAGACCACAGCATCACCTGGAGCAATACAACTGCTATTTACAATCCAACATTCTTCCTCTCATAATTTTACCTGCAGTTCAGCCCATTCCCTTCCCCCAGGTATTTCTTTATTACACTGGCATTGTATAAATTGCTCCATTTTTTCCTACTTTAAGATCAGCAGCTACTACACCAAGTACTAGACCAATTCTCATGAAAGTGTCGGCTCTCCCAAGCTAAACTGATGTTACCTGTAAAGCTCTAAGTTTGTGCCTTCTTATAGTCAGTATTAGTTTGTAGCCTGAAGAATCATTAAAACATGTTTACTGAGAGAAGTAGAGCAACATAACTTCCTTTGTAATTGCAGACTCTCACTGATGCCAAGAGAACTAAGAAGATACTGCGTCAGTCAGTTCAGCTGTGCCCAATAAGCATCTACACTGCTTTCTGTTCATTTTTGGCTTAGGTCTCTTGCAATAACCTATTTAAACATTTAGAAGTCCAAATAAACAAGTGCTTACCTGTCTCACCTAAACCTGCTTTCAGAAGATATGTGTGTATGACAGGAACTGCTACTCAACACAGACAAGGAGCCAATGTAGTTATTTAGCATTAGTACTCAGGAATAGGAATTGTTTGGTTTGGAAGAACAGAGCTATTAATCTTTAACTGCAGTGGTGAGTTGCAGAAAAGAACAAACTGGGGTGAAGATTTGCTTGCTGCCCAGAGAGAATAGCTAATACTAAAAGAGAAGAACCTATATACAGACTACCAGACCAGTGTGGCAATTGTAGAAGCTTATGCAACTTATTCCAAAGGCACTTAAGGGAGGAGGTAAGGGAAAAAAAAGAATCCATGAAAATATCTTTGCACTCATCTGCTGCAAAAAACACTGAACAAGAGAATAAATGCACAGAGCTGAACAAAGATGCACAGCCTTTAGTGTAGAACGTAATGGACTAACACGGAACATAACCATCAAAATAGGAGAAATAAAACCAAGCATATTATTGAAATCTCTGCAAAAGCAGCTAATTTTGATGCTATATTTGGAGAAGAGTGGCCACAGGTACAGAAGAAAAGCTGCTAGCTAAAGCACAGCTAAGGGCTAACAGGGAAATAAAACCACTCAGATGGAGTCCTTGGACTCCAGCAGGACTCCACCTGTAGGGGCCCTTGAAAATGAAGGAAAAGCAGCGAGCCTTTTCTCTTAAAATCTACTGCCACAAGAATGACTTCACAGGGTTAGATTAAACACCTGTCTAGTGCAAGTGCCCTGTCTGACAGTGACAAGAAGCAATTACCTAGGAAAGTGGTATAAAAATAGGGTAAACAATCAGTCACCACATAAATAGCATAGTCTTCCAGAAATCTGAGGGTGGAGAGCTTACGTCAGCGGCTGCACATGCATCTCAGTTTAATGGCACTGTGCGGCTTTCCTTTTTTGCATGGATTTGTTTCAGCACTGTTTGAAATTGTTCATCTTTAACACCTACAAAGACCTGCAGCAACATTTCACATTCTGTAATGGCCTTCCATTCCTTGTTGCCCTTGTTCAGCTCTCGGCCAGGTCTTCTTTAACCTTCTTCACGTACTGAGGTGGGGGGTGGATAGTTTGAAAATGCCTCAAGTGTGGAAGAAAATGGGTTTATAACTAAGCGCACTTTTTCCTCAACTTCTTCTCTATTTCTCTTTTATTCCTACCATTTTACTTGGTTTTAGGATCATTGAATTAACCACTAAACTATCTTCAGTGATTTCAAACTCTCAGAGAAGCTGTGAATCAGGTGTTAATGTACAAGACCGTGGACATATTCTTTGTGTTCACTCCCATGTGTGTTACTCTGGATTTGTTAATGCTGAATAGCACTTTTTTTGTCCAGTTCACTCAGATATCATAAGATGCTTTTGCAATGCTTCATTTGGCTGTCCCACTTACCACTCGGGAAAAAAAACAACCAACCAACCAACCAACCAAACAAGCGTGTTAACAGCAAAATTTATCAGCTAACGCCCTTCCTATTTGTGTTTGTGGTGAACAGCAAAGGACCTAGGTCCATATGAGAACAGAAACCTATAAATTCCATCCATTACGTTTCTGCCAAATCATCCTGTCACCACCGAGTTTTCCTCCTCTGCCTAATGGAAAAACAGCACAACTGTTACGCAAACAGGTATCCAAAAGGTTTCACAGAAAGCCCACCGAACTCAGGAACCAAGAAAATATCTCTCATTCACAGAGTTGACAGTTGACACCACGTTGTTCAACTTTTGACAGATAAAATTGTGGTCTTCTACAGCTAAATCAGAGCTAAAAGATGCAGATTAGTAGGAAGAAGGGACTAGAGGAATATATTCTTTGAAAACAGAGATGGAAAAGTATACCTGTTTTTTCAGGGGAAGATGAAATGAATACTCTGAAGACATTCAACAATGAATTGGCATAGAAAACAATTTGGATTACACAATTACTTTCAAAACTAGAATAAGCACTGTTTTTCACTAAAAGCGTCCATAGGATACCTAGTGCAATGGAATCCTGATTCCAGCACTGGAACTCTACACATCACTACAACACTGATAAAAGAAAATGAAAAAAAGGCTGCCTGTTATAGAAATTATATGGCTTTATTTTAAGTGTTTTTATAATATAGACTAGTTGATTTTCACAGCTAATGAAGCAACAGGCTTGAAATGGATTCATTTTCCTTACTGGAACATTTTTAGTTTCAAACACAATTATTCTCAACTCTAAACTACTGTTCGTTTGCACATTAAGTAAACGTTCCACCCACACAGTTATAATGCAGATGATAGCAGTACAGACAATGTACTCTACCCGCACAATCACACATGCAATTACCACAAAGCAATATGCCATGTAATTTTATGGCCAACACAATAGATGTGAGTATCAGAAAGAAAAGGAAGGTAAGGTTCAGCATATGAGGATGAGTTGTGAAAGGCAAAGTTCTCAGAGATGGTTTAGCCAGTGCAACAGCTTTCTGCCACCACGAAGTGATGTCTTGTTATCCTGCATTTCTCCACCTTATCCTACCACTCTTAACCATCTCCTATTGCCCTTCTGCTTGTGCTGGCTCCTATGCTTGCCAAATCCTTTGATGAGTCAATTCAGCTCTTTAAGCAGACTGAACTACTCACTTCTTTCATTTTGCTCAATAATGCTGAAAATGCTCACAGAAGAGTCCATCAAGTGCAAGAGCAACCTAAGGACAGCGCACAGCAAGAAGCAGAAAGATGAAACAGGACCTTCCCCTTCTCATCTCAGCTTCCTCCTTTCTTCTCAGATTAACAGCCTCAGCTGTTCCATGTAATTTTACCAAAAACATGCCCTATACAGTGTGCAAGGTTCCTTCAAAAGAATTACAAACAAAGAAAAAGAAAACACTATTATTTTATCACTGTGCTTCCTAGCAAGGACATCCAGTGCTGGCTTCATTTTGCAAAAGCTGCTGTTGTCAGCGCAGGCATATATATAACACAATAAATGTGAGCTGTTGTGCTCAGTTCTTGGTTGCACACCTGAACTATCTGCTCTGAGTAGATCTGGGGACAAGTTGGACACTGCTGCATAAATTACATTCTCTAAATGGAAAGTGGAGATACCGAGGTTCAGATCAATGAAGTAACTTCACTGTTACAACCCATCAATCACAGGGCTTGGCCCTGGAGAGGAACCTGCAGCTGTGACTGCAATGCCAGGGCCCAGGGAGAGGCAGAGCCCTCGGGCAGGCAACCAGCACCCTGAGCCAGGGACCCCCCAAATCCGCCTGCACAGAGGGAATGCTGAGGACGGGGCACTCACACCCTTCTGTTTGAAGCTTTGCCAGCAGATACAGAGGAATGAGAGTCATGGACCCAGAAGGAAAGGAGATAAGTCCAAAGACAAGGTGTTTTAACTAGGGAAGAAGAAATCTAAGTAGTTTTAAAAACATCAAGCATTTTATTATCAGATGAAGAATACTCTGAAGATGCAAGACTGCATGTAGACTGAGCAATGAAATTATGGAAGAAGAATTCATACAAATTGGCTTAAGACACATATTAACAGGTTTCATGTAATTTTTTGCAGTTTATGGCACAACAACAAGGCTTCAGGTTGAAGAGTGTTTGGTGTAAAAACAAACATGCAGAGTATATATTTATAAGCCCACTGTTGGTAACACAAGGACAATGAAACAAAATAAGAACATCTGCTGGAATGTTAAGTGTCTTTCTAATTAAATCCAGTAGTTGAATGAATCAATTCATTACTAACAAGTCTGGTTTATTATCTCATTAATACAGATGGTTAATATTATGAGGAGATTAGCACAAGAACTTGAAATGATCCTAAACCAAAAATGAACACAACAAAGATACACAGACAAATAAAGGAGTCTAAACAATGAGTAAAAGACTGAGGTTTGCCGACATGTAGAGAACAAAGGGGAGAGAGAATGACAGGAAAACAAAAGACACCTAGCAAACCTGGCACTGACACTAACAGCATAACAGATGCCGACTGGAAAACAGAAAGGCTGAGCACCCTCCCCCAGGCTCACACTGATTACATGGCAAAACCATTCAGTTATCAAAATTACCAAAGCCCCAGATATGATACATCAGGGAAACAAGCTGGAGTCCTACAGGTAATTCTGTGCAAAAAAAAATTGCTGCATTCAAAACTCTTTGGGAAATGAGTAGTTTTAAAGCTTTGTCTACTATTGAAGTTTTTTTGAGCTATAACAAAAAGAATATGAGAAGCACTGGCTTGACACTTGAAATATACACGACAGCTTCCCTGTTTCGCAGCCTTGGCACTGCAGCATCTATTTGTTGGCACAGCAGCATTCCCTAATCTGTGGTCATATTCTTGGAAGAGATTTTACACTGATTACAGGATTTTTCCTTTGTTTTCTAGAGTATGAAAGTCGAATGACTAATGACTTGCCAAATAAACAGTATTCAAAACCAAAACTCAGAATAATGGAAATAAAGCATCCTGTCATCATCCTTGCCAACACCACATGCAAATATATTCCTTAGTGAAAGAAGAATCAATGTACGTAACATTTTCCTACCTCTATATATTTTAAAGCACTCAAGTACTTTTATTAAGTCGAATTATCATTGAGTCTGAGTTCATGAGGAATTATTTAGCTATTACTTCTGCTTGTTAACATACTGTAAACGATATGTAGTTAAAATGCCCATGTGCTCTAACAGACAGCACATCTTGTAGCTTCCTCCAAGATCAGTCACTCTCAACCCTGCCTAGTTTTTCATTGAATGCAAATGAGCACTTCAAGAGAGTCCTTAATCCTACAGCTAAACCTCATCAGTTTTACAGAAGCTCTACATATTCTGTAGCATCCACTATCTGGGAATATGAGAATTTTACTCCTGTCAAATGACAGTTTTAAGAAAAGCTGTGAGTTACCAAATCCTAATATCTCAGGACAGAGATTCTATAGAGCAGGTGTCTGCTGGGAGCTGGAACTAACAGAAATACAACTGTGCTTAATAGCCATATTTAACAGGGCTGCTCTGTCGGGGAGCTTAGGATGTTGCAGTTTCATTAGCATTAACAAGTGTTGCTATGGGTACCGGAGCACAGGCATCAGAATACAAGTGAATAGAAGGAGTGGGAAAGTGAATAATAAAAACGTGAAGTCTTGGAATTTTAATAAAACAAAACCAATGTGTTTGCCAATAAGATCATGCTTAAATAATAGTCTACATTATTGCCCCGTTCACCAGCAGGTATATGCCACTGCTTGTCATTGTTCTGCTTAAGCCCAGAAAGAGAAAATTCTTTATCAATAAAAATAAAGACCAGAGCAAAACCGCTGTTCGCACATTCAGAAGGACACACGTACATGGATGAAAGTGACCTTAATAAGAATTCCAACAATATTTAAGTGCTCAGAGCCACATAACACCTCATTTCTGGGTAAAGGGCATGGACCCACATTAGCACAACTGAACGCAGGGTTTGTTATCTTGGTCACAATTATGAAATGATATTTATCTAATTCAGAATGAAATTTTGAATAATTTTATTATATCCTTTAGAGCTACTCTGATTTCTTATGGATGTTGTTAAGCACAATTAGCAGCATTTCTGTTTACAAAACACCTAGAGGGTGAAATGGCAGTATAGCAGGAGTATCTGTGTTGTACTAAAAATACAAAGCCAATTTCTACTCTTAGCAAAACTAGGAAAACGTCTTACCTGAATTACCAAAAGAACGTAGGTATGTTTTACCTTTTTTTTTCCCCACCCTCACTGTTCAAAATTCAGAATTAAACAATCAGCAGCAACAGTAATTCCCACAAGTGCCAACCCACGTGATGGGCTAATAATTAATTAATTATTAGCAGAACGGCTTTGCCTACAGCAGGTACTTTCTTGATTTCAGCAACATCTTAAAAATATCTCCTGAGCTACAATACACCCACTCTCATTCACTTTCGCCAATCAATAGATTCCACTGATTCCTTTGGAGGTGCCTTAGGATTTACTCGTGTTGTGTCCCTCCCCTGTGGGTGCTGCTCTGGACTTGCAGGATGGACAGTTCCTGTTCCCTATAAGCTGCACTGTAACAAGTACACAGTTCTTTATTCCTCCCATGGTCAAAACACGTTCCGTTTCAGCAGACTGGTCTTCCACACCTGTGGCTACAGCGTCCTTCCTGACCCCACTCTGCCCACTCCTGCGGGATGCTCTTACCAGAGTCTTCCTCCTCTGAACACTTCCAGCACTCAGGTCTCCTCAGGGGTGTGAGAGCAATCAGAAAAACATGTTCATTTTAATTACTTTATGCAATTTGCCATAAAACTTAATTCTTGTTTCTTTCTACTTCTCCCTCTGTTCTCTGCCCGCTACCCAAACCCCCGCAGCACAGATGTGGCGTGTGTAGCAGCTACACCACCAGCCACCCATCTCCCTACATCCTCCAGCCCTCTCCTCCCAAGAACACTTGTTTGTCTTTACCTTTGTCACACGACCTCCCCAAAGCTTCTCCTTTCCTGAATTTTGGCTTTGGATGCTGTTTTAGTTGCAGTCTCCATAGTTATTTCTACAAACATTTATTTGTGCAAACATTTTACTTATGTAAACAATCTATAAAGAACTACATTTATCTATGCTTTTTTTTTCAACAGAGAAGCAATAAAGCAAATCAAGATGATTCCAAAGTGGTATTCAATACTCAGTGGTCTCTCCTGACATTTTCTCTGTACTTAGATGTTTAATTTTAAAAATTGATATTTATGAATCATTTAGGCTTGTATGAATTATTATACTGATCTCCAGAATAATAGGTCACTTCAACAACAAAGATATTTTTTGAGGTAAACAATACCAATCTTTTCTTGATTAGTGTGATGATACAACCCGCTAGACATGAAGAGCTGAGATCCATGTTATGTACTGAAATCAGGGATTAAGAAGCAATGATTAAACCTTACCCTATTATCTGAAAAAAATAACAAGATAATTATGTAGCCTGAATCTCAGAATGCTTAGTTACAAAGAAGAGGAAGAAAATATCCAACACAAGAATTTGACATGGAAGAACAAAAGCGATCATTTAGGCTCTTCTTTCGTACTTATCACCCAAATCTAATTAATAAAAATTAGTAATTTTTTATGTTTAACTTGCTATTAAATACAAAGGCGTATCATTCTCGTGTATGTTAGCACTGCCACTGTCCTGCTGACTCCTCTGCAAACATTAGGAGGCTGGAATAGGCCTGTCTTAGGTTCCATTTACTGTGGGCCTGACCTTCCACAAGGAAGGTCTTAGATGTTTAATGAGGACAGTAATCCTTCTTCATTGCTACGATTTATCTTTGTAGTGCCTTTAGCAACTATGGTACTAAGCCTAATATCCAGCAGTACTACGTAAAACGTGTTAGCTTACTCTCTACTTGTTGTTGCCATTATTTAGTAGAGATAAGTAATTCTTTACCACAAGGATTTTCCTTATGTTTTCTCTTGTCACCTGTCCTTTTTGTTTAACGGAATTCAACTACCAAGCATGTTGATGCTCTTGATGTTAAAAGGACTGCCTAGTGGTCTTTTTAAAAGATTGCTTTACATTCTGTGGCTAAAAGAAAGGCTGTGTGATTTTCCATAAAAACCCTAAAGCCTGCTGTCCATTCCTAAGAGACATCTCCATGTCATTTTGGCAGGAATTTTTACCATGCTTCTGACTAAAATGTTTGTATCAAGGGGGTTTCTAACTCTTTTCCACTGGTAGACGTTCCCTGAAAAAGGCAACTATTTGAGAAAAACAACTACAAATAGTGTGAAATTTTCATTTTAAATGTCACTTTAATTTTTTTCAGACTCATGTAAATTAGAGCTAACCTCAAGGTGCAACCTGAGAAGTCCCATTTCTGGGAACTTGATGTATGTGGGTTTCATACTGACAGAACAGGTTGAAATCACTCTCAGGTATTCTGACAGAGTTTCCTGACACTCAGAAAGCCTTCAAGGCTGAATTGTTCAACCAAATTTTGTACTTAATGAAGAATTAGCATGAAGAAGAGGCCCCGTGGTATTAGAAGCCCTGTGGCCTGTTGCTGCTTTCTCAGTGAACGGGAGCTTTTCCAGATGGAGAGCAGCAAAAGGAGTTGCTTCTACTTTTAGAATCAAACCTCCATAAATTTGTATTCAAACTGGAAAAAATAATGGCTGAAAAGGACAGTTCATTAGAGTGTGCAGTGATGTGGATCAACGTAGTTCAGCCTGATATCTTAGGTCAGGAAAACAAAGCTTGGACTGTATTTCAAATAAACCACTATTTATACTCTTTATAAATAAGTTTTTGAAAACTAATTTCAGAAGCAAGTATTTTTGAGTCAGAGCTTAAATACTAACGTCTTGCATATCAAAGGGACATAACACAGCAGGCTATATCAAATTTCTATGAGCATAGTCTGACTTTGTCCCACAATTTGAAGTAAGTATTTTTGTGCTACTGGGCTTATTTATCTTGTCCTTCACACATTCATTAAGCATATAACACAGGTCTTGACTTCTTAAGTATGATATACACTTACTAACTGATATTGCTAATGTAGCTCATGGACATGGATGATAAAATAATAGAAGTTAATTTCTTTAAGAAACAGAATTAGAATGTTAGAATCAGTGATAAAAGCTGTTTATGTTTTTCAGGAAACATTTTGCTAACTGCATAAATATATGCAGACTCCTGAACATTAAATCAGTACAGTAATAACACAGGCTGCATGTTTTCATCCCATATAAGACAAAATCAAATTAAAGCCTCAAGCAGGATGTTTTCTGTTACATACCAGCCTTCAGAGAAAAAGCTCTGTCTCATTTATTCATGCATTACTGAGTCATAATAAAATTCAGTGCTGACACACTGGTCAAGACAAATGCTAGCAGAATGCGCTGGTGACAGCAGTATCACTTATTCTTGCATGCATTTCTTCCATAACCATTCCTGTTTTCATGCTGTGAGTCTTGTGCACTCCCACCACGGTGCTGCCAGGGCTGACCTGGGACACATGCCACCCACTTTGGCAGCAGTCCTGAATCTCGGGATGCTCCGCCATGTGTCTCTGTGCTGCCCACCAGCCCTGTCCCTCTTCTTGCACCTCTCTGCACAGCTCTGACTCTCCCAAGTCCTGCAGCCCCTCATCATCCTCCAGCTGCTTTACACACTGGCTGGCTCAGAGAGCAGTTTTGGTGCACGTGAACCAGATTCACCCAAAGCCCAGATGTGTACGAAATGCATCCCAACCCCTAGAAGAGACGTGTGGGTCTAAATCAAGGGGTACTGCTTCAGACAGCTGTGAAACATCTGCACGTTGAAGCCGTTTGGTGCGGGAAGGCTGACTACACATAATCCAGGGCAAAAATGCCAAACCATGCAATATAGTTGCAGGGACAGCAGCACCAAGTGTCTTTATCTACTGTGCATTATTATATGTTAATGTAAACCAGCCTGTAAGTTTGAAACAGATGGCATAGCCAGTTACAAACCTCCTATACCAGAGAGATAAAGAGAAAGGTTTTAACCTGCTACTACTACACAGGGCATGGAACAGGAGCAGCTACTCCTTGGGGCTGGAGCCACTGAGGACAAATGGGAGTCATAAATCTGTCAGTCATAAAAATCAGATAAAAATACAATAAAGTGGAAGAAAGACCATTTGGAAGAGATGGCCCAGTGAAAACATGAGGCAAAAAAATCAAAAGGCAAGCTCAAGAAACCAAATTTAAATATATTACTAAGAACTGACAGGCATCTGAGAGTTTTGGATCACTGAAGCCACATGTACTACATCTACTACAATTTCTCATTTACAGGTCTGCTATAGCAAAATATTACGATAGAGTGGCAAACAAGCAGTGAACATGGAATTACATGCTGAGAAACCAGGCCTTGATACCAATGATCAGACATCAGACTTGCAACTATACCATTCCCTATAGTGCCAAAACATTACAACTTGACAGCTACTGCTGTACACTGATGATCCAAAATCCTTTATAATCAGAGAACAAACACAGGCCAAACACAATGCCCTTTTCATTAACTTCATAATTACAATTTGGCTGCCATAACATGTAGCACGTTTTGAAAAATCAGTAAAGACTCCAGTTCAGCACACTTGGCTTTGCACCACAATCAAAGTATCATCTGTGGGAACTACTTCTGTACAGAGTAGTTTGAGCACTCCACATATGTACAGCAAAAAAGTGTTGTTGCTTATACCACAGGGTATAAGTCTACTGCCCTACTAAGTGAGGCAGAGAAGCTCCCTGACATGAAACTGTATTGTATAAATAGCCACATGCATTATTACATTTGTACTCTTACGTAGTATCTGGCATATTCTTACTGAGGAAAACTACTTGCACACCTCCAAATTACCTAACCCTACTGTTTAGCAGTTTGGCCTCTTTCAAAAATTTGCACACTACATAGCAAGCTAAGCAGTGCAGTTTCAGCCTGGTTACTCTGCTTTAATGTTTTAAATACATTATTTAATTCAACAATTATCAGGTCATTGGACACTAGATTTTTCCTTTCGAGTGACTGTAATTAATTACTGATGACTTGAGACAACAATTCTGCAAAGAACCCGTGCTTTCACATATGCGCACCCCTGACTTCAGTGATACCCTGGGCAGGATGATGTGCCCAATTCTTCACAAGCACAGGCTTGCTTTGAAGTTGCGCAAAACTAACCCCATTTTTCCCTCCCAGTTCTTCAATGCCATGATCTTTCTCATACTCTGCAGGGCTTTTATTGAAGCAATATTTAAAGTTATTTTAAAAGGTCCATAGAAAAGCATTCAAATGCTTTCAGGCTTTTCTCCTGGCTTCAGTCAGCTGCAGTTTGTGGATGAGAACATGAAGCAGAAGCCTCAGAGAGAGTCTGGGAGCAATTGTAGTTTTAGGATGCAGACTTTCACATGAAGATACAGAGTTCTAGCAGGGGCTGAAAGATAGATCATGGTGGAAGGAAGCACATGAAGGCTGTTTGGACAGAAAAGAATTCCACTTAAACTGAAGTTAAAATACTGGACGCTTGTAATTTCATAATATTTAAGTGCTTTGCTTTGTTTCTTACTGTCTGCTCTTCCCAGAAGCACATCCCAGTTTAAGCCCTGTATCCCTTTATCAAAGCTGGCTCATATCTCAAAGGGAGAACTCTGTCACCTGTTTACATGACAGGCACACCTTACAGCAGACATCACTGGCTACAAGGACTGACAGTTTGGTGCTCCTCCAGAAAACCAGTGTTCCCCAGTAAAGAGAAAACAAACCAAACCAAAACATTGAACAGGGTGTTTCAAGAGGCACAACAAACTATGCTGGCATTGTGCCACACTTAAGACATTAAAAAAACTTGTAATACCTCCCTGCTCTACATCGCTACATCTAAATAAAGCATGTCTACATCTATTGTGTGTTCAGGCAATGAGAAAGCCTTTCAGGTCAGAATCAGGTATTTGCTAATACTAAGACAGTTTAATGGATTTCATCAATCCATAGGCTCATGAACCACCACTCACTGTTGCTCCACTGCAGGTAACCAGAGGCCTGAGAAGAAATTTCACTTAACTTGAAGGCTTTATTATGCAAACAAGTTGCCATGTTCTAACCTGTTTTGTGGTCCACAGGCACAAGTTCACCAGGTGTCCTGACACAGCTTACTTCTCAAAGAGCTCCATTTAGTATATAGTAGCATACAGAGAAGCTGAGACTTGGTAGCTCATTTGTGCATCAAAGCCTCTACCTGCTACTGAGCACGCAAGAATTGGCATAGATTACTGGAATTAAATGCAGCTCTATGTCCACTAGTAGCCAGTTACACTATATTTAATAAAGGCCATCCATCTTCTCTTTTTAAGCTACAAAAGTTTTCTGAATTCAGAGAAAAGCAAACAGCGAGCCTTTATTGCGTATTTTTGGAGAATACAACATGTCCTGTGTCTTGTGTGAACAGCAGCTACATATTCATGCTGAGGTGTGGGGGACACCCATTTGTCTTCAGATAAAATACAGTGCACATTTGTAACATAATTATTTGTAAAATTATGGCAGGATCACAGGCAGCTCAGATTTGTACTACCAAGCAATACAATCCATTACTTATTTTATTAATCCATTACTATAATTTAATGAAATAATTCGTTTCACTTGTATATTTTCTCATCATCAGGGTTTTTTTTAGAAATGTACTGTGGAAGGGGAAAAAACACTAAAATCTTCTTGTAACATTACATGAAAGGGTTTTGCCTTTTTACTCTTCAAACACAGAAGCACATAAAAGGTTATTTTACAAGCTGTAACTTGGTAATTTCCAGTCTTCCATAACATCCATATGCTTATCAGGTAACCATTCAAAATTACTATGATATTGCATTTTAAATTAAAAATCATAACAAATGTCCTTAAAACATTTTAAATAACACTGTTTTAGGAGATTAAGTTTTGTGATCATGTTAAAATAAACTGTGTTGCACTTACAGAATTAATTAGTGCACATCGGAATGTTCATTTCACAATGATTTGCCTCTGTCAAACCAAGATTCTTTATGAATCTCATAATGCCTACTGCTAGAAGGAATCTCTTCTTTGCTCTCCAAAATTTATGGTAGGGTGGCAGCCCCAGGTCTTGAAATCCTTCATTGAATGCATAGATTTAGCCCAATAAATGGATCACTGGTGGAATTCTAGATGTGTGGAAGCCCACAGTGGGGGAACAACTCAGGATGCAACCACGTCTGTGAACACTTGGGACTGACTGGGGCTTTAAGGAAGGGTACCAAAAGGATACCAACCTCTAAGCCATGAAACAGAAATGGGGAGGTACGGGTGGGCTGGGTAATCCCATCAGGCCAACGCCTGAAGAAACTCGGATGAATGGACAAGGCCAGCTGTGTGCTTGGGGCAATGGCTGCTCCACCACCTCGCTGGGGTTTCCACCCACAGCAGCCTGCAGCCAGCAGCTCCCTGTTCCCAACCAGGCATGGTGTGGATGTTCAAAGAGGAAGGAGATAACTCACTTGGGGCTGACCTACCTAGGAGGGGTAGTATAAGGATGTGTGGGATGGGAGAGCATCTGGGTCATTCCTTTATTTCATTGAAGACTATTCACTAGAAAATAATTAACAAATAACAAGAAAGTGGCAGATTACACACAAAGACACACACAAACATTAATGAGCAGGTGATTACAGAGACAATAAGCCATCTTTGGTCACTACAGGAACTAATGCCATTAAAGGAACTACTCAGAAACAACCTTGAGCAGGTTCAACCTGAACTTTGTCACTGATAAGGGAGGGGAAACGTGATTATCATATGTATTACAGTATTTTTGAGGGTGTTTGTGGAATTGCATGAAACTTGTTATGGGCTATCAAAAGAGGTTCTTGGGATTATGTTTATCTTATTATGGGAAATTCAGAGGAGGGGGCAAAGGAAGAAATGGAAGGATGAGGGAGTAACAAACGTTGCAAAGCTGGGATGAAGAGTAAAAAAGGGTCAGTTGCATTTAAACAGGCTGCTGGTGGGTACACTTAGCCGGTCAAACCCCGCACCTGATCACTAAGGTCTATCCTTTTTTTCTTACTAAATTCTTTCCTCTTAATATTTTACGTAATTCACCCTCTATCCTATGTGTGATGCTGTTGCAAGGCCTAAGAGCCAGCAGCTGCAGGTCACAAGGTCTGCAGGTCGGGGATCAGCAAGTAGGGGGACCATGGTGTGTCTATGTTTTCCTAGTGAATTTAACCCTGTATGCATTGTCCGTGTATGTGTAATTTGCTAGCAAGGTTCAAACCGGAGCAGACAATGAGCAGAAAACCTGTATCTGCAAACACTCAAGGTCTGAGTCAATGGCTGGGCAAGGGTCCTGAGGTCCAGCCATGCGCAGACCTGAGGCCTGGCAAGTCCAGCCACAGCACTTAGAGACTGCTAATATTCAAGGGAACCATGACTGTGGGGTACATGTGAGACAAGTGTGAGTGTGTGCATCCATTTTGATAGCCAACACCAAGTGGGATTTGCTAGCAAATAGGAGGAAAGTTGCATCCTGGGTAAGAGACGGGTTTAGAGGTCATGGTAATATTCAAGCGATCCACAAATGTGGATGTGCTTCTGAATCTGACAGTGAGGGTGTCTGTTTTCACTAACGCGCTTCAATCCTGATCCGTCTTTGACATCCCAAATGGGACTTAAACGTACCACCCTCCTTAGCCCTCCAAATCTCGAACAGTGGCTTCAGGGCAGAGCACAAGTAATGCTGCTGTTGCCATTTCCCTCCCTGCCTGGCTCTCCCAGGGAAAGGGGATTAGAATGGGAGTGAGAGAAGCACTTTCCTTTCTGGAAGAGCCCTAAGTGGCCAGGTGCCACTGCCCAGGAATCCCTTTAATTGTCCCTTCAGCGGGGCCATCTGAATTATCTAGGTTGGAAAAGGCTGTTAAGATCACTGAGTCCAACCATAAACCTAGCACTGCCAAGTCCACCAATAAACCATGTCCCTAAGTGCCACAACTACACATCTTCTAAGTACCTCCAGGGATGGTGACTCAATCACTGCCCTGGACAGCCTGTTCCAATGCCTGACAACCCTTTTATCCTAATATCCAATCTAAACCTCCCCCATGTAACTTGAGGCCATTTCCTCTTGCTCTGTTGCATGCTACTTGGGGAAAATCATGAAGTTTATGAAGAAAATTAACTGGAAACTAAAATGCCCACCAAAACCTCGGGCTGGTAGAGGCCAGAGCAGCAGGAGGGATACCCTGAGAGTGCGGTGATGAAACAGCAAGCTCAACTTCTGGGAGCCAAAACCAAAACCAAGGCAGAAATGGTGCTAAGATATGCAGGACAATGACTGGGCCCTGGCCTGAGGTTTAGCTATATGAAAAACTACTGGGCAGGACATGAGAAACAGCTGAACATAAATGACAGAGTGAGATGCTGGAAAAAGTTGCCGAGAGCACATGGTGAAGAAGGGCTCGCTTTCAGGTACATAAGTAGGGGGGTTACTGAGAGGCTGCTGGACTTCACAAAGCATTGGGTGTTAGGTGTTGGGACCTTTTGGGGAGCGAAATCTTGCAAGGCACACAGGGTCGAGGTAACTGAATCAGTGATACCATGTGAGGCTGAGCTGGCCCAGGCAAGAGCATCAGAAACACCAGATTTTGTTATACATCAGGTAGTGATTATCAAGCTGGAGCAGCCGGTGAGCAGGAAGAGACCCTCACTTGGAAAGAGCTGGTGTCTGAGCCAGTGGCTGGGCAAGAGGCCCAAGGTCCAGGAATATTAAACAGACTGAGAGCCCACATTGATATTCAAGTGGTCTGCGAATACGGGAGTGCCTGCAAATCTAAAGAGGAATTGTATTTTCCCTAGTGAATGTCAATCCTGGTCAACCAGAACACAGGAACAAGACTGGGCTACCCTAAGCTTGTTTATGTGAGTATTGTCAGTGTTTACGAGGGCATGATAAAGGCATTGCTCTGCGGGTGCCTGTGTGACCAACCATTTCAGTTTCGTGTTTGTGCATGTGTCTCCTGAACGCATGCTCAGCGCTGCTGCTGGCCAGACCTGCAGGCAGGAACAGCAGCAGCTCCGTCCACCAGCTGCGATGGAGAAAGCTCTCAGGTCTGAGAGGACACAGGGCTGGCTTTCAGTGACCAAGAAAGAGGAACCCCTGGATCCCAGAGCCCACTGGGTTGAGTGGCTCTCACAGCATCCTTAACAGAGGGAGCTCAGAGTTGAGCTAAAGAAGTGATGCTTGCAGTATCAGGAACAAAACAACTTTCTCTGACGTATCCTCTTGGTAGCAATGAAAAAAGGTAGACTTGTGCAAGACCACTTAAATGTTAGTTTTCCACAGTAAAACAATGGGCTAAGAATGAGACACAAGAGAGAGACATGCAAAGAATAACATGCTGTGCTCTGGCATGGTACACTCCAGCAGCATGGTATTAAAAAGCATTTGATCACGTTACGACCCCAAGTAGTAAACCGTAACTATCAGACTGCCAATGAAGCTACAAAAGACACACTTCCAGAAAAAAACTCATTTTAAAATCCATTGACAGATGCTGTAAGAAATGTTGATTTATAGCATAATTAATGTAGCCTGAACAAACTGTACTGTGGACAATGAAATGTTTATTACAAGCCACTCGGTGAAGACTGCTGGAGGGAACTAACTAAAAAGCAGCACAGTCCTGGATTAGAATACACAAGCACAGGCTTCCTTGTAAATAGGAAACAGCAAGACAAGGATAAGTATTTTATTTAGTTTTCCTATATACAGTCTCCAAAGAAGTGACACACATTCTCAAGTGCACATGCAACTACAAGATGTTGCGAGAGCGAATAGCCTCGTAGAAATGAAACCTAAAGAATTTTGCTCACAGACAGGGAAATGATAAATTTTAGGGTGAAGTATTTTCTTTGCCCAAAGACAACGTGATTTATAGTGTGAGAGCTATTTACCCTAAATGACTGGGCTCTGAATAATTTTGAAAAGGCTGTTTTAGCTGTTTGGTAGTCTTGTCTTTGTTTAAGAGAAGAAGAAAGATGGGCTCTGAGCCCAATACAAACATGCTGAAGTCAGTCATGGTTAACATGACAGACAGCAGTTAAAAGGCTGTGGCAGAATTTCATGACTCCCAGCCAGCATGTTGGCAGCCCTCTTATGGAGACAGGAATAGCTTGGATGTACATGGAAGTCTATAGGCTGGGGTAGAAGTTAATTTAGCCTGGCACCCATTATTTTGATTTTCAATAGTGACTTTTATACATTTAATCATTTAAAGACTCCAAAGAATCTGCCAGGGGATGCAAAATGAGTTTGTGAGCAGAGACACTGAAAGTTTATGAATCCTTTCAATGAACTCACTAATAGGAAAACTGCAAAAGTCTCTGAATTCCAATGGGACAAACTTTTTTTTACACTGCTGCCAATGTCCTTACGAGAATTACCTAGAAAAACCTCAGGGTGACCTCATTGTCTGTATTACTCCACAAACCTATACACAGTTTCACGTAAAAGACTTGTGCAGACAAAAGTAGCTGTTTTTTCAACAGTTAAAATGGCACAACTTTGCCTCTGAGTGCAATGACACTAGTGTGGAAGTGCTCTAGAAGGGTCTGGCTTTCCATGTATGAGAGGATCATGCCAACACACTGCAACACATAAAAGAGTACTGCTTTAACTACTAGCATAAATAAAGTTATATTACTTTTATGAACAGAAGCAGAGTACACACTAGAGAAAGAACACAAAGATCACTCGCTACCAAAGTTTGACAACTAGAAGGGTAAGCATTGAATAAGTACGTTCTAATTCTAGGTTTGAAACTGCCTGCTTGCTCATGACTTTTCCTTATGTTGTGTCCTTCACACTATCAGTGGCTTAAAAATTCAACATTACTTGACAGTAGAAGCTAAAAGACAGCCTGAATTGGAAAAAAAAAAAAAAAGCCACGTCCTTCTCTTACATGTGAAAACATTAAACACAATTTTTTTGTTCAGCTCAAACTGAATCATCCCCTCAAATTTCTAGCTACTGGTTCAAAGTAATGATTTGTTTGGAGATTATTTTTTTAAAAACAGACATACTCATCTTAGAGACAGCCTGTACCTGGCGAGGCTCACAGAGCAGCATCCTACCACTGGCGTTTCTCCCCTTTTTTCCATCTGTTCCTCCCCCCAGGGCCAGAAGATGTAACTCAAGCTTTTGCTCCTGCCTCACAACGCCCAGGTCTCTCTAACAAGGATCAGTTCAGCCTGAGGATTTATTGAGGTTTACCTAAGCTGAGCTCTAGCTAAGCTGCTTCTAGAAGGGCACAGACATACAGGCCTCTCAGTGAGGATGGAGACCTCGCTGTTGTTGCTGCTTAAGGTGCCTAGCTTATCCCTGGCTGTCACTCTTGATAGTCCATTTGTGCTCCTTGCTGTACACCATCTGCTTTTCTTTATCTCTGCGTAGGTCTGTGCTGAGAGACGGATTTATGTGAGAAGTCAAAAAGCCACCCAGACTATCAGCTCCATGTCCGACCTCTCTGGCACGCTGCCGGCACCCGGTCCCGCTCCAGCACGACCCGCTGTTGAAACCTCTCCCAGTCCCCTCAGCTTCATGTGCCAAACTCGGAGCTTTGCTAAGAGGAATGGCACCAGCAGCACCAGAAGGACTTAGGCCCCTTTTAACGACCCAAGGCGGGGTCGGGGCTGCTCGGAGCTCATCGCCCCGGAAGCCGGCAGCGACCGGCGGGGCCCCCACCGCGCCGGGCCCTGACAGCTCCCGGCTGTCCCACACGTGTTCCCTGCTCCACACCCCCGGCGCCCCACGGAGCCAGCCCCGTCCAACCGCCCGGAGAACGGCCCCGAGCCAGGAACCGTGGAGCCGCCGGGCGGGGGGAGTTGGGCCGCCCCGCAGCGCACTCACCTTCCCGTGCCGGCGTCCCGCCGGACGCTGCCATGCCGCCGCGGAGCCGCTCCTCCCGCCCCGGCGTGGGGCGGCCTCCGGGAGCCGAGCTCCGCCCCGGCCCGCCCCGGCGGGGAGCGCGGGGCCAGCCGGGGCTCGTAGTCTCTCCCACGGCCGCGGGCGACGAGGGGCGCGGCCGCGCTGAGGCACTACGTTCCCCGGCGTGCAGCGGGACGGGGCATATAAGTGGCTGGCGGCGGGCGCGCCTGAGTCAGTTGGTCCGCCCGCCCGGCAGAACAATGAGTTCGCTGCCGGGACCGGGCAGCCGCGGCTGAGCGGCGGCGGGAGCAGCCGGGCAGCGGACGCTCTGCTGGCGGAGGGGCTGCCGGCCGGCGCGGGGCGGGGGCCCGCACGTCGCGAGCATGTGGATACCCACGGAGCACGAGAAGTACGGCGTGGGTGAGTGAGAGAGGGGAGCGGGGCAGCGCGGGGGCGAGGAGCGGCACTGCCGGCGGGGAGCGCATCCCGCGGCGGAGCGGGCTCGTCCCGCGGGGCTGGCGTGGGCTGCTGGCGGGAGTGGGGGCAGCGCCCTGCCTCTGTGAGTGGTCGTGTCGCCCTCTCTGCGCGGAGGTCCCGCCGGGGCGGGGGAGCGCGGTCCCATCCCCAGAGGCGCAACAAAAGGCGGCTGGTGCCCGAGCCGCGGCTGCAGCGCCTCTGGTCGCTGCCCGGAGATGGGGCCGGTCACCCGGCTCTGAGGCGGGCACTGGGTGGAAAGGTTGGTTTTTTACGGGGAACAAAACAGCTTTAAAAAATATCGCCGGGAGCGGTGACCTGGTGGGAAGACGATCTGTGGCGGCGGCGCCCCGGGAAGGAGCAGGAGCGGGGCCGCGGGCATTGTTTGCGCGTCGGGGGTTTTGTCGCTGCTTCAGTGGAAACCAGACAAAGTGTCTCTTGTGGGAGCCGCGCTTCCCTGCCTCTGTGTTGGACTCTGTCTGGTGCAGGGCTCTGAAGCCCCTAATGTGACTTACGAAATGATCAAGGAGGTTCACTGTGGGTTTTTTTTTTGACACCACCTATTAAAACCGCCAGCATTCGCTGAGCTCTAGTGGCTCGTCTCGGACAATAGCCCCCTCTGACACAGCTGAACTGTTACACAGACCTACTAGCGTAGTAAGCAGCTTTCCGTTTGTTTACGTCGTCTTTGAACGCGGAATTGTGTATATTACGGAAAAAGCAGGAGGAGCGCGGAGCCCTCCTTTGTTTTTGTGTGTGTTTGTAGCAGCGCTCCGGCGAGCGCGGGAGCCAGCGCCGTGCGGGGCCGCTCCGTCCCACTTGGAGTTGGTCCCAGATGTTGCCGTCCTCCGAACATTAAATTACAGAGATCATCGATGGGATTTATGTTCTTGACTTCTTTATTTGCCAGGTCACAGCTGGGTTGCGAAATATTGATTAGCCCTACCACCCGCCTTTCTTTACAAGGATGGGCAGAGGCTTAAAAACCACTCCGGGGCTCGCTGGAATGGCATGCTGAATATTAGCAGTCAAGTATTTCAAGCTGCAGCCCTCCTCTTCGTCTATTTTTTTTTCCTCCTGATTTATGAGCTAAAAATCACTTTGGAGCATCTTTTCCAATACTGAAAACAAGTAGCTAATCAGTGTTCCACTTATTTGAGTAACTATCCCCTGGCTGTTAAACAAGTGGTATCTGTTAAATAAGATTTTTTTATGTTTAGTAAACGTTTGCAGGTACTTGCACATGGATCACTGTCCAGCTCTCCCCCACTTCCAGGGCTGGTGTCACTGAAATCTTAAGCTTGCTAAAGAGATACAGTTCCAATTTCTCAATAGTAGGCAAATGTGGTTTGTTACAAAGATCCTCTTTATTTGTGTATATATAATATAGTCACAAAAAGATACTTATTCTTATTTAAATTTGTTCCATGGTTTTCTGTGATTTGCCTTCCAAAGGCTATTCAAGACAGTAACAAAAGGCCACTGTTCAATTTGGGTTCTCTATACCCCTGTGATGGGGGTGATATCACAGTTAGTATGGCCATTGCAAAATGTTGAAATAGCAATCTAAAGTAATTCAGTTTTTCTCTTGAACTGTGTTTTTTGTGATGTGCTCACTCACCTGCATGATGAGTGCTGTCTGCGAAGTCTTCACACCCAATTATTGTATAAGCTATTGTGCTCTGCAGCAGTGGTAAGGGAGGCAGGAGAAAGAGTTGTATATTGCTGTATAATTCTTTAAACTTCACATAAAGTGAATTTTGTAGATCAAACTTGCATTTTGCACTGCAGACCTGCTTATATATTTTCTTTTTAGTGCTGACATTATTTCCAAACAGCATGGTGTGGTTTGGGTTTTTTTTGCTTGTTTTGTTTGTGTGGGTTTTTTTTGTTGTTGTTGTTTTTAAACACTGATGTATTTATCTGCCCTGGTAAAATGGGTGTGTTATAAAACCCCTTTGAGAATCCTGATTAGTTGTACAAAGCATATGTATCCTTTGTATAAAGAGCTCAGGGCTTGCATCAACATCAGACCTCATCTGCATTTTCAATCTGAATTTTGCAGCACATGCTGTGTGCTGCACATTTGTACTGTGACATGCCAAAATGGATGAATAACCAGGCAACAGCCACCTGCTTACACTGAAGGGTTGCTGGTAACCAGGTAGCTGTGGCTCACCTGCATAGCCTGACTGATTCCTACTTTGAGGGGTAGTTAATACAATTAACAATCTTCTTCACATTTTCAAGCTTCTGCCCATTAGGCACTGATAATATCTAATTGCTTTTCTTCTGAGCAGGTTGCTTGACTTTGAGTTCATTTACTAGTAGGCAGACACACTGCCAGTTCATTTCCTAGTAGACAGCCAAGTTGTCATAACGAAGGGCATTATTACATTGTGACATCCTTTGTACTGCAATTATGTGGGTTTTTTTTGTTTCTAAAGCTATAGGTTTTGTCAGTTACCTATTATCCTTCAGGATGCTAAAGGTGAATTAAGCACTGGAATATTTCTGGTTCTGAGAAAGTTTGCTTTGTCTGGGTTTTGATATCTTTATTTTCAGAACATGAGGTTAAACTTCTGTATTTCACTTTGAAATTTTATATGTTTTGAACCACACCTTCAGCTGTGTGTCAAACTAGCGATGGCATTGCACAAAGGATTCAGTGGTGACTTATGTGGAGTATTTAGCACAAAGTATATTGCTGTAAGGGTAGGAGAGGTAAGATTTTTGCTGTTATTAGTATCTAAATCTGGTAGATGTCAAATTGAGTTGACTTACACAAATGCCATGTTGCTGTTCTATGTGAATTTAGAACCTAAAGGAACAATGTTTTTTAGAACAATAACCAAACCCTTTGATAAAACGAATAATTTAAGACTGCATGGCTGTGGAGCTGCAAGCAGCAACTAGCAAGTGTAGCTTTCAAAGGTGACTTACTGATCTGTGCAAACTGGAAAACTTTTAGCTGTAGTAAATAAATCACAGGACTATGTAATTATCTCGTAGCTGCTGTTTGGAGTAAAATACAAGTTCTGTTAGCCTGAATATAGAGGATCAGGTTTTCTTTTTGTCTTGCCAGATCTGCAGATTTACCTGCATCTGTAAGGATGCAGTTACACTTTCTTGAATGTAGGTGATTCACGTTTTTCTACTGAGCACAAAGTTTCTTAGCATTTCTCAGGAAGGCGTTTCTTGGATTAGGATGGACATATTAATTAAGGAGAATAATTTAAAGCAGTTGGCAAATGCATCATCTAATTTATAAGCAGAATGCTATTCCAGATCCTGAAGTGATTCCATACAGCAAAATATATACCAGTTTAACTTGGACAAGTTTAAATAATGCTTGGTATTTTTAGTGTTGTTAAGCTGTGCCTTCCTATAGGTGTATGAAGTGTGGCCATCTCCTATTTTATAGATGGAGAAATGGAAGGATGAAATTACTTTCTGCTGTAAGCTGGGGCTTACAAGAGGAAAAAGACAGGAGGTGTATTAGTTGATCACAGGAGCAGTATTGACTAGCACATAGACAAAAGCCAAATCAATTGGCTTGTGTCTTGTTCTTCTGGGTTGCAGCCAGACTAGTCTTGCTAGCAATCCTCTTGAAAGATAGCAAGACATTTTTCTCTTCATGCTGTAATTGCTTTTTTGACTGCAAGCTGAGTTTACTGCAAGTGAGCTTGGTTTGTTTAGCTCAACAACAAAAAGACAAAGACTATTATGTGGTTAATGTCACATTGTATCTCTGTCAATAACTGTGCTAGTCTTCTAATAGAATGTGTTTTGTTTAACACAAACACTTCATCAGTTTATCTTAATCCATCTCCAAATAGTACAAATGAAGCCTTCAGTCTTATGTCTTCCATTCTTCTATGTTGAACCTGCCTCACAGTTTATTTGGAATTCAGTTTGTATTGTTGCTTTGCACTAATGTGACCACTAATAATGTTCTATATCCAAAAGTCCTGTCAAGCTGCCTTAAAACTGTCTAGGGATGAGGCGGGGCAAAACATAGCACATTTTAGGTCTCATGAGCTCTATTGGGCTGATGGACAGTTGGAGGACGATCTTCATTTTCTTGTTACAGGTTGTGACTGTTTGTGGGGCTGGTCACCTGCAAGCAGGTGAAGGTGAGGTACCATGGGATACTGAGTGAGGTTGGCAGGGTACCAATACTCCCTTCACTTCACTTGGACAATAGGAGCCTGTTCTCGTTTTATCAGATATTCCCCAAGTTCTAGCTATCTGAGGTGGAAAATGTGTGGTCGTTGCTACAGGAAGATTCTTGACACATGATTACATTGTCATGGAGGCTTTTACATCAGCTTAGGATGTCAGGTATTTTCCTGGTCTTCTATATAAGCAGTAACTTCCAGTATCTTTGAAAGCCAGCATGATCTCAACTCACAGCTTTTGGACAGAAAAAAACATCACTGACTATATTCTGTTGGAGAGCAGAATATGAAGGTTGGGATTTTTTTGAAGTCATTTTGGTCATAAGACTAGCCTTAGCTTAAACAAGTGGGAGAAAGTGGTGAAGTTGCCTTAAAATGAGACTAAATCAAGTTTTTTTAAAATGCATTTTTTAGCAGCTGCCTCCAGAAAGTTCTCATATTTTCTATTCACTACATATCTGGAAATACTGGGGAAGATTTCTGAAGGCTGATGTTATTTCATGGTTAGCTGTATGCTGATGACACTGTTTTTCTTCCTCTTTTGCTGTACTGCGTTTTTTTTTCTTGCCAAATCTCAGTGTTGGAGTTGTGTGGCTACTAGCTGGGTCAAATTTAGCCAAAAGATGATGGAACAACAGTGAATTAAATAACATAAGGAGTCAAGGTGAGAATGTGGTCTTACTGCTGAAAGGGAAGATGTGCTTTTTTTTTTTTTCTTTAAATCTAGCATAGAATAATGTAATCTGTGATTGCTCTGGGAGCTCCAGCAGCACATGATGGAGTCACTAACTTCTCTGTCAAGGAAGCTACGACTGGTTACTTTATTCCAAGCATGCAGATATTGGCAGTTTTTTGCACTGATGTAGGAGTGTCTGCCTTTGACACATCTCTTTTCTGGGCTGCAGGTTAGGGAAGCAATGGAGCTTCAGAATAAGTGTTTCACATTTACAGCCTGGTTCAATGTGAACATGTTATCTACCACATTCTACAGTTTCCTTTTAATTTCTGAGTGTAATTCACCATGTAGGTTTTGGTCTATAAAGTTTTCCATAATTTGGGCCTTGGGATGAGGGAAGATCCCGAGGAGAGCATTTTGACTGCTTGGATCATTTGTGACACTTGACTGTATTCAGCAACTGAGACAAGGTGCTCTCAGAGTTTGCACCCCTGGGAGATGTTACTTCATTTCTTTAGTTCTGAGACACTGTGTGTGTGTTTGTTTTGTTTTTCCCCCTACTGGATTTGTATTTGGTTTGCAAAGGTACAGGGGAACAAACTAGGTAAATCAAAGTCCTTTCAAGCCTTTCTTTGTTTGGCACAAAAGGGTTGAAGGTTTTGATTCACTTTCAGTCTGGAATGCAATTTCTTATACTGTGTGGTGGTTTTTTTTTTGCATGCAACTGTGTAAATCATTGCGTAACCTTCTGTTTTGCTCTCCTAATTTTCTTGCTATTTTTCCTTTTGTGAGGAGCTGAGCAGAGTGCCTTTGAGGTGGTCATTGTTCCCCTCCTGGTGATTCGGGAGCCAGAAGACCAGAGGGAGATGTCCCTTTTTATTTAGTCACATGCGTTTAATTTGTAAGTGTTTCTAACAGTATGTAATACAAAGGATTAATTTTGTTTTGGAGATAATCAACAGAAACATAAAAATGTGTTTAGAAAGAGTTGAGATTTAATCTGTATCACTTTGTCAAGCCATGTCAACTCATCACTTCTGAAGGATGTTTGCCAGCGTGTTCTTTGAAATGCTGAGAATAGAGCATCTGTAACTTCCATAGTCAGTGCTTAGTAGTCTTACTACTACAGAAGGTGTTTAGCACTGGAGTAGTTTTCCTTTTGCATGTGTTATGTGTATATGAAGACTTGACAAGACTGTCTCCTTGTATGAAATGGCTCCAGTTATTTAATCTTTTCCTTGTAGATTGTGTTGGTTGTATCTTTAACCAATTGATGTGTGTTCAAAATGGGATAGGAAAACTTTATCAGGTAAAGCAGGAGAATTTTTCAGTGTCTGTCATTTCTGGTGTGACGTTTGTTCCTTTTGTAATAGCATCGAGTTGACTCATGTTGTCGGGAACTACTAATCAATCCTTCAGATCCTTCTCTGGAATACTGTTGTCTAGACAGTTATTCTCCCATCCTGTATTCGTCAGCTGATTATTTCTGCTTACGTGTCCTTAGTGAAGTGCACCTCTTTTCCATGCTATTTTTTCCGTTTGTCAGCTGCGCTGGCTCCTGCATTTCCTTTCTTGCATATACCTGCTGGAAGCACCTTGTCTGACATCTTTTTTTGTGAGAGATGTAATTGCTAACAGAAGTGGAGCTTGTTAAGCAAAGCAATGCATGATGAACAACTGAAGACCCTCGAATGACATGGTGATTTGCTATTAGTTTGCCTCCTTATGTTTAAAGGAATGTATTTTTCAGATCTTTACAATGATGAGAGGCTGAAGTGATAGCTGTGTTCTGTTTCTCTTCATAATGCATGTTTCTTGTTATTTGAAGTGCATATTCCCAGTTATACAGTTTAAAGATAACTTGTCAACTTTGCATTCTTGAGCACACCTGGAAAGTTTAGTTGGAAAATAATGCTGATCTAGCTTCCCAATGCTCAAGGGTGGATAGGAGAGCTGCAAACACTGCAGCTCTGAAAGTCCCTGTTCTACAGGGACAAAGAAAGAAGCTTGGATTTTGCAATTTGTAATGCATTGTGCTTGCTGTCTTTGTTTTGAGTATGAAAATAGGATGTAATCACATCAGTTTTGCAGGATTAAAAAAACCCCACAGTCTTATGGGATGAGGCAAAAAAAGTGTTCTTGAAGGAGAGCTAATAAAAGTGGAAAAACCCTGCTGATTGCACCTTTCATCTTTCTCAGACATTTTTCAGGTTTACATGCAATTATTTATCTACTTTAACAGTAACAGCTGAAATTATTACAACTGAAAGTGGGTAAAGTGTGTTTACTCAGCTCTCTAGGACATCAAGTTTTGTTTTCTTGATAGTTTCCATGTAGAAAAATGCATGTAGTAGATGAGTTAATAAATCCCGAAATGGGGTTGTTAGTTTGCAGAACTCTCATTAAAGTGTTTGAGGAATAACTTAAATTTATTTCAGTTTTGCTTTCTGTGTTACTGGATTTCAAGTGTGTGTGTCCTTTCAGGGCCCTGGAAGCAGGTGGTGGCTGGTCTTAGGCAATCAGTAGGTAAATGAACCTGCCGAGTTCTTTCTGAAATGGAGAAGAAATGGAATGACCTTTCAAATCCATTGCTTGGGATTTCTTGGTGGTTTTTTTTTTTGTTGTTGTTTGCACTGAACTTACGATTTTTGAGTTTTATTTAGAGATGCAAATGAGTATTTAAAGATGTGTACTGACACATGTTCATGAATAATTTGCATTGAGTGTATGGGAATTTATATATACTGTGTTTAAGAGGTGAGCACCAACTGCACAGTAGAGATTCTACTATAATAGAAGTTACTGAATTCTGTTTAGTTATTTTTAAAACAAAGCATTTTCTCTTACAATCATAAATCATTGACTACATATAAAAAGATAATGTTTCATTTTTGAAACTCTTTGAAATTACAGGTTGCAGTGCAGAAAGCAAATGATGACTCCATGAAGCCTTATTTTAACTTCTCTCCAGAGTAGTGTAGTGAGCTATACATGTATGAGATGCTGCCTGGGGGGGGAATTAGTATTTCTGATGCTTTGTCTTGTTAAAGAGTTAAATAAAAGTTAGCTGCAGAAATAGTATCATTTTGTTATTGTATTATACAAATAGCAATGGGTAACAGCTTAATCCTTAGTCAAGCTGCAGGTATGTCATAGAATATATAAGTATGAAATAGTCGTGCTTATATAAAGCAGAAGTCATACTTTTTGTAGATAATGTGACCAATACAATACAGAATATTATTTTTCTGAGGAAAAGACCTGTATAAAGATAGCTATTTGATTCTAAGTGTACTTTCAAATTCCCCAATGCTTTTTTTTAATGTCATCGGTAGTTTATAAGATTCCCTAGGTATAACTGTGAAGTACACTCCCTGGAACTAAGCATTATAGAGATGGGTCACAGGTTGCAAATACTGTTGTTTTTTTTTCTGTGGGGGAGTGATAGTACTGGTTTTTACAAGGAATAAGTTGGCTAATATTTTGTACCTTGAAGGAATGTGCCTCTATCCTTGTCTGTGTGTTGTTTTCTCTATACTATGCCTGTTAGTACAGTGAGGATACAGAGCTTGACTTGGAGTTTCTGCCTTTGCATGGGACTCAGAATTGCTCCTTCTGGTGTAAACACTGTCTCCCCTGTTACTATGATAAAGAAAAAGTCTGAGTGTGTATTTTTGAAACAATTTAGTGGACAACAGCTGGCAGAGCTGCTGTTATTCATGGTTAATAGTGGAAATGTCTTAAAACATTCTTCACTTATCTGTCTCTTCCCTATTCCTGTACCTTCCCCCACTACTCCCAGCTTCCTTCCTTTTTTTGGTCTGTAAAACTTCAGACAAAAAAAGGAAATCCTAAGGTGGAAAACAGAAGATCTCTGTTCTTCTATTTCAGTGTCAGAGAGCACGTGTCAGTTCTGTACAGAGTTCATTACTGTAGCTATACTTACTTTTCTTCCTCCACCCACCCATATCAGAAAAAATTTAATAGCTAATTATAACTCAAGCCAAAGTGGTATTACTTCATGATATCCTTTCTTCCACTTGGAGTAACAAGACCTGAAAGCTAAAGTCTTCTCATGGGGCAGATGTAGTTCTGAGTGCTCAGCTGTGTTGAACCAATGGGCTTATTCCTATCACTTGCCACATTAAATAGGTAAAGTAAGGGTGGAGATATCTGCCCGCATATATTTTGCGATTGTATTTGTCCTGGGAAAATACATCAGTGACAATAGTAAGCATCTCAGGTTACAGATTCTCCAGTTGCTTGCATAACTGGAAAGCTACATTCAGTAACTTGGACTGTTTTTTTGCAAATCAGATTGGAAGACAAAAGACTTGTTTGTGTTTTCTGCATACAAGTTAGGCTTTTTGTAATGATTTAATTACGCAAAGACTTTGAACAATTTCTTTCCACCAATTAATTAAAAAGCATAGTAAAAAATGCTGAAAATAGGTGAAACGTCAGAACAATGTATTTTTTTTTGGCAGGGGAAGTATGTGTTCTTGTATGTGAGGCAACTGTTAGTTTTTGGAATTTAATCTTCAAGATAGTATTTGGGGATGTAACATGGTAGGCAATATTCAGAGGAATCTGAAGTAATCGGCTTTGCTTTTCGGAGGCAGGGTAATAAGGAAATCACTCCACAGTCACCTAGAGTTTTTCTTTTTTAAGCTGCTGTCAGTGGTTGCTTCTGGAAAATACTATCAGTTTGGTTGTTTTTTTTTTTTGAAGTTTTTTTCAGATATAAATAGTAGCTTTATCTCAACCTGAGCAATTATGTGCTTTAAGAAGTATCTTAAAACTTCTTCTCTTGATGAAACGCCTTGGCTTCCTGGCAGTGTGAAGGATGAGTGGTGTCAAGTCTTGCTGCTGCTACCTGTCTGTTGTTCAGCATTAGACCACATCCACTGCTTTTTGTATCTTCAAGCTCAAGTGCTTGTTTACATTCAAGAAATGTGCTAGGAAGCATTTAAGATTGAAAACTGTTGGGTTTTAGTGCATATGCATGCAAAAGAAAGTGTTTTTGTTTTAGTTCTGCAAAGCGCCTGTTCTACTGAATAGGCTTTGGCTTAGATAGCAATGGCTCTGAAAATGTGTATTTAATAGTTATACTAAATAGCACTAATTTTAAAGATGGCTGAGGAAACTACAGAGGTTAGTTATCATATTAAACAAGCACAAATTATGTGGGTCCCTCCTTTCCCAACGTAATCAGAAAAAACATAATCTAGTAAACATAAAGTGCAACTACAACATTAGAGAAATCACATAGGTTTTTGTGACGGTTCCTAAAGATCTGTTTGAATTTATATTGATAAATACTGCCTCTAGCTCTCCTTTTGAGCAGCCAGTTAGCAGCATCATAATTGGGGTGTAAATGTGGTTGCAGATAGAGAGCTGTGGTCACTGTCTGCGTGTTCTGCCTCTTTGTGGGTTCCTCAGCAAAATAATGAGAGAGTAGAAAGAGTAGACTGATGGGGAGGCGCTCGCTTTTGGAGAAGCAGAAGTCTGGAATAAACTTACTTATCTGGTAAGTGTTAAATAGTCTATTTTAAACTAGCAAGCTACAGTCTTTTGGTTAATCTATGAAGTAGATATTGTTTGTAGAACTGTCACGGGTTTGGCTTTTTTAATGACCTCTGTAAAATGCCATTTATGTTTTTACATACCTTATGTGAAACCTCAAAAGCACTCTGCAGACTACAAATAGTGGGTTTTATGTAAAAATATGGCATTTGTGTAGGGTAGGAATATGCACAGCTATAGTGCCATATGTTAAAGCAATTCAGGAAACTTGGAAAAGCATATTGTCTTGTGTGTGTGGGGAAGCTTTAGTGAGCAGAATGTAATTGTGTGGGGACCAGCATGACCGTGCCCAGGCCAGCCCTTGTGCCCACCCAGCTCTGGCCCATGTGCTTCCCTCTGCTCCCTCTAACAGTTTCTGTGATGAACAGTTGAGAAGGGCTGATGTGGCTGGAATCACTTATTTGGCAGGAAGGGATTTCTCCTGGATCAGCACCTCTAGCTGGGCTGGGATTGTCTGCCAAAGCATGTGTGCCAGTGTGGGGGAAGAAAGGAGGGTGCAGCCAGGAGTGTGAGAGGTGGCAGGACCCCAGTGCTCATGTGTTTTGCATGAAGTGCTTTGCGGCCGTGGCATCCTGGTGCTTTGCGGCCGTGGCATCCTGTTGCTTCCTTGTGGCATCGCTTTTAGCTTGTGATGGAGCCTGGGTGCAGGTTGAGGCTGTGGGGTGTCGGGCCTCTGCAGGCAGTGGCCTCCTTGGCTGGTGAGAGGTGGCTGGCTGGTTCTTGTGCAGCTGCTGGCCCTGCTGCAAGGGGAGTTGCCTTGCTTGGTCAGACCCACAGGTACATCAGATGAGGCGTAATAGAAAGCTACACTTTGAGGAATTTAGTTGGCTTGTCAAGAGCATCTGACTGTTTTCAAAGGATGGGAGCAAATAATGAGCTGAAGTAGATTAATTGCATGTCTTCTCATCCAGCTGTTGGCCCTGGAATCATGAGTGTACTGTTTACTGAACCTGTTGTGGGTTCTAAAACTTTTACGAATTTGTTACTCCTGTTGGCTACTGCTGTTCAGATACAGTCTTAATTTGAGCACTTTGACTAGCATGGCATTAAGTGCTTTCTTATTGTAGTGGCTGCTCAGTAAGCAATTGCCTGTCCTTGCTAACTCAAACTCTGTCTCCATATGCTTCAAGCAGAACTGGCCAAGCACATATTTTGGACATTAAGTTGGGAGCGGGCTGCTAAAATACAGTTTGAGTGTCACAAGATTAGAAACTAAAAACTCTAAAGGTGCAACTTCAGTTTTGTGGATTAAAATGTGTCTAATTTCACTACAGAGCAAAACTTCTGGAATGCGGTAGAACAATGACAGAACTGAGAACTGGTAAACATACAGCACTGAGGTGCAAGTAATAAAGTAAAATGAACCCAGATGTTAGAAGTATAACATCCTTTTGAGAGGTCTGTCTCATTTCTGCATCTGGAACTTAAATGGATGAACTTTGCATCCTTTCAATATAGTAATGGGAAAGAAAAAGAAACATATAATCAAAACACATACTTTATCATGATAACATATAATGTGGTTGATATGAGAATGTGAATACCCTAAGATTAATGAGAACTACTGTTCTTCATAAGAGGATGGTTCTTAAGCATTGCCATTGCCTCTTCATTCTTGATAGTTCTGGGGATAATTCTGATGAAGAAGCCTTGGCAGTTGTTCCTTCTAACTATCTCTACTAGTCTTGTCCTGTTTTCTTCTTTGCTGCAAATATCTCTCTGGCAGCCCTCCTGGAAATACTCAGTGGAATGCCTGGGGCATCCTGCAGTACCACAGTGGTGCCCTGTTATTCTGCCTCTTGTCCCATGTCAGAGTTCCCTTCTCCGATTTCTGTCCATTCTTTCTTCAGGTCCAAAAACTCTAATGTAGAGAAAATACTAATTATGCAATGTTTGTTTTGTACCAAAATCAGTTTGACACATAACAAGCACCTTTCAAGCACAGGAATTGTTTGATTTGCCTGTGATATATGGGGATATTAGACTTTTCAATGTCTTTTAAATATGATACAGCATCTTTACAACTTTGCTGGTACAGAAGCTATAAAGATATAAAGATCACATAATTTTAATCACATTGTAAGCATTTACTTGGGTGTTTTCCCCCTCATGTTAATTAGAGTAGTTGTGAACTGAATTTTACTTTGTTCAAAGCATTCTTTAATGCAAAACACACCTGGAAGTGTGTGGTGGATGTGCTTGTTGTACAGAAATACAAAAGGATAGGGGCTAGAATGTGACACTTAAAATGTGTATGTATTTTTCCAAGTCACCTTGCTTATGACATTTAAAATTGCTGAGTGTGTTTTCAGCCAGTTTTTGCACAGTATCTTGAATTTGTGTCCCTGCTGTTCAACCCTACCACAATGAACTGGGAGATGAAGGGCAGAAAAACCAGCCATTAAATGTCTGATAATCATTGTGATGGCTCAGATCCAGAATGCTGTTTATGAAATTTCCACAGGTGATCTTAAATACTGACATTTCCAGACAAGGTACATAATTTACTTTTTCCCCTGAAATCTTGAATCCTTGAACTACCTTTAAAATTTAAGGGGCAGGTGGTTGTTATCAGGCATCAGTGCTACTGCTGCTTTTTGCAAAGATAGTTAGCACTTAGCCTTCATGGCTCTATACATACAACTTGATGTTTTGTTATTTTTTACAAATCTACAATATCAGTTTGGAAAAAAGTGCTTTATGGGTGATGTCTTGTAGAAATACAATGTTTAATGATAAAATATGGAAGTGATTTGGAAGAGAATAGCTTGGTGTCTTCAGTTCTGTATTTAATAGGAAACCTATTTGAGCAGGTCTGGCTTTGCTGCTTTTTAGTTCCAAAGGGTGGATGCTGAATTTCATCGTGTGGTCATTTTTCTTCCTCTGTAAAGGACTCGAGCTTCAGAAATTCACCAGCGTATAGTTCAGCCATAAAATTCTTCGACTCTTTCTAGTATTAGTTATTAAGAACTAGCTAAAAAGAGATTTCTGTATGGATGTTGACTTAATGTCTGTGAGGGCATTCCTGCAGCCTGTGGTATGTGGTGCAGGCCCGGGGGAGGCAGAGGAATGCTGCTGCTTCACATATTGCACCAAAGCTCTGACACTGCCAGTGTGAAATGTGGCAGCACATAAATGGTACAGCATACCTGATTGAAATATCTTGAATTCTCCAAGCTTAGAGATGGAGCAGGATTTAATAGAACTTGTTTTGTAATCTCATATCAAGCTGTCTTCAAGTCAGCATTATGCACTCGTGTGTGGGTGAATAGCAACTTGGCAGAGTCTTCTGGCACTTGGCTCCTCTGACAGCCACTCCAATAATTTAGAACTAGAACTTGTACCCTTTCCCCTCCTTAAATTACCCATGTGCTTCTCCCAAATAATATGACCCTTTCTGTACAACAAAAGTTTTGGGCTAAATTAGTTGGTTTCTGGTAGTGTTAAAAATCTAGCCATACAGTTGCATGGAGATACATACAAACATCTTATGCGAGTAGTTTTGTGGTTACTTACAAAGTGTTTTTACATAAAAACTACTTGTTTTGTTAATATTGCGAGAGTGAATTGCTATAAGTCATGAAGTGAACTGAAAACACTCAAGTATGTTTATTTGTAATGTCTAGAGGCTTTTTAATATGGAAGCTTGCAGGTTGCTGTAGCAGGTTCAGTGGGAAATGGAAACTTGGGCAGAAATGTGCCTGGGAAGTTAAATTTGGCAAACTTAGTAGAGGGTGGTCAGTACTAGGCTTAGGAAGAACAGACTCGATGAAGGATCATGGAGCTGAAGGTGATAGGCAGGGGCAGAGAGGTCAGAATTGCCATGTGCTTTTATCAGGTCATGAAGTGGGATTTAGAAAAGGGTTTACAAGAGAACTGACAGAGGGGAAAGCTGGTAATCGGCCACAGAGCAAGGAGCAGTTATGACTGTAGTGAAAGGCACAGATGTATATGAAAGTGTGGGAAGCTTTGTGAGAAGCTTTCTTTATGCTTCCCCGATGGCCTCTTTGTGGTATCTGCTGCCTGCCTGTCCAGTCGGGAAGTTGTAATTAAGGTTTGCTGCAAAACTTGCAGAAGAAAGGCAGTGGGGGAGTGGGTCTTCTGGGCAGCCATTCTGGGCAATGTGCTGTCAGGGATTGCATTTTGGAAAGGATATAGAACATGTGCTGCTAATTGGATCTTATTAAAGCACACTTCAGAAACAAGACCATGTCAAGATTTTGAAGTGCTTGATTCAGCTTGTATAGTTCTGTGGTTTTAGGTAAGGACCTCAGATTTGAGCTTTCTGTAATCAGTGGTATTTATCTTAGTTTGTAGGTCATGCAGGTTTTAGTTTGCTAGATAACGACTCAGAGATTCTTGAATGTTGCTAATGAGCTTTGGGCTAATCAAAAGACTTTGTCCTGTGGTGCTAAGTAAGGTCTTCCTGCTCTCAGAATGAGCTGTTCCTGAACATATAAAATTGTCACTTCTAGAAGGCTGCTTCAAAACTTTCAGCGCACTGTTTAATTGTGAGCAAATAAGTGCTTGAATTGAGAGCTCACAGGGTAATGGTGTTTCCTGTGTTACGGGCTTTAGCCATTGAGGTGCCAGTGCATTAACCAGGAATAAGCAATATTTAGCTGCAACTTGAAGACTTGGTTGCTTATGTGACCTACAGGTGACAGAGACAGTGGTTGATTCTGAAAGGTGTAGACAATACTGATGTTGTCTGTAAGATGTTAATGCTGCTTCACCAAGGTAGTGGATTCTGTCAGTGTTGCTTATGGGAATCAAGTTTGAATTTCATTTGTAAGTGGACTTTCAAGTGGCAAAACAATCCTGATTAAATGACATGTTCATTTGGCCTTAGAAGAAATGCTTTGTTTGCTGTACAGAACTTTAGCATTCCTTGTATTGTCTGTGCCACCTCATTTCACCGCAGTGAAATGTAGAGACTAGCAGAATTTGTGTACCAAAAATATAATTTATTAAATTGAGAGTACGTATTTGTTCAGAAGTGTAGAAAATGATGAATGAGTGTGATTTAGTTGAACTAAGGTTGATTGCACACTGCAGAGTTGTTTTCTTTGAGGCTGCTGCTTAGAGTGAGTGTTCTGGCACTGCTGGCAGGCACTTTTAGTTAGAAAATGGTGTGTGTGAGGGTATGTGTGCACCAGTACTGCATCACAAAGGGCTGCTGCAGAGTGGTAGGAGTCAAACCTGTTTTATAACGAACTGTATGCAGCAGAAGTATTATGAATGCCTGTAACATTTATGAAGTGGCCTTTTTATTGACAAATCGCAGTACATAATCTTAAAATGTTTAAATGTTCTCTTCTGTATATAGTTCACTTCTGTAATCTTAAATGTGTATTTGAAAGTGCTTTCTGTTTTCTTATCACAAATAGTAATGCAGCTGTGTGTGTTGTGGGAGACACTGGTGACCTTACTAAAGGCTGAATTCAGGCCATTCGGCTACTGTCCAAATGCTCTGCCAGCTTAACAACTTGACCACCTGCTTCTGTTTTTCCATTCTCTTTGCAAATGTAGGTTTTGTTCATTTTTCTGGCATTTTGGCATTGTGTTTGGTAGGAAAAAAAAAGTAAAATTAAGTCTTGTGGGTATGGTCTACATTGTAGATCGCTTGGGGGTCTTTGTGGTTCTTGCAGCTATTTGAATTTTCATTAGCCATTCAGGCAGGGGTATGTTGGAAAACAGCAGAGGATGACAGCTTCTGCACCTCCATGCTTCCTCAACCTGGCTCATACATGTCAGACTGTAAGACACAATGGCAGCTGCGCAGTTCCACTCAGTCACACTGCAGCTTTCCTGCGCTGCATGAGCCTGGTGGTTATCCCCACTGGGAAATGCCCAGGTATCTACTGGGGTGTGACAGTATTACTTAAACGGTCAAAAGATGCGGCTTTTGTTCTTTGTCTCTGTTCATATCTCTTTCAAGATGAAAAACTGAGGAAAAAAGGAAACATGGATTGTAAATCTATATCAGAGACCTAATGGTAAATCATTTTGAGTATGAATCCCTTAATGGCCTGATGTGGTTGGAGTGCTGAATGGGGAGTCTCCAGTAATGAGTTACATTCCCACATCTACTACTGCTCTGCTCATTGACTATGTCCAAATTATATGACCTCAGTGGCTGGTTTGTAAAGCAGCACACTGAAAAGCAGACTGCTGCTGACTGAAAGCTTGTGTGCTTGTATCCTCTGACATAGCTGAGATAGTTCAGGAGTTACATCTGTGGCTGGATGATGAAAACTAAAGAAAAAGGGTTGGCTGCTCTGACTTGTCACTGTGCTAAATACTGCTATCAGTTCCTACAGTTTCAGCCTCATTTTTGTCAACAGGTACAACCCTGATGCAGTGATTTGGGTGCACATGGTTATTAAGACACCGAATTTTAAAACAGAAAAATCTTAAATTACTTCTGGCATAACTACAAATGACAATGAACTGTTTTTATCTTATATGTTTAAAAATGCGTTAATCATGTAAACAAAGTTGTCTCCTGCTTTTTTCATTGCATCTGAAGACTGCCCTGGATAAGCCAAACCTAGCTGAAACAAACACTGAGTACACAAGGCTGTGACACTTCCAGCCCATCCCAACAGTACCCATGTTGCAGTCAGTGTTCATAGGATCAGTTTTGTGAAGCCATGTGATGTCTCTGCAAACGCCTGGTCGTACCATGATGCTCAGAATGGACTGTTTCTGCTGCTTGTTTAGGCAGGGGAAGAGAGTAGGGAGAGGTAGGCTGAGCAGGCACTGGATATGGTTTTGATCTAAATATAGTAATCTATGCTCATATTTGCAATATCAGCTGGGCAAGTGTGATGTTGTTAGCTGGCCCTATTGCTTGTTAGACACATTACAGTGACTTGGCAATGCTGAAGTGGGAACTCTGGCCTGTGAAGCACAGGGTCTATGAAGAGGGTTGAATGCCTACCTGTTCCACCATGTGAAAAAGTATGTGTTTTGTTAGGATGATGAGATCAGGTATCAGGACATGGTTGTGCAGATTTGACTATAAGATGTGCAGGGGGCTATGCATGGGGTCTGTGTACATACGGGTTTTAGAAGCTTGCTGTGCTGTTCCAGGAGTATCTGGAGGTCTCAAGGTTTCCCTCTGCCATTGTGGAGGATTGTTGTGAGGCTCCCAGTTAGAGGTGAGACAGCGTAAGTTTTCAAGAAACGTAAGTTCCTCTATGCTGTCTTATGGAGCCTTCAACAGAAACATTAAGAATTCTTTAAGAACAGCTTACTGGTTTTGATAATTTATTTAACAGAAGTGGAATATTTGAGCTCCCACTCTTAAGCTTTCTACAGTAAATATTTATGTTCTCTTTTGATTTTTGTCTGTTTGGTACCAAAGATGTATTTGAGCCAGTGTTTCTTCACTCATTTCTTTCTTCTCTCCCCTGCTTTATAAGAAGAATCTACCACAGAACAAACCCACAAGATGATAAATCTGTTTAAAACAAAATGCACCACAAAATTCCTGAAACATCATACAAACCAGTCGAATTCTACCAATTAGTGTGTAGTATTCTACTTTCAGGATATTAGCCAATGAAATTAATGCATGCAGTAACAATTTTCTTTCTAAAGCGAGTTACTTATGAGCATTTAAAGTTGTGTGGGGGAAAAGTCTGGTTTAATGCCATCTGATACAGGGGAAGATTTCTGGTGTTGTGTTCTGTTTATAAAGTTTCTACTTCCCAAGTGGCAAATATTGTATAATAATTGTATATTACAAAGATCAGTTGAGCAAAACATTACTGCTTTGACCTGTTTACTATTAGTATATTGTGTGAATCATATGCTGTCAGCTGGTCTTCAGTGTCAGATGGAGATGATTTTTTTGTTCAATGGTGTACAGACTGTCAGCAAGTTGTGGATTGCTGCATGCCAGCAATGTGCTGCCGCAAGTTTACAGTGGTGGTATCTGGATTAAGGTAACAAATAGCAGCTTTTCTTGGTATACTTTAAAGAAAGAGTTAGAGCATCTAAGCTCTCCAGAGATTTATTTACTTACTTTTTAAACTGGTTGTGTGCTCAGGATATTTGGGCTTCAGCCTGAATAGATTTTGAGAAATGTATGCTAGGAAGAATTTAAAAAGGCGATGAAGAAAAATTAGTGTTTTGTTTCCAACTTGTAAATAATCAGCATAAAGCCCAGTTAATTTAGGGCCTTATTTCTCAAAATAAATGCAGAAAATTGGAGGTTCTGTGATGGAATGCATAGTTTTGTCTTATTTTCTTTTGACCTTTTCAGTCTTAGGCATTTGGACAAGAGATGCTATCAATATCCAAAGCAGTTAGGTGTAGTAACTGTTGGATTGAGAACAGACCATTTGTTTGCCATACCTTGTTAGGTTATCAAAAGAAGAAATGGGATCATTATTCCTCAGACATTGTTCCTGGAGAAAGATTTAGTCTTATTCTGATTTAAAGGTTTGACAGTTCATATCCTAGAATGCTTTGGCTTGGAAGGGACTTTGAAGATCAACTAGTTCCAATGCTCCTGCCATGGGCATGGACACCTTCCACTAGACCAGGTTGCTCAAAGCCCCATCCAGCCTGGCCTTGACTTGGTCATGCCATGTTGAACATGACATGAAGGTGCCACACATGACCAGTTGATCATTTTTGTGTACTCTGGTGAGACTGGTCTTGGGTCTTAAGCCATTGCGCCCAGTAGAGTTAAGTGCATGAATAAAGCTTCATTGCAGTTGTTTGCTATGACAAATTCAATGGAAAAGTGGTGGAAAAAATCTGAATTTGACAAGATGAAACCAGAAAGCAGACATTTAAGTGTGGGAACTTGAAACTGTGAAGTAAAGTATTTGAGAGGTAACTTGGAGGCACTGAAAGGAGGATTTGTGAAGAAGGGATATGAGGAAGCTCTGCATCTGGCAGTTGGAGTCTGCTTAGGCCTCTAGATGTGGGAAGATAACGGAATTGTGAGCAGTATCTGTTGCCTGTGGTTTAGCAGCAGCCTCTTTATGAGCTACCTTGAAGTACTGGACAGTGAAGATAAGATGTTATTTTTTCCTTTTTCACAGGGGGAAGTAACATCTGGTCTGTCTGGCCATGACTGACTGGGAATGCAAGTGCTCTGGTTTGTTCTTGTGCAGGCACTTTGTGCACTGCTGGTGCATGGGCTGCCATTGCCCTTTGTAGCCTGAGCTGAGGAGGTGTGCTCAGCCCTCTTGTAATCTCTTCCTCAGTTCATCTCAAGGAACTGTCCTTGTTTCCAGCCCTACTCTTCAAGTTCTTGCACGCCTTGCAGAAGGTCACTGTGGAGAGAGATAGCGGCAAGAAGTCAGCTGGACTGATTTGGGGAAGTTGAATCTTGGAGCTGTGAATGTGGAAGCATCTCAGGCAGGAGCTGCAGGAGGGGAAGTGAAAACAGACTGATTAACAGGCAGGTGCCTGTCCAGGACTCCTTGTACTAGCTCATTTGGGTTTTTTGTCTTGTTCACATGCTCTCAGCACTCTGGTGCATATATGAGAGCCTGGGTCACATGTGGATGTACTCCTGTTGCTTGTGTTTTGTCTTGCCTGGCAAGCACTGAGGTACATGTGCCTGCCTTCCCTCAGGCCCTTCTTAGTACCAGCTTGGAAGATGATGGAAAGTAGCTGCAAAGGCAGTTCTTCCTAGTATGTGCTTGTACCAAGAAAAGCATTTGAAATATCTTTTGATTCTAAAAGTATGGGGAAGACTTCAAATTCTTCAAGTTATTAACTCAAATATAGCATGTTACTTTCATACAATAGTTTTTAGAGCTCCCAGAGCACATCAATAGCAGTGGCTGAAAAGCTATCATTAAATATATTTAGTGTCTAGCTTGCTGGGATCCTGAGCCCTTTAGGTTCTATTGTAATAGAAATAATGGTGTCTGCTGTGGTCTAGAGGCCTCTACCCTCATCCATACCCAACATACATACCTTAAACTGGCATCTTACATGCATGTTTTTTGTACCTGCATTAACAAAATGTGAGCAGATTGGTGTGAAGTATACTTTGAGAGCTGCCTCAATTCTGTCCATCATTGTAATGTCAGTCTGGATAGTCTGGCCTGAGGCTGCACTGGGTAATTGCTGAGGAAGTTTAGAAAAATGATCAGTTGGAGTCATGGTATGACAGCACTTAAGACTAAAACTTGAGAAAGCTTTGCATATGCTGTCAAAGCACTTGCATAAGCTACATGTAATTAATTCTAAATAAACTTCCACTGCGTACTTAACTATGCAATCTAAAGTGCATATAGGCTGAGGGCTGTGTGTGTTGTGCAGTGTAAATGTTGGAACATTGCTATATGGGGGTAGATGGGAATTGAATAGGTTAGAGTGCCCTGGTCATAGACCTACCATGGGCCATCTCACTTTGAGAAGATGTGGTCACCTTTCCACATTTCACATAACACAACACACTGTTACGGTTTTCAGTTAATATAAATGAATTTGGAAGTGAGTGAATTTTGGTTTTTTTCAATGACTTGGGAATCTGAAGTAATAATATTGAAAATACTTGAGCTTACTTAAGTGAGAAAAATAGGGGAGAACTTAGCTTTTTACTGTAAGAACAAATGTATGTAACTTTATTTTAAAAAGTTTATTTTTAACTCATAGAAATGTGTGATTAAAAACTGGGTATCTGGGAAAATTTTACTACAGTTACTTCAAGTAGATATATTGTTTCAATGAGTCATTTTGGTAAGATATTAAACTTATGATTGGCAGCTTCTCTGGTAATTAGCAGACGAATTCTTTCCTCTATGAATTGCTTTTGTGATACTAATGTAATGTTAGTCAAAACCACTTTAACTCATAAAAACAGGCTACTGAAAAGAAACAATTACTGAAAGCTGCAAACACTCAGGGAAAATGCCGTGGGTTCTCAGTTAATTTTAATGATTGCTTCTAAAACTCCTGGAAAAAGAGCTCTGAGATTTGTTCTTAAAATTACTCTGCCTGCATTTCTCTCCATGCACAGAATAAACTGCTGTATGCTAGTTTTCAAAATTTTTTTCCAGTGGGTCTATAGCATTTCTTACTGTGTCAGTGTACATATAGTACTGTCATTGGACTTGTTTATGCCTATGATTCAAACGATTGACAAAATGAAGTAGTCTTTGTATTTTTAGAAACAGGAACTCTGATAGAGATGAGCCCTGTTAGAGATCTTCCCTGTCTGGGTTTATTAATCTGTGCCAATATTTATGTGGAGATGAGAATGCCTTTTTCTTACAGAGGAATAAATGCCAGTCTGTTTTTTACAAATTATTTGCAAAGAACAATTGTTCTCTTACATTGACAGTGCTCAGTTTAATGATCTAACTTTTCTTCATGAAACATGGAAGCTGTCCTAAATTTGAGCTACTCTAGAAGGAAAGCAATGTGTGCTTTCTCTTCTAGAACCATAACAGAATTTACATGTTTAAAGTAATCGCTTACCCCAACAAACATACAGCATATCCTTTAAGAAATATTACTACTGCTATTGTCTTTTTTCCCCTGCCGCTTTCTGCCAAGAAGTACAAGCAAGAATAATTTAGACTTCAGTGGACTTTTTCTTTCTTTCCTTTACATGTTGTATAAAGCTTTATTTATGCTCAGTGAATATTGACAAGCAATTCATTAAGCAAAGCTGTAAAAACATGTGGTTACTACACCTTGCTTGCCAACATTTTTTGCTGCAAATATTTTTTAGCTCTTCATTGCAGTCCTTCATCTTTGTGACCCTTTGACTCTCAGAATGCCCATGTCTCTTGTACTGGGGAGCCCAGAACTGGATGCAGTTCTGGGTTCCAGGTGAGACCCCCCTGGCTCTGAGTAGAGGGGAGAGGGATCACTACCCTCAACCTGCTGGCAATGACTTGTCTAATGCAGCCGAGGATACCAGTGGCCTCCTTTAACACAAGGGCAGATTGCTGGCTCATCTTCCACTTGGTGTCCACCAGGACCCTCAGGTCCTTTTCTGCCAAGCTGCTTTCTAGCAGGGTGGCCCTCCACATGTCCTGGTGCATGGGTTTGTTCTTCTCCAGATGCAGGACTTTGCATTTCTGCTGGTTGAACTTCAGGAGCTTCCTGTCAATGCATTTCTCCAGCCTGTTGAGGTCTCTGTGGATGGCAGCATGACCCTCTGGTGTATCAGGCACTTCTCCCGGTTTTGTGTCATCAGCAAACTTGCTGGGAGTCCACTCTGCCCACGTAGAACAGGATTGTATGTAGTATTGACCTCTGGGGTATACTGCTAGTTACTGGCCTCCAACTGGACTTTGGGTCACTGATCACCCCCTGGGCCCAGCCATTCAGCCAATTTTCAAGCACCTCGCTGTGTTTATCCTGGCTGTGCTTCATCAGCTTCTTTGGGACAGTCTTGCAGGATACAGTGTCCAAGGCCTACTGAAGTCCAGGTAGACACTACCGGCTGCTCTCCACTTGTCTACCAGGGCAGTTGTTTCATTGTAGCAGGGTGTCATGTAGTAGGGTATTTGTTATGACAGGTGTAAAACCCGTAACTCTGTGTTGCTCTGACTGGATTTGCTTCAGAAGCTGGACTATGTAGACCACAAATCTCTTCCTGAGTTTTTCATACTTGAAGCTATGAATTCCTCTCAGATAAATGACTAAGGCATTCCACAATTAATAAAATATATTTATTTTCAATTAGCATAGCATTAATGATATTTCAAGTGTACTTTCAAGCTTTGGAATGCCTTTATTTCCAGATTTTTTAAAGGCCTTTTATTAAAAATAATGGAGTGATCTGCTGTAGCTATACCATTAGTCCTCCGCTTAGTGTGATCTTCTGTGACTAAGCTTATGTGACGGTAACAAGCCGTACACTGTTTGATTCAAAGATAATATAAGAATTTCTACCACATTTCTGTGTAAGGGCTTAATATAGCAACTCTGAAATGAAACTTAACCTTGAGGACAGCATTACAGTATTTTTCCCATCTGCTAAAAAGAAATACCCCCCCAAAGAAGTCCCACAATTGTTAGGTTGCCATGGAAACTAACTTTTCACTGTATTGTAGAAATGGATGAGTTTACACACTTGAACTGGTTCAACTGCAGCAAAATAAATGGTAAATAAACTATGCGAAAGTAACCTTAAACCTCTTGCTTAAACACTTTTTGTGTAAGTTTTTACAATGAGAGAATTTGTGTAGTGGTGTCTTTACACTGAATTTCTGTTGCAGTTGTTGTGGTTTAACCCCAGCTAGCAATCAAAATCATTAACACTTGCTCACTCTTCCCCCACCCCTAATAGGGTAGAGAATCAGAAGAGAAAGGAGAAACTCAGATTGAGAAACAGTTTAATAAAACTGATATAATAATACATATAAAATGAAAATAGAACATAAAATCAAAGACACTCAATGTAGTTTCTCAAGAACTCCATCTGCACTAAGCCTGTCCCAGGAAGAGAACACCCTGGTCCTGAACAGCCAATTCCAGGGAGAAAAAGACTGAAAAGGTCCTGAGGCCAGCTGTGAAACAGCAGAATGGCAAAAAGCTGAACTGAAGGAGTTCCTGAATGGAGCTCAACTGGAACAGAGCAGAACTGGAACAAATCTCCCCAGCTGGCAAGTCTGAGTCCCACTAAATACAAAGCGTGACATTAAAGGCATGGAATATTCTCATTGATCAGTCTGGATGTCAGTCAAGGTCTGTCCCATCTATTTTCCCCCTTCCCAGCTGCCTCATACCTGCAGGTAGAGAGTCTGGAAAGACCTTGGTCTCCTAGACAACAACTAAGATAACAGTAAGTTCTTATGTTCTTTTCATTTCAACTCAAGAACACTGGAAAGTTACTGGAAGAAAAACATTAATGCTGTCCTGAGGTGTTATCATTTTGTTTTAAAACTAAAGCCAAACAATGACGGTGCTAGAAAAGTTTCTAACTGCATGAAGGAAATTAACTCAATTTCAGTCAAAGCAGCACAGCTTGTCAAATAGAACAAGGGTTTCTGCTCTGGTGACTTTGGCTACCTGCTTTTCCTGAAGTTAGAGATGAATGACAGAAGAAAAGCTCTTGTCCTTTTGGATGAGTTTGTACAATGTTCAGTAGAGCGTTCAATGAATTTCCTTGGGTCACTTCATGTTATGGGCTTTGTTTATTCGAGGGGGTTTTTGTGTCTCAACCAAATTTGTAGGAATAAGACTGAACTTGCTAAACTAGCAACTTTGAGTTTAAAATGTTCCAGGTCATGTTTTTTAATTTTGTCACAGTAATGAGCTACTGAATTTATAACTGAGTGAATGGACATGTGAGGCACAACTGACAGATTTGGGTAATCGTGAAATATTCACATTATTATGCAGAAACGAATGCCTTTCACAAATGGAGATGAGTTTGGCAAACTGTAAATATTTGTCTGTGACACCACTCAGTCTTGTCCTCGGGCGTTGAGCATGTCCTTGGGAGGTGACACATGCATCACTGAGCATCTAGTATCCTTGATTACATAGAAGGAAATGAAGAGTAACTTTATCGCAGTCACAGACAAATTTCAATGCACTTTTTTTCTAATGGCACACTTGATAAATAATGTAGCTTTAGTGCAGTAAAGAAGTTCTTTGTAGCATCAGATGTAGAAGTGAACAAGCATTTTTTATAAGTATAAACAACAATTTTAAAAGTCTTGTTAGGGAGGAGGGAGTGTCTCTTTTTATTCTTACCATAATGTCTTCAGCAGATGCTGCAGCCCAGGAATCACAGTGCAGAAGATGCAAAGGAACAGATGCTTTCTTCACTTCTGTTTTAGCTGATGTTGGCTTGCAGGAGTGCCCTGACCGACTTGTTCCTTCTAGAGTCCTTAGAGCCTGACTTCTCTAAGCATCTGTTCCTGGAGCTCCTAAAGGACAGGTGTGAAGAAAAGACTTGGGCAGGATCCTCTTGGCCATCGTCGTTAAAACAAATGCCCAGCACAGGAGTTGGTGTGACTCTGTTTAAGTATCCGTACAATATTTAACATGCAGGTTTTGGTGTGTTATGGTTTGAAATCTTGCCCCTTTACAACCAGAAAATGTTTGTACAGGACTGATTTTGGGGGACATACTTGTAGTTGCTCTGGGGCTCCTGATAACTGTTGACCAAGTACAGAATCAGATAATGTATGACTAATATTTAAACCTTAAAGTCCTTGTCACAGGCGTCTTGTTTCAATATTTAATGGAAGCAAAAACTCTAGTTGCCTTTTTAATTTAACAAAACCCAAATATGTTTCTTTAGGGATTTAAAAAATGTATTTTAAGGACTTCAGCTGTGGGATTTGTGTTGTTCATTTATGTCCTTTAATTACCTTCTGGCTGCTGTTGGGCAAAAATCTCTTGCAGTATAGTTTTAGCCCTAGTAATTATGCAATAATATACAAGGCCTGGGCTGGGAATAAGGAAACTGTTCTGTTTCTGTCTCTTCCTCATTTTTGTTTTGACATGCAGCAAATCACTGAACCTCTTTGGTCATTTCTAAGCCTATGAGGAGAAATTATATTCTTAAGTTTCTAAAGTATTTGAAGATACTTCAGAGAAGTAATTGACATGTAGTATATTGGGTATTTTTACTCCTTTATCTTTCTTCTGAGATAGGAATAATAAATTGCAGACTTAATTTGTATATTTTTGTGTAAACTGGAGTTTCTAAGTTACAGGATGTCATGGTTGAAATAAAGTGTAAATAATTTGTGGAATAAAGTTTTGAAATGTTTTTGTGTGTTAAAGTAGCTTTGCTTGCTAAACAACCAAAATAGTAAGCAGTGTTTTGTATCTGTTAGTTCTGTTCTTCCATTTTTGCAATATAAAGTTAAAAAAATAGTTTATTCTGATATTAAGTTCAACTGTATACATTCACATCCATGGTGTACTCTGGTTGTTTTTTGGCATACATTGGAAAAACATACCTCCAAGAAAAAATTAAATGTGATAAGTTGTTAGCATTATAAGTAATTGGAAAGCAAATTGCATTTGGTAAAGTATCTTGTATTCCCAAGGTCAATTCTAATTCTTTGGAGAAGAACTACTAAGTCAAAGGCTTTATCTGTCTTTTTATTAACTTTAGAGGGTAAGCTAAGATACTTGAGCATAACAAAGGAGTAAAAAAGAGCAGATAGCTGTCAGTACAGACCTGCTTTAACTGTACTTCAGTCGCTCCAGTGTAAGGCTTTAATTTCACTTTTCCTCAGAAGAAATCAAATTATTTGGTCAGAATAATGGGAGGAGATTGAGATGCCATGTAGCCTTGGTCACAGGGAGGAGCTGTCATCTGTCAAAAGTATTTACAGAGTGCAGTTCACTGCATAAAAGTGCAGCATGTTAATGTTTACCTAGGGAGTCTATAATATTGAAATGATTGCCATGAGTAGACCCCAGCTGTATGTTGGTAACAAGAAGTCATTGCATTTACATGGTATTTGGTTTTATTTTAAGACATTTTGAAATAGCAGAGGTAATTGGGGTAACCTCTGGCTGCAATATATGGGCACAGTTCCATTAAGCTGAGCTTCTCCTGTAGTAAACTTAGCCTTTTATGATAGAAAGCATTAGGGCCATACATTTTTATCTTCTAAAAGGATTGAGCATGGACACTGATGCTTCTTTGCATAAAACCTGGGATTTTCTTTCTTCTTTGAAACCGATCAATGTTTGATAAATAGGGCATGGGGCGGAAATCCTTCCTGTGGCTACTAATGTCACATGCAAAAACCCATTTAAATTTATTAGCAGAATGTATTCTACCTGACCTCATCACAAAGTCTTCTCTCCATTTCCACTCTGTTTTTCTGTGGTACCTGTAAATATGAGAAATCAGCAGACCATTTTCTCATTGCTCAGTAGTTTTGTCTTTTTCCAGAGTCCTCAACAAGAGGTGGAGTTGAGGGGAACATGAGCCTCTTGAGTTTGATCTAATTAACAATATCTGTTATTTGGCTGAGTGACAGATCTGTACCTCCTCATGTGGTGGAGGAAGGTTGGGCAGTACTCACTTTCCTTGGCTCCACTATGGCTACTTCAGCAAAAGGGTTGAGGGCTGTTCACTAAGTCTGACTGAACAGTGACAGTTGATCCATGTTAAAGACATTTTATGCAGACGATGAAACACGCACTTGTGTTTGAAGAAAGGAGGGAGAGGAGAACAGTTGTATGATGTGCTACCAAATCTTAAAATTTCACTAGATACGATAGGAGGCAGCATGTAGAAGTGATAAATGTACAGTTCAAAGGTGTATTTCCACTCTAAGCTTGCTTTTGTTAGGAAAAGCATAATGAAATAAAGGATGAAATGAGGGATTACTTTAAAGACTATGTAATTTCAGGTGATAATACTTAAACTGTTTAACAAACTTTCAGTGTTTTTTATTGTGCCTGGTTTTATTCTTCAAATAAAGGAATTCTTGAATAATGTTTTCATAACATTTCAAAAAAATCAAATGTTTTGACCAAATTTAGACTCATACTTGGGCTCTTCGTGTCTGAAATAAACTTGTCAAGTGACCAGAACAGTAAAGGAAATCTCACAATTAAATTTACATTTAGTTAGCTGTGTTGGGAGATATTTCCTTATTTCAGTAAGAAATTTGATATTCAGCAGAATTTTAGTTTTTCAATGAGTCACATAGGTCAGACTGTCATTAAGTTGATATCAGTGGAATTTCTAACATAGCTTCCATGCTTCAATTTTTGAATAGATCAGGAAAAAAGCACATTGCATTATTTTCCTGTGCTTTCTAGGTGAAAGAATCTTATGTTATTTCTAAACAAAGGGTACAAAACCTAGCCATTTAATTTTTGTTTTGTCCTTAGAAAAAAATCACATTTATTTTCAAGGAAGGATTTGGTTTCAAGTGCTGAACTTACCTTTTAGATGAACAGTTAATTTAATTTATAACAAACTGAATTGCTGTAGACTATGAAGACTTCGTTTTGAAATTGTGTGTGGGGTTTTTTGGGGTATGGTCTTGGAAATGTCTTGCCCTCTTTGTAACACCAAACAATGTCCAGTGGTAATAACAAGTTGAGCGTGTAGATGAAGGGAAATATTACCCCTTGGTGATTTTTTGAAGAATTGCTGTGAGAGATGTTGTTCTTGGAAGGAAGATATTTTCAGGTTTAATCACTGAGCAGTTTCTGGGATATCGAGTAAGAGTTAAAGAAAGTAATTGAATCTTTTGCCATGTCATAATCCAAAATAACCCAACATAAAGAATGGAAGGAAATGCTGAAAGGAAAGACTTAAATGCCTGATTTCATTCCAAGGATATGAACTGGCATATGCTTTTTCAAAAGCTGTGAAACTTAATTAAAAAATGAAAGTGACTTAGCAGACTAGAGCTCTTGGAAAGTGACACAATCTTTTCCACTGCTTATTTTGACTTTGTTTCTGTAAAACTTTCCTGGGTTAAGCTTTATTTCCTTCCCATTAAGCTTATGTGAAAGCTCAAAATTTCATGTGTATCCATGATTAAGCAATCACTTAGCCTAAATTAAAGTAGTTGTATACTTACTTTTGCATTCACACACTACAAAGAAAAGTTGGAAAATACTATAAACAATATCAGAAGGTTCGGGTGGATTAGTTAAAGCTTGTTGCCAGTTTGGAATACTTGTCCTTAAATGCAGAAGTGTTTTACTTTTTCCAGGTCAGGGGTGAAAACAAGCAAACAAAATAAACCCCAAACACACAACAAAATAACTGCACTTGCAAGTTGGAAATAATATTTCAGGAAGGGAATTGCTAAATGCCTTTAACTGCTGATAACAGTTCAGAGGTTGGGCAGCTGAATGCCCCAACTCTGCCCAATTACTGTGGCTGCTGCTTTCAGTTCCCTGGAGGGACTGAGCTTGTTTCTGTCTTGTCGGAGGTCTGACCAAGCTTGGCAGGAAGTGTGTGGTCACTCAGGTCTGATGTAATATATAGTTTAAGGAAATAATAATCTAAAGACCTTGAAGTGTGAACAAATTACTGTGAGAAATGCATTGCAAAGGACAAGTGCACTTAGGACACGAGGATATTCAGTTGAAGATGAAGCGGACCACTTTATAGAAGAGTCTGTTTGTTTTCATTGATTAAAAAGGAAATCTGGCTTATGGGTGGTAAACAAACTCCATTCTGTACATTTTAGGGCAAGTGTAAAATGCCAAAATCCAGTCCACAGCCATACAGGCAACATCCTGCTGTGCCTTTCTTTGCGTGCGGTTCTAGCAGTAGCAGAACCCTGCTCCTGTGTTCTGCACAGATGTGCAGAAGGTGGAATCAGCTGAATATGGAGGTGGTGAGTAGCAGTGTGTGTTTTGAAGAACTGCTTTCAGTTGTGCTTTTCATGTAGTTTGGGTTTAGGGCCCCTACTATCCTCCTGTGTGAGACTTAATTCAAGATCCCTATGTGGAGTTATCAAAATGCTCTCAAAAAAAAAAAAGTCAAGAAATTCCTCTGTTCTGCAAAGAACCTGAAGAATTTTATTTCCCTAAACAGTAATTGTCAGTTGTTTCAGAGGCCTTATTGTTCTAATTCTCTACCAACTGCATGGAGTCTGCTTGGCAAACTGAGCAGATTAAAACTGTGTGTTCTGTAATAATGACAGACATTCTTGATGACATTTTCCAAGATAGCAAATTCTCTGATTAGGTGACCTGGGAACTATGGGGCTATTTATACTACTTGGGCTGTAAACAGTGGCTCTATAGTTTCTACAAGGGTGAAACTTTTGAGTGAGAGCAGAATTTTTTTTACTTCCTTGACAGTTTTTCCTGTGTGTGTTTTCAAACGCAGCTCTTGTAGTATGCATTATTTCTCATGACATTGGGCATGTTTAATGTTTTAAAAACAAACATAAAAAACCACTTTGCAAGGTGACAAAGACCCAGCCAGGCAATAAAAATGTAAGGTATGAACTCTGTGGAATAGATAGTTGGTATTATTCATGGTGTGTGGGGAGATAGGAAATGAGAAACTCACTTATGAATTCTGATGGGGCTGATAACCATGACAACAGTGGCTGATACAAACTGGACTGCAGCATATACTGTGTGGTAAAATGTATTGAGGTGATAGTTTCTGGGCATTTATTTCAAGTTTTGCCAGTGAATGCTTTGAATTGTGTCACTTGAAATATGTAATTCTGGCGTTTATGAAAATGATAACTTTAAAATTTAGTGTAATGTATAATAAATGAATCTCAGCACATAACTCTCCCAAAGTAATTTATCTTCTTTTTTCAACATTTCTTCTGCTCAGCTGAATATTTTTCAACTGTTGTTCAGTTTATTCTGTTTAATATAAGAAGCTTAACTTGACTATTCATTTGCAACAATCCCTTCCTATTAACTTCCTGCAGGTCAGCGGAGTGTTGTCCCTGATCAGTTTTAAACTGTTGGTTATAACTCTTTTGTCTGCTTTTCCTGAGCTAAGGGTTTGTCCATTGGAACAGCAGTAAATTGCTTTAAATCAACCAAAATGGGGGAAGATCAAGCAGGATTTAGGAGAATTTCAGAAAATAATTAATCCATTAGTGTTTCATGAACAGACTGCTGCACTTCCAAATGCAAACATGTAGAAAACACTAAATGCTTGCATTTGTGTCCCAAATATCAAAGTATAATGCTGAATGTTTAGGAAGATAAATGGAATGGCCAGTTACTAGTTTTGGTTGTAACACCTAACACCACACCCCACCATTCCAATTTAATAATCTATAGTTAGACAATTATTAGGAAACTTATTTTTTCCAAAATAGCCACAAAGAAAAATAAAATCCAATTCTCTACCTATGTGTGCTGACAAGGAATGGGATTTGAGAAGCTGAGGTAAAATACATGTGACAAAGTTCAGCATTACTGGTAATAGTATTAATAACTGTAAATAAATTGGGCAGGAACAGAACTACTGGTATTTCAGCCATGCTTAAAAACTAGAGAGCTTTTTTTTCTTCTGCATACAAAACTGTAAAATGGAAAAATATTTCCTACAGATGGATCATGTAGTTTTTCTTGTAAGAATGTGGAACCCACATTTTTAATTGGAGTGATTAATTTCCAAGAGGCTGTGCTTCAGTGGGAGGTGTGAAAAAGGCTTCTTGGGAGCTACAGAACCTGCCAGTGAGGAAAGGCCCCTCTCAATTACAGGGTGATGGATTTCACCTAGAGCTTGTGGGTTTGTGCCTTTGTGCCTAAATAGTTCATATTTTAAATATTGCTTCTAATGGTGTTGGGTACCCTTGCAAATATCCAGTTTTTCTGGCAGTTTTACTAAGCACTTGCCTTCAGTTTCTTGCTGTAATTAGACACAGTGATTACTGTATAAACAAGAATTTCTATATGAAAAGTTTTTTTTCTATTATGAGTGTTAATTTAGAAACCTTTCAGTTCTGTTGTCTACTTGTAATTTCATGGGAAATGTTGAATAGTTGTTCCTGACCTGCTTTCTCTGTGCTGTTCATTATACTTTATATCTCTACCATGTTGCACCTTTGGAGACATTTCAGGGGGAACAATTCCTTCTAATATCCCTTAATTAGGATGCATTTCTACCATTCTAATCTAAAATTTACTTTGGCAAAATTAAGAACCTGTGCCCTCTATATTGTCAGTCTTCAAAGAGAACAGTTTTTTTCCCTTTTTCTGAAATCTCTAAGAAATCTCTTGCAAGGAGTTATTTTCCCCAGGGAAATTTTCTCTTCTGCCTTTTTTTTTTTTATAATTCACTGGCAAAACATGCTGCTGTTATGAGATGGAGTACTTTGCTGTAGGTGGATTCTCTTACTTCCAGTTACTTTACCACTGTTTCTCTCACCCTCTGGCAAGACAAAGATTTTTCCAGGACAGAGGAATGAGCTTCCCTGTATTTAGATATCAAATTACATGTGTGCAATTGTCCTTCTGCCCTCAAGGTAAGATCAATCATACCTAAAAACCACAGCATGCTCTGACTTTATAACTGTGTTTTGTATTTCATGAGGGTACTGCAGTAGAAAGGTTAAAGTATAAACTTTTGTTCTGCTTCTTCAAACAGCTGTTCACAACTAAGAAAGTGTGCTTGGATCAGTCATAAGCAATGGCTAATGTTGAATTTGGTGGTCCAGCCACAGCAACTATTTACTATGCTATTTCGACTACTATTTCAGTTCTCTAGGCAAATATTTTTATAGTGGTTGTCTGAGATGTGTGACTAGAGGATTGCTTGAAAAATTGCCTTTTTTTTACTGCAGATATGAGCTCTATTCAGTCACTGACTTGCTCTAATTTAAGGCACTGTTTCAGTCAGTGTTTGTTAGATATTTCAAATTGTCATGACTTAGTTACTGTTACTTCTTTGTGGTGGACAGTAGTTACTCTTTGCCACACATAACTTGGGGGGGGAATGATACTGGAGGAGAAAAGCTTTGAGAAGTGTGGGATTTCTTTTGGCTTTTGTATGAATTCATTGTGCAGGACAAAATTTATTCATGTTTGTAGGATTAGGTATGGATAGAATTAGGGAAAGAGACTTCCCTACACGTTTCCGTGTGTACTGGGAAAACTTTAAGCTAATCATGTGGGTAAACTTTGCCTCAATATCTATTAGACTTGCTATTAGAGTAAGTATGTATGAGAGAATATAGATCTTAAATTTGGTTAAAAGTTTAAAAACGGAACTTACATACAAAAGCAAGCTTCTTTACTTTCCAAAAGGCAATCTATAAACAGGGAAGAAATGGATATTACTGCCATATTCAGAAGATATTTAGAGAAGAAAATGAAGGAGATACTCAGTGTACCTTAGTTTAACTCCTTAAGTATGTGCGTGCTGGCTGTATGTGTGAAATGAAATCAAGAGAGATGGTCAAGAAAACCAACAAAGGAATATTTCAAAAATACTCTCTGCCTATAGTGCCTTCCAGGAAACCATGGGTAAGCTGTTCATGGGGAAGCAGCTGTTTGGGGGTCACTTTAGCAACGTATGGTTGTAAGCCCTGAAAGTATCTGTCAAACAAATTGTCAGCAACCTCAGAGTAGCAGTCATGTTCCTTGCACCAGTTCATACAGCGGCCTGTATGTTAATATGTTTAGTAAGTGATTTTGTTATTGTAGACCTATGGTGAATGATAAAGGTGGGAAGCTCACCCTGGGAGGAGAGAGGCATAATGGAAACATACCAGGGTTACTGAGATTGTAAGGCAATGTAAGTTATCATTTGCCCTGTAATCGTGATGGGATGCTAAGAAATAGGATGTCATAGTGCCGAGATCTGGTGAAATCAAGTGAAACGTGAATTTCATGCTGTAGAGAATGCAGCTATAGGGATGTCATTTCAATATAGTTCTACAAAAGAGAGCAGAGGAAAAGTCAGGGATACAGCTCAACCCCCAGCAGTAATGAGCTTCTCTAATGATTGTGAAATATTTCTTCGGTCTTCCTACTCCCTAATGGGGAATGATGCTGACAGTGCTGGTTCCTCTTTTTCTATCATGCCATATTTTGAAACCAGACAAATATTTTTAGAAACCACTTTTCTCTTGCATTCTATGTGACTGTGGCCTATCCCTTTTGGAACCTGTAACTATATATGCACTGGAGTCCTTTGTGTTTTTGTTTTTTTTTTTTTTTTTTTTTTTTTTGAAGAGCTGTAGAAAGTAGCTGTAAAAGGGAGAGAAGTAGAAAGGAAGTGGGTTGTCCTAACTTTATTTTATTACTGTCTTTATTTTGTTTCCTGCAGAAGTTGGCCTGTGAAATATGAAAACGCTAAAGCTGTTGGGACACAACTCACTGGACCATGTTCATGGTTGCATTTTACAATACGGTTTCCATGAATATACAAATTCAGAATAAATTGTGCATATGAGAAGGAAACAAAGCAAGATGTAAAGAGTGTGTACGTGGGCACAGAGCAGCCCAACTTGCTTTGAGGCAGTCTGCAGCTTGAGTCGGTCATTAGAGTGTGAAGAAAATCTCTGAAAAATGCAGTTACTTATTCCTTCCGGATATCATCAGAAGCACAATAGGCTGTTCTTGAAACTACATAGGTCAGTCCTGTCTACCCTGCTAGACCTAAGCATGTCTGAGGAGTCAACCTAGAAGCACAGGAAATAACAAGGTTGTTCATGCTCATGGTGCCTATGATACTTCCCCTCTGTCCCTCTTAAATGTTCATTTTCTCACTTCATGTGGAGTTACTGTTATCAAAATATTCCTAGAACTCACCAAATAAATGATAGTGAGACTTAAAAAACAGAATGTCTGTGCATTTACTGGTTGTGCATGTATTAATACAATGTACTAGTCTCATTCATTAAACAGTTTTTCTGTTTTCTGAGATCCGTTGGTGATGAGCTGTGTATTTGAGTGTCAGTGGCCTTGGGTGATGCGCCAGTTGCTGAGCAGTCAAAAATATGTGCAGTTCAAAGCAGGTCTGGACATTGTGCAAGGGGAAACATATTGACACAATCTGAGAAATCTGCTTGATGTTCTCTGACATATTTGGTTTCAGTTTCTGAATTTTTTCATTGGGTAGTATTTGCATCTTAAATATTTCAGAAATTACAGTCCTTTTGGACCAAGCAGTTTCTGCATCTTTTGTAATGGAGGAAAGGCCAAAGTAATTATTAGCAAATGTGAATTGAGTTGAAATCTCTAATGTGGTTAACTGGAGACATGAGAGTTGGAGATTAACATACTAATAAAAATCACTCTTGACAATTAAGAAGTTTGATTCAAGGAATTGATGAGGTGTAGACAGGACTTTGGCTTCAAGTCCAGTGTTTCTTACAACACTTGAGTTAAATCAAAATGCAAAGGAAGGACACTTACCTGATGTGGGAAGATAATTGAATAAATGTTTTGGAAAGAAAAAAAAAAATCACAAACTAGTTATTTACAACGACAAAAGTGATGAATGAGAACTATGAGTAATTTTTTTTCCCCGAGAGATGTCAGTAGTTATCAGGTATGCTCTAGAAATTAAGAGGACTACTTAAAGTTAACAAATAGCAGAAAGGCTTTGCTTGGCTTACAGTTCCATTTAAAAATAATTAAGATATAAGTACTGTACTACTGCACACCTGATGATGTAATTATAGTTTTAAAATGAAAGATATTCTAAACAGAAACTGTTGTGATTGAAAAGGAGGAACAAAAAAAAAAAGCTGCCATGCAACAACAATTCCTAATGCTGAATGTTTATTGCAATTGACTGTTTTTCAGTGGTGTCACTATTCTGCTAGAATCTTGATTTGGAATAGACCGCAGGATCTCGTACTCACTTTATTCTTTGCTTGCTTGGGGGGGAGTGTGTGTTTATCAGGAACATGCATATGCACAGCTACTTCCAAAAGTTTATTAAGGAATTGCTGCAAAACATTGTTTTGAATCCATTTCTTCACTGAGTAATGATTTTGATCCTCACTGGAATCTTATTACACCTAAAATAGTTGTTTTGGAAACGCAAACAGCCATTGGTAGAAAACTCCTACTCTGTTGTATATCTGAAATAAATGTTGTTGCAACCTGGATATACTCTGTCCAAAAGTGGCATCTGTTAAACATGTTTCCAAATAGAAGTATTTGTCAAATTGAAGCTTGAAAAGATCTTCCTATTCCTGCTGTCCTGCTCGATTAAGGAATAAAATATTAATGCAGTGGAAGGAAACTTGGCTTCAAAGCAGAAATTTAGCAAACGATGGGAACAGTGTGGGCACTCACCTTTTCTCTTGCAAGTTCCACACATTTCAACATAAGTTCATTTAGCTTCTGAAGTTTGGCTTTTCTAAAGACAGCGGCATTCTGCACAAGCATTTTCTGTGGCTTGACACGTGTGCATGCACATGGACCTGCAAGCTGTCTTGGATGTCCTCCCCATCTCTTCTCTTTAGGTGGGAATATGGTTGTTTTGTGCACCCACAAGCACAAGGGATGCTCAGAGGCAAATGCCGACCAGATCACAGCAGGGTAAAAGCCAGAAAGCACTTACTGTGGAAGATTACTGAGACAGTAAAAATTGTAATTACAGAAATGAAATGGGTCTCTAACTAGACTTGTGTGTATGAGTAGTACAAGATTTGGTGCTTATCATCAAGTTCTGTACCAGTTTCAGCTAAAGGGAGTTAAAGGAATATATAGGCATGGCTGACTTCTCTAAATTGACTGTTCAATGTAATTAACATAATGGAGAAGGAATTAAAGCAAAGATAGATCTAAAGTAAGTGGCTCTTCCAAGTATATTAGACATACATATAAGCTCTATAAAAAGTTAAATGATGGGTGCTTTGAGGCATTTACGTGAAGTAAAAATGTAGCCTATAACCCTAAATAATGATTCCTATTGCATTATTTAAAAGTTAGGTGTCCATTACAATTAAAAATTGCTATTCTTTGCTATTCTCTGCAGCTGAGTGTTGGCTCTCTCAGAAGGTACTGTCAAATTATTAATACTTGGGGGAAAAAAAAAAAACAAATAAACAACTCTTTGGAATGTTAAAACACTGTTAGAATTCTACATGGTAGATTTCCTGCTGGGGCTTTTCAGGCACCTTGTGGAGCAGACTGGGCAACTCTGAATTAAGGGATAGTGAGATCTGAGTAGTGAGCCTGTCAGTGCATATATGGATTTTAAACTCTGTGTGCTTAGTGTTGCTCATCAGGCCTTTTGGCTTTTATGAAAAAAACTTGCCTAACGTGATTTAATAAGTAATTTCAGAGAGACCTTGTAGAATCACAGAGTAGTTTGGGTTGGAAGGGAACTTTAAAGGTCATCTAGTCTAACCTCCTTTGCACAGGTGTGAAATATTTGACTGTGTACTTGATCTGATGTAGATGTTTATATCTCCAAACTCTTATCCAGCCCTTCCCAAATAGACTGCCATTATGTGCATCTTTCTAGTGAAATGTATATAAGACTTCAAACACCAAGAGAAGGCATTAACTCACCCTCTGCCCCCAATTTAAAAACCTGTTAAATTCTGTACTCTTATCTTCACCCCAGATGGCATTTGGACTTTGTAGGCTGTTTGGGAAGTCATTAAATTTGGCTTCTTGCTGATCAAAAACGACATTAATTCGGTGTCACTTTTTCTGCGGAAAGAGGCCTGTAAGCCCCAACTTGTGAGCGGGTGCTTCAGCTCGAGCAGCTCTGCTGAGTGTGTCTTTTGCAGTGGCAGCTGAGGAAAGACCCAGGTTTTGATCTGAAAGCCAAGATTTTATGCTTTTTGTGTTAATCATATTTGAGAATAAAACTGGAATATCTTTTATTGAGCAGAGCTAGAAAGTTGTACATGTTTCACGTATACTTTCAGTCTCATTAGTGAAATTATCCATTGTTAGAGTGTGCTTGCTGGACTAAGCCCTTGGGAGGCCTTGTCTTCTCCCCAGTACCTGCATGCCTGTCAGGTTTGGGTCTAGAAATGTGAGGTTTCAGCTGTCTGGGCAACATGCGTCTAGAACTGTAGGAACCTGGAGAAATATTTTTCTGCAAAAATTAAGGGCTTTTGTAGATTTAATCTGTGTATTTAAAAACCTGCTTAAATGTGTGGTGTAGAGTTACATCTGAGACACCTTAAAATTATACTATAATACTAAATTGCTGATCAAAAATAGAAATTATTTTTGAAACAGCCTGCATATGACAAGCCTGATGAGCTTCTATTTGAAACTTGAGGACTTGAGCAGAAGCTTTGGTGTAAGATAGTGAGTGTGTGAGCCAGTTTACTTGATGGACTGTGAGGAACAATTTGTTCTTATTCTGAGTTAGATGCCTCGATGCAGGTGTGGAATTGTGCACCCCACGTTCATCACATGCATTCAGAGCCTGAATTCTTATGCCAAACTATTTCTGATTTGAGGTTGAAGAAATTGAACTAACATGGAAAAAAGGCAGATAATTTTTTCTTTTTCAAGTAAAATATAGATTCTTGGTAGGTACTTCAAAATGCAGGGTCCTCCAAAGAAGATCATGTAACTGCACCTATTTAAATTTCTGTCTGAATTAGCTGTCTAGCAATCTGGGTACATGATGTTCCTTCCCCTACTTTAAACATTAATGTGGTACCTGGTGGATATGGGGATGTAAAATATTCTAAAATGCTTTGTGTACTTTGGAAAATATTTCAAAAATGGTTACTATTTATTGTTCCTCAAAAAACTATTTGGAATTATGGAAGAAGCAGAAACTTGTGGTGGAAAAAACACCTTTTTTTCTAAAAGCTGATTGTCTTTCTGCTTTCAGGAATCCAGACTGTTGTCTTGTTGTAGTTAACTGTTGAGCTGCCTATATATGTACTGTGTTACAATCAATACTACTTAAGATTGTGGCTTTATTGTTAGGTGGTAATACATTCCTGAAGTAGACTGTTTTAATGAAAGAGCAAAACTTATTGGAGAAATATTTTCCTTCAGTTGCTGGAATGTGTGTTTTACTTTTCATTATTTGCATAATGTCCTTGCTTTGCTGATGTGTAAATCTGGAGCAGATGTTATGGTATGGTTATACAGATACAGACTAATGGAAGCTAATTCTGCCTTGGCCCTTTGAACATTAATTCCTTTATGTATTCATGCCTACAACTGACAGGAAAAGATTGCAAAGGAGACTTCTTACACTTTCTTACATTTCTAATATATTTGAGATGAAAAATTAAACCATATTAAGTTTTTCTTTCTAGCTAAAACTTGTAATATGAATCTGTGGCATGTCTTAAGACACATTTTCTCCATGTCAGATGAAGTTGTTGGTAGCATTTGTAAATAATAAAGAAAAGCCAAATGCAATTGGCTAATATGTTAAAACCTGCCCTTTAAACTTCTTCCTTCGCCTGATTTTCCAGGGGGGCAGTGTGTTGTAGCCTGTGGCCATGTGAAGATTTCTGCTGTGCAGCTCATCAGGACAAGGAGGTTGCTGAACAGCAGTGGTTATTAGACATGGAGGGCAGGCTGTGAAATGGCTTGGGCTAATCAGTTGTGACATCAGCTGAAAGATGACACCTTCAGGAGAACAACTCTGTATCTTGCATTGAAATAGTGTTGTTTCCCCTTAAGACTCCAGAATAGAAAATATTTCTGTAACTGTTTAAGTGGAGTGAGTAAAATGTGTATCCCCCAAAGAAGGGAAGAACCTAGGGAATTCTAGGAATGTAGTATGGGAACACTTCAATGACTCAGCAATATTTGCCTTGTTTTTAACAGGATTTGTTGACCTCAGCTGAGCATTAGTCATGCAGGACCTGAAATGACTCTAAACCCAAGCAAGCATTGTTGCAGTGCCCAGCTTCTGCATGGGTGCAGCAAGCGTACAGGGCCAGCAGGGACTTGCCACAGTGCCTGGACAAATAAGCCTTCCCAGAATCCACAAAGCTGGGGAAAGCAGCACAAAGCTGTATTGAAACTGTGTGCCTTGGAGTTTACAAGCCTTGGCTACAGTCAGATAGAACATGGGAACTGGAGGATTCTGCAGCACAGCGGTCACAATTCAAGGATTATGGTGTGGGCTGGTTCTGCATAAAACTAGCTCAGCTTTATAGGAAAAGTGGGTAGTAACTTTTTCAGAATCCTGCTGATACTGAAAGTGATACAGCTGTTCAGGCCTGTGATTGTTCTTGTCTCTGCCTCCCTTGCTATTATTGCTTTGTAAGAAGAAAACTTATCATGAAAGCTGTCTGTGTTTTTGAAGAAGTTCCCTAGCCTTTTCATCAGCTTTCTTCCACAATTTAAGAAAAAGTCACAATCATAAATGTCTCAGCTTGCTATTTAGTTCTGCTCGATGGATCCCAAATCACAGCTGTATTTTTTCTGACTTGCTTACTAATGTTTTTCCTTTAAAAAAACTGTTCATGCTTGTCTTAATATTTGAGATAATTAGAATTGCTCTCTGTAATTTCTGTATATGGCTCCTCTGCTATAAGAACCTGTTAGAGCTTCCCACTAGGCCCATGGAATTTGAGCTGGAATTTATGGCAGGAAACTTCTTCTGTGCTGAATTCAGAGCAAAATAAAAATTAGAACTTTTAACACATGTCATGCCATTCTCTATGATTTGTGTTGTTGTTGGTTTAACTGCTACCAGTAGGTGTCTTCTGGTAGTTATACAGGCTGTCTCTTATAAAACATCATTACATGCAGTATTTCAGGCACATTGTTGTGGTTTAACCCCAACTAACAATCAAAACCATGACAGCTGCTCGCTCACTCACTTCCACCCCCCAAGCAGAGGAGAGAATTGAAAGGGAAGGGAGAACCTCATGGGCTGAGATAAAAAGTTTAATAAAATAACAGAATAATATTAATATGCTACTACTAATAATATATAAAAAATAGTTGGTGCAATTCCTTGCTAACTTCATCTGTGATGACCATGAGCCAGCACTGTGCCCTTGTGGCCAGGAAGGCCAATGGCATCCTGGGGTGTATTACAAGGGGAGTGGTTAGTAGATCGAGAGAGGTTCTCCTTCCCCTCTACTCTGCCCTGGTGAGACCACATCTGGAATATTGTGTCCAGTTCTGGGCCCCTCAGTTCAAGAAGGACAGGGAACTGCTGGAGAGGGTCCAGAGTAGGGCAACAAAGATGATTGAGGGAGTGGAGCATCTCCCTTATGAAGAAAGGCTGAGGGAGCTGGGTCTCTTTAGTTTGGAGAAGAGGAGACTAAGGGGGGACCTTATTAATGTTTATAGATATATAAAGGGTGAGTGCCATGAGGATGGAGCCAGGCTCTTCTCGGTGGCAAACAATGATAAGACAAGGGGTAATGGGATCAAGCTGGAACACAAGAGGTTCCACTTAAATTTGAGAAGAAACTTCTTCTCAGTGAGGGTGACAGAGCACTGGAACAGGCTGCCCAGGGAGGCTGTGGAGTCTCCTTCTCTGGAGACATTCAAAACCCGCCTGGACATGTTCCTGTGTGACCTCACCTAGGCATTCCTGCTCCAGCAGGGGGATTGGACTAGATGATCTTTTGAGGTCCCCTCCAATCCCAAACATACTGTGATACTATGAAACATACTGTGATGAGGAGCCAGTCCTGGGAACAGAAAGAGAGCATCCTGGTCCTGAACAGCCAGTCCTGGAAAGAGAGAAGGAAAAGGTAGAAAGATCCAAACAGCAACTGTGGAATGGCAAAAGGGTGAACTGCCAGAAAAGCAGACTCCAGTTACATATGGAGCATGATGATAATGGTATGGAATATACTCATTCAAGAGCCTGGATGTCAGTCAGGGTCTGCCCCATCTATGCCTCCCTTCCTAGCAGCCTAGCACCTGCAGATAAAAATCCGAAGACAGACCTTGGTCTCTCTGACAAGGCCTAAGATGCCAGTAAGTTCTTACATTCTTTTCATTTCAACTCAAAACCGCTGGAAAGTTACTTGAAGAAAGCATTAACTCTACACCAGTGTGCTACCCTGTTATTCTCAAACTAAACCCAAATGATGACCATGCTATCTATGAAAAAGAAAAGTTTCTAACTCTGTATGAAATTCTATTTCAGTCAATCCAGCACACACATCTAGTAGGACTATTTGCATAGTGAAATACATGTAAATATTCAATTACAATTAAGATGCTGTCATTTCAAGCAAAATGTAAAACCAGCTCAATATTAAGATCATGGGGATATTAGCCTTGTATGTATTTCTAGAACAGACAAATGTTAAGTGTTTGGTTTGCAGGAGGAATTTTAGTGTTGATGGAGAGAAGTGGAGTTGTTCAAATATGACACATGATGAAGAAGCAGAAGACCTGCATCTTTCTGGTTCAGCTGGTGCTGATGTGAAACTTACTGAATGATGTGCTCTCTCTTCTTTACCCTTTGTTTGCACTGTGAAGTATTGTGGGTAACAACTTTGCCTCATTACTTATTTCTATAGTACCCAACATGTTAGAGTATCCCTCTGTTTGGTGCCTTAGAATATTAGTATAACACGAATGTTAAGGGGGGAAATAAACTAAAAATACTACAGAAGTATGCAGCTGAAATGTCATTGATCAAATAGCCAATCATAGTAAACAGCTAAAGCCATAAGTTTAAATCAGGTCCTATTAAAAAAAAAAAAAAAAATTGATTGTTTTTATTTAAAATAAAACAACCCAACCAAGAGCAAAAGAAGACCTGTAAGAAACTGTCACTGGTTCTACCTCTTTTCTTTCATCTCTGCTACTTCCCAATCTCTATTATTGTAAGTGAACTTTCTTCAGGATTTTCTCCCTACTCCAGCAACTCATTGTTCACTGCTTGCCTTTTTTTTTTTATGCCCCCTCTCTCTACATTGTCGCACCCCCCTCCTTCTTTGGTTCACAAAGCTTTTTTTTTCTTTTTAGATGTATCAAAAGCACTCATGTTTTGAGACTAAATTCTACTGCCCTAGAGGCTTGATTGTATTTCATCTCACCTCAACATCCAAGGATGTCTGGGGTTTATGGTTAGTTATGCAAGTTGTGGGTTATACCCCTGTCCTTTCATCCCTAATTGCAGCTTTTAAAGACATGATTCAGCACCATACTTAAATAGTACTGGTACATTAAGGGCTTTGCTGAATTTTGAAATGGAACACAAACCACAAATGCAAGCGAATGGGAGAGAAAAGCAGTAATTCCAGATTTTGAAACATAGATGACATGGGAAACTACTGGTCTGGGGTTCTGTTTCATGTTCCCTGTAGAAAGCCTTTTTTTGTGAGAGGTGGCTGTTGCATGGATTCAAGCATATGTGACAGGGCTGTACTAGATGGGGTCAGCTTTTGCCACTTACCGGCTACTTCTGCTTGTTTCGAAGGTGCACTTCTGACGCTAAAAAAAAAAAATCTCTGTTTAGACATGTAAGAAGCTTCTTGATTGCAATCAGCTACTCTAAAGCCATTTTCATTATAGTAATCTTTTTGAGAACTATCTAGTCTTCTAAGTCTAAGTAAACAGGCTTTTCATTGTCTTCTAAGACAAATTACAGTCTCATCAATATGTATTTGCGTGTTTTCCCTTGGGCAATTATGTGAGAGCTGGAGGACTAGCCTCTGCCATTGTTAGTTCTTTGGTAAAAATGAATAAGCAGTTGATCTGGTATCTTGAGTCTAATTCCAACATTTTTATGATAACACTTATGCTACTGTCTTGTTGACAGTAAAATATGTGACTGTATTGCCATTATTTATATATTGGGGAAAGGAGTACAAAAATACCATGCAAAGTATGTTAATTCTTTCAAGAATTGGCTTTGTTTTCCACTATCACAGCTGTAGCTTGTGTTTTTTCCCTGTGTATGATGATACAGATTAAAAAGTATCTTGCAGCGTATTATAAACCACTATGAAGCATTTTCAGAAAGTCATCTGGATCTCATTTGCTTGTGGAATTGTTGTTCTAGTCTGTGGTCCCTACTGTGAAGTTCACTACAGTGAAAATAAATAAGAAGCAAAAGAGCAAAATGTATGTCATCTAGAAGTCCTAAAAACATAAGAATGTGTACTTTAACTATCTTTCACATGCCGCTGATACAAAAAATCATGTTGAATTAGGTATTAGTTACAGTTAGAGACTTGCTGTAGCCATTTCTTGTATTTCTGTGAAGAGGAAACACAATATTATCTGCATTTTCTGGTGTGCTTAGTGTGTGCTTCATGTTAATGAAACTCCTGTTAAATTATTTCAGTGTTTTGCTAGGTGAATAGAAACTTAAGATTTGATTTATTCTCTTTTTTTTTTGAATGACAGTTTTTTATATCTGAATTTGTGCTTGATGCAGCTTGGAAATTTTTGAAGGTTAAAAGGT